>NC_073401.1:22464475-22781975 GCF_028641065.1 Leucoraja erinaceus
TCCGCCCTTGCCCCCTTCCCCCTATCGCAACTATACCAGAGTTCTCCTTGTCCTTACCTTTTACCCCATCAGCCATAATCTTCCAACATTGTCGGCACCTCCAATGGTGGATCCCACCATAGTCCCCATCTTCCCCTCTCCCCCCTTTCCGCCTTCCCACAGAGACCCTCTGCAACTCCCTGGTAACTCATCCCCTTCCCATCCAAATCACCCACTCCCCAGGTACCTTCACCTGCAACCGCAGGAGATACCACACCCGTTCCGTAATCTCCTCCCTCGTCTCCGTCCAGGACCACGATGGGGTCGTTTCATGTTCGTGCAAAGTTTCTCTACCACCTCCACCTCATCTACTGTATCCTTGTTCAAGATGCGACACTTATACATCGGCGACAACCAAAAGTAGACTGGCTATCATTTCGCTAAACACCTTCGCTCAGTCTGCCTGAACATACCTAATCTTTAATTTTTCCTCCCCATTCCCACACTGATCTTTTTGACCTAGGGTCTCCTCCATTGCCAGAGTGAGGCTAAATGCAAATTGGAGGAACAGCGTCTCATATTCGCTTGGGCACCCTACAGCCCAGTGGAATGACTGTTGATGTATCTACATCAAGTAATCCTGGCATGCCCTCTCTCTCTATCCCTCCCCCACCCAAGTCGCACCAACTTCTCGTCTTCACCCCAATGATCAGCTAACAACGGGGTTAAGAGGGAGAGACTATTGTAAGGGGAATAGATAGGCGTTTCTGCGGCCCGCAAACGAGACTCCAGGATGATATGTTGCCTCCCTGGTGCAAGGGTCTGGGATGTCACTGAACGGCTTCAGAACATTCTGGAGGGGAGGGTGAACAGCCAGTTGTCGTGGTGCACATTGGCAACAACGAGTATAGGTAAAAAAAAGGTATGAGTGACAAGGTGAATTTAGGGAGCTATGAGATAAACTTAAAAGTAGGACCTCACAGGTAATAATCTCTGGATTACTACTAGTGCCACGGGCTAGTCAGAGTAGAAATAAAGGATATTGCAGATGAATTCGTGGCTTCAAAATGTGCAAGAGGGAGGGATTCAAATTTCTAGGGCATTGGAACCAGTTCTGGGGGAGGTGGGACCAGTAGAAACAGGACGGTCTGCACCTGGGCTGAATGGAACCAATGTCCTAATGGAAGTGTTTGCTAGTGCTGTCGGGGAGGAGATATAAACTAATGCGGCGGGGTATGGGTGCAAGAGCAGAGAGACAGAGGGGTGTAAAATGAGGGTAGAAGCAATAGGTAGTCAATGTGAAAAATAAAAGTGGCGGGCAGACAAATCCAGGGCAAAATCAAAAAGAGCCACATTTCAACATAATTGTATAGGAGGTAAGAGTGTTGTAAAAATAAGCCTGAAGGCTTTGTGTCTCAATGCAAGTCGCATTCAAAATAAGATGGATGAGTTGAATGTGCAGATAGTTATTAATGAATATGATATAGTTGGGATCACGGAGACATGGCTCCAGGTTGACCAAGGCTGGGAGCTGAACATCCAGGGATATTCAATATTCAGTAGGGATAGACAGAAAGGAAAAGGAGGCGGGGTAGAGTTGTTGGTAAGAGCGGAGATCAACGCAGTAGAAACGAAAGACATTAGTTTAGAGGAAGTGGTAATTGCTATGGGTAGAGCTGCAAAACACTAAGGGGCAGAAAACGCTAGTGGGAGTTGTGTACAGGCCACCTAACAGTAGTAGTGGAGTTGGGAGATGGCATCAAACAGGAAATTAGAAATGCGTGCGACAAAGGTAAAACAGTTATAATGGGTGACTTCAATCTACATAAATTGGGTGAATCAAATTGGCAGGGGTGCTGAGGAAGAGGATTTCTTGGAATGTATGTGGGATAGTTTTCAAAACCAACATGTAGAGGAATCAACGAGAAAGCAGGCTATTTTAGACTGGGTATTGAGTAATGAGGAAGGTTTAGTTAGCAGTCTTGTTGTGCGTGGCCCCTTGGGAAAGAGTGGCCATAATATGGTTGAGTTCTTCATTAGGATGGAGAGTGACATTGTTAATTCAGAAACCAGGGTCCTGAACTTAACGGAATGTACTTTGAGGGTATGAGACATGAATTGGCCAAGATTGACTAGAAATTGATTCTTAAAGGTTGACGGTGGATATGCAATGGAAGGCATTTAAAGTCTGCATGGATGAACTACAACAATTGTTCATCCCAGTTTGGCAAAAGAATAAATCGGGGAAGGTAGTGCATCCGTGGATAACAAGGGAAATCAGGGATAGTATCAAAACAAAAGGATGACGCGCAAAATTAGCCAGAAAAGGCAGCCTACCAAGGACTGGGATAGAAATTCAGAGTCCAGCAGAGGAGGACAAACGGCTTAATTAGGAAAGGGAAAATCGATTATGAAAGAAAACTGGCAGGGAACATAAAAACTGACTGCAAAAGTTTTTATAGATATGTGAAAAGAAAGAGATTAGTTAAAACAAATGTAGGTCCCTTGCAGTCAGAAACAGGCGAATTGATCATGGGGAACAAGGACATGGCGGACCAATTGAATAAATACTTTGGTTCCGTCTTCACTAAGGAATACATAAATAATCTGCCGGAAATAGCAGGGGACCGGGGGTCAAATGAGATGGAGGAACTGAGTGAAATCCAATGCATTAAAGGCCGATAAATCCTCAGGGCCAGATAGGTTGCATCCCAGAGTACTTAAGGAAGTAGCCACAGAAATAGTGGATGCATTAGTGATAATTTTTCAAAACTCTTTAGATTCTGGAGTAGTTCCTGAGGACTGGAGGGTAGCTAATGTAACCCCACTTTTTAAAAAGGGAGGGAGAGAGAAAACGGGGAATTGCAGACCATTAGTCTATTACCGGTGGTGGGGAAATTCTGGAGTCCCAGTTTATTAAAGATGGGATAGCAGCACATTTTGGAAAGTGGTGAATTCATTGGACAAAGTCAACATGGATTTATTAAAGGTAAATCATGTCTGACGAATCTTATAGAATTTTTCTAGGATGTAACTAGTAGAGTGGATAAGGGAGAACCAGTTGATGTGTTATATCTGGACTTTCAGAAGGCTTTCGACCAGGTCCCACATAAGAGATTAGTATACAAACTTAAAGCACACGGTATTGGGGTTCAGTATTGATGTGATAGAGAACTGGCTGGCAGGCAGGAAGCAAAGAGTAGGAGTAAACGGGTCATTTTCACAATGGCAGGCAGTGACTAGTGGGGTACCCCAAGGCTCAGTACTGGGACCCCAGCTATTTACAATATATATTAATGATCTGGATGAGGGAATTGAATGCAACATCTCCAGGTTTGCAGATGACACGAAGCTGGGGGGCAGTGTTAGCTGTGAGGAGATGCTAGGAGGCTGCAAGGTGACTTGGATAGGTTGGGTGAGTGGGCAAATGCATGGCAGATGCAGTATATGTGGATAAATGTGAGGTTATCCACTTTGGTGGCAAAAGGAAAGTAGACTATTACTGAATGGTGGCCGATTAGGAAAAGAGAAGATGCACACGAGACCTGGGGTGTCATGGTACACCAGTCATTGAAAGTAGCATGCGGTGCAGCAGGCAGTGAGAGAAAGCAAATGGTATGTTAGCATTCATAGCAAAATAATTTGAGTATAGGAGCAGGGAGGTTCTACTGCAGTTGTACAGGGCCTTGGTGAGACCACACCTGGAGTATTGCGTACAGTTTCGGGGTCTTAATCTGAGGAAATACATTATTGCCATAGAGGGAGTACAGAGAAGGTTCACCAGACTGATTCCTGGGATGGCAGGACTTTCATATGAAGAAAGACTGGATAGACTCGGCTTGTACTCGCTAGAATTTAGAAGATTGAGGGGGATCTTATAGAAACGTACAAAATTCTTAAGGGGTTGGACAGGCTAGATGCAGGAAGATTGCTCCGATGTTGGGGAAGTCCAGAACAAGGGGTCACAGTTTTAAGGATAAGGGGGAAATCTTTTAGGACCGAGATGAGAAAAACATTTTTTTCCCCACACAGATAGTGGTGAATCTGTGGAATATTCTGCCACAGAAGGTAGTTGAGGGCCAGTTCATTGGGCATATTTAAGAGGGAGTTGGATGTGGCCCTTGTGGCTAAAGGGTATCAGAGGTGTATGGAGACAAGGCAGGTCGGGGGGGGGGGGGGATTTGCGTTGGATGATTCGGCCCCTGATCATATTGAATGGTGATGCAGGCTCGAAGGGGGCCGAATGGCCTACTCCTGCACCTCTTTTCGATGTGTCTATTGTTTCTATCCTAAGAAAATCATATGTATAAATTCATTTGCCGGATAAACGACTCTAAAATGTATTTAACGATGCCTTGTCAAATATAGGTTTAGCACTACACGCTACGGGGACACTGGTATCGCTGGCTCGTTGTGGGACATTGATCTTTTCTATTCTGGATGTTAGAATCATGTATTGTGTTTTTTTATCTATATATTTATGATGTGTTTAGTGATATACTCAGATTTTATATGTATTTTATGGTGGCAATGTAGTTTTTATATAATGTTTGTCGTTTGTCTGACCTTGAGTCCGAAATAACGTGTATTAACGATAGAGAAGATTAACCCATATTCAGATAAGCATAACTCTGTAAGAACTATATTCTGGACTATAGTGACTTAATGTGGAACACAACTAAAGGGATTGGTCGAATTCTTTGTGGCATTAAAAAAACAATCAACAAGAACAATGAATTGTATTAATAAAGGAATATGACTGTGTTGCTACATCAGAGATCAGATCTATGAAAATTTTTTTTAAATATTGTAAGGAAACCGAAGCTGAGGTTTGAGGGTATAAAACCTTACTTGCAACACGACAGTGGTAGTCCTTACAAATCAGAACCAGGCCCAATTCTGCCTACTCTCTGTTCATGAAGCCAGCCTTCGCTTCACGATAGCATGTTACCTCTAGTACATGCATCATTTTCCTTCTTTGGAAATTGCACGTTAATCTTCAAAGTATTCCATGACATTAGACAAACGTTGCTTGCCAAGTTGCTTGAGCACTTCGGCACAAACGCATGTGATAGTTTTAATATTCAATAATATTCACGTGTTCCAACTATCCTACTATGACGCTTATTCTCGTCAAATTTGATCTAAAGCATCCAAAGAAATACTACGGTCGGCAAAATACCTCTAATATAATCTTTGTGATCACATGCCTGTGAAAGGAATGGACGTGGCGGATAAAATATATCTAGGAGTGCTTTCTGTGCCAGTGCCAGACCCACTGAAAATACGTGGCCAGGTAAGAGGATGAAGCATCAGTGGGCTGATATTTTTGAGGGTACAAACCATTTGCATTTTACCCGTAAAGAATGTTTGGAAGAATGAAGAATAGTCCCGAAATCAGGTTTCCGAATTGCAAGAAGGCCGATTTCAGTAACATTGTAAGAAGTACATTCTGGATCGGTATTCCCTAGTGGGTTGGAGCTGTATTTTCGGCAAAATGACTGCATCAATCCAGAGAAGTGGTCCTTAACGATTACAAGAGTCCACATCACATCCCTATATTTAACGTATTAAGGATCACAGTCCTTCTGTCATTTCATCTTTACCTGAAATTGCACTGCTAACATAATCTGCGGGATAACCCTACGGGGAACAGATTGCTTCTCGACCAGCTGCCCTGGTAAACGCTGGCCCCTCGCTGGACCATCACAATGTGTGTGGTTTTGCTCCAACCGAGCATTTGGAAGCGCGCTTCGCATACAGGAAACATTCCACACAGAAGTGAATGCTTGTTAGTCATTAACCCCGTTATTCTTCGCTGTGGCTTCTATGCAATGTACATCTTCCCCTGCGTAAAAACGATAAAACTATATTTAATACGTAATCTTATTTATTTTAGAGAATATCTAGGTTGCTTTAATACGTCACTTCCATTAATTTGTTAATGTGATGAATGTCCACGTCCATTGTCAAGTGCTAGAGTATATTCACGCAGATAGGGCAGCATCTTTTGGAGGACATGGATATGTTTATGTTTTTTGGTGGGGACCCTGTTCCAGAGTCTAAAGAAGTTTCTCGATCCGAAATGTCCTTACGAGACCATCTACTCCAGCATTGTGCGTTTTACTGAAGATCCAGCATCTCACAGTCTCATCTCATTGAACGTCACAACCTTGTTCTGTTCACCATTTCATTACCAATGTTTAATCTTTTGAGACTTTCAGTCTGCCTGTCTACTCCTCTCTCTCTTTCTCTCTCTCTCTCTCTCTCTCGTTGTTCTTACCCCATGATGCTCGCACGTAGAGTTACACTATGGATCAAGCAGAAATAATATTCTGCCAAACTCCAACAAGACGAGTAGAACATCTCTATTACCCTATAATCTCTTTTTGTTTCCAAAACCTAAAGTTCCAACAATACGCCAAATTTTAATCAACATTGATAGCAAGATGCGGATTAGTATGCACTGGTAAGCTTCTTGAATCACTGACGTATTCTGGCGATAGGACCCAAATCCTGCAATTAGAAAGGGATTTCCAAGAAATGAGCCCCCAACAATCGCAAAGCATAGCAATGTATTTCGCACTCAACATCGCCTGTGACTTGTCTAGCAAGAGAGGTGCTCCTATGCACACCCTTTGCTCTTATCCTGATTCGGCACGGAGGTGTTGTCCGTGAGTCCTAGGCATAATTGTAATGTATTTTACGTATTGCCAAGAGAGTCGTGGCAATATATTATTACTTGGGAGAGGATGAATATTTGGAATGAGAAAAGTATCAAAGAGCGGATTACTTTCTTCTGGATGAACTTGATTGTTGTTTTACCTGCATGAGGAATTGTCCAATGTATCCAGTTTATGTAAAGCGTTAATGTGGAGAGATCAGAGGATAACTGAGCAAAGGCAACTACACTGCGTACTGAAACATGGTCTGATGTCATCATTTCAACTAAAATGTTGTTAATGCCAGTTAAATGCTGCATAATCATGCCACGGTATCACAGGAATGATTCCGCTGTTCCAACAGAGATAGCATTTCCGAAGTACCGAAGAGTAGAACAATTTGGGAAACAATGTTTGGGACATTGATGCCTTTGCTTGACCTGTGTGCATGTCATCGATTTGCGGACGTTAATGAGATGCGAGTATTAACTGTCCAGACACATCAGCAGTACAGCCCGGTCTCCTTTGATTAATTACCAGCGAAATCGTTAGTCCAAATATCAACATTTTGAAAATGTAGACTGTTTTTTGACTGTATTTTCTTGTTCATCGCCGTTAGCACTGATTCGCCCAGTGTTACTACCCTGCAGGGATAATACACAAAGCGATAGGAGCGCTGCCGCGACAACTAGCGCGATTAGGTTGCGATATAAAATCTGCTTACATTAGACCAAGTATAAGGCAACGCTGGTTGCATGTAAATATCATTTCATATGTCAGATGAAGTTGGACAGAAATTATATCATAGCATTGCAAGCACGTGCAGACATCGAGGTCTTTCATATATAAAACTCGCCAGCAGCTACTAACATGTCGATTAAACATGTTTCTCAGTTTCTTTTCTCAATTAAGTCAATTGCCCGTGCTAAGCCAGTGAACATGTGTGCTGCTAGCAAGCATGCTTTCCAGAATTACAGCGGTGTTGACGGGGCATTGACACCCAAATCTGCAAATTCGTAACTAATTTTGAAGACAATTGCTTCTTCACATTGCGCTTTGAAAGATTTCCTACACACCATCTTCATCAGAATATTTACCAGTTTCAAATAAAATGTGTGTGTGCAACTAAAAGGGTGAAGATACATGTCGCGTACAGTAGTGCGAGACCATGAGATCGGATTCTTCAGCCCCTGTTGGAATGCATCCCTTCATTGTTCAAGAGTGAATGAGCAGTCGCCAGGAATTATGATGAGGTTATTCGATTAATTTATTTGAAGTCGCATGCCGTGCAACTGCACAGCAAAAGGTTCAGAGTAAATGAAAAGGGATAATTCAACACCTCCTTACAAACTAAACAAAGTCTCTTATGTGATTCAGTCTATATTAAATCGTCCCGAGGTACAAATGTACCGAGATAAATTGTACCGAGATATTCGACACCAAGTCTTTATTTACTTTGGAAATAATTTGACCCAGGAAAAATCTGGCAACTTCTGATTGGCGCAACACGCATTCTGATTTGACTGTTGAAGGATAGATAAGGAACTCGAGGTGACGCCTTGTCACACGCTTCGTAAGCGACCAGGAGAGAAACACTGAGGAGCCACTTCACCTGGCGTTCTCCGCTCAATTCATTACAATGTCTTGCTGGATCTCTCTAGTCTATGCGTTAGTGTTTTCCGCAGCTTGTGAGTATTTACTTCAACCGACATGATATTTAATCTCGAGTACGATTAAACCTTTCTATCCGTGATAATTCTACTGTTATTAGTTAATATTCTACTTTTATCTGGTTTGTTTTCCAGATATAAATGCGCAATTTGCACTAAATCAGCCGTCTTCAAAATCCACATCTCTGGGACAGAACGTGGAAATTGCCTGTACCCTGTCTGGCGGCAGTTTAGGTACTACCACCGTTTATTGGTACCAGCAGATTCCCGGAGCGGTTCCGCGGTTTCTGTTCTACTATTGGTCGGGCAGCAGCATTACTAGAGGCTAGGGAGTTTCTGAACGTTTCTCCGGATCAGTGTCAGGCAACACTGCAACATTGACAATATCGAACGTGCAGTCTAGGGACGCTGATGACTACTACTGTGCTGTGTGGAAAGATGCTGTAATCTTCGGCAAAGGAACGAGGCTGGGTATTGGCAGTAAGTACAATACCTTCTATCTTTGCGTAGACACAAAAAGCTGGAGTAACGCAGCGAGACAGGGAGCATCTCTGGAGAGAAGGAAAGGGTTTTAGGAAGGAACGGCAGATGTTGGTTTAAACCGAAGATAAGCACAACAAGCTGAACAGGCAGCATCTCTGCAGGAAATGTAAAGGCTCTGCAGTTCCTTCCTGCATATTTTGTCTTTGGGTTAATGATATAGCAGTGAAAAGTAATTGGTTTTCTGTCGCTAATCGATGGTTCAAAGGAAAAGCTTTTAACGCTAATATGTTCAGCGTTCGACTAAAGTCGAGATTCCTTTGGCAAATTATTAGACGTAGCTCTATCAAAGGGCCCAGATGTTAGAACGGCTGTTTGTATTTTTTACACTAAATGACTTTAAATAAAAGCTGATTTTTTTTTTTAATTCCCCGCCACGTTGCGTCTTTTTTGGCAAATTAGTTGAGAACAGCAATGAAAGGACGAAATGGCTGTCCGGTTGTGTTATTATTCTTAATTACTTTGCGGACAACGAGCTAATAATTAAGAATTAGACCGAGAGTAAGGGAACGGGAAATAACTTTGGGGGGATAGTATTCGCTATTCAACCTCGGAAATCTGAGATCAATCATGACTTCAAAGAGAAGAGACTGGTCGAGAAAAAACAAACATATACGTTTCAGCATTAATGTAAATCATATCAACGACTATTTAAAATGCGAGAAAACGGTAAATTTAACGTGGCTGCAAATCTAGTCTGTTCATTGATGGCGAAAACGGCAAAATATTCTTGTCGCTAAAATCCAACCATTAGGAATATTTCGGTATCTGGTCTTAACAAATGAACAGATGAATTAAGGGAAGGTATTTAAACAAAACTAAAGTTTTAAGCGCGTTTAGTGGAACTTTGGCAGCAATGAAAACCCGCAACTGGCTGTCGGGTAAAACGCAGTTTTTTTTTATTGTAGCTGGAGCCAACGAAAATAATACTCTGGAGATCAATTCAAAACACTGCCGAAATAATATATTTTACGCTGCTGCGCATATTCTGTCCCATTGCCATAAATAGTAGTTATTGTTTGGAGATCTCACTTGGAACGAATGAATCCATGTTATACCAACTGTATTTTTAACAAAGATAATGTTTTAACCGAAGCAGTTCTGCCAGCCCTACTAATCTGTGACTTTATTTTAAATAGATCCTCTGCCCCCCGCGGTGTCCGTGCTTGGACCTTCAGCGCAAGAATTGACGGGAAAGGGAACGGCCACCCTGGTGTGTTTGGTGAACGGGTTTAATCCGGGTGCTGTGGAAATTGACTGGACCGTGGACGGCAGTGCGAGGAGTGATGGCGTTGAGACCAGCCGGGTCCAACAGGAGGCGGACAACACGTTCAGTGCGAGCAGTTACCTGACTCTGCCAGCCACAGTGTGGAACGCACACGATCTTTACTCCTGTGTGGTTAAACACGAGTCGCAGGCAAGCCCGCTGCAGGCAAACATCGCCAGGTCCAGCTGTCTGTAAAACCTCTAGATTCCAACAAATCAAACTGACAAATATTGTTGCTCCGTCTTTCATTTGTCAAAAATTGATATAAAAATATTCTCTATTATCGACTAGCATTTGCGGTAACATTGTCCTTTGTCTCGCTGTTTGTAAACGTCATTCAATTGAAGCAACTCGTTGTGAATTGAAACTCCAATGTTATTCAATCTGTTAAATGCATTCCCAAATATTCATTAAAAGACAGTGGTCTAAAGATTACATTCAGGTTTGTTTTGTTTACCCACGTGACTAACATACAAATACAGCTCGCGACTAAAATCAATAATTCAATCTTAAGAGCGATACATGTGTTGGATTTTTATTTCTGATCAGAGAAAATCAAATGTATTTAATCAACCTTCATCATTTTACCTTATGGAAGAACCGATGATAAATGTGGCCGAACGTTATGTTATAAACTGGTGTGATGATAAATTGGTTCATAGAGCCGCGCGCGCGCACACGCACACACACGAACAAAATGGGGCGCTCATGTAGAAACGTATTCGAGGGCAGACAGTAATCGTTATATGTGACCTTGCTAATACTATTCACTTAGCAATTCCAACCTATTTCATCTGTGAATTAACTGGGTGGGGCTGGTGGTGAGTGAGATTAATATGGAAACATAGAAACATAGAAAATAGATGCAGGAGTAGGCTATTCGGCCCTTTGAGCATGCACCGCCATTCAATATGGTCATGGCTGATCATCCAACTCAGTATCCCGTAAGGCCTTCTCTCCGTACCCCCTGATCCCTTTAGCCACAAGGGCCACATCTAACTCCCTCTTAAATATAGTCAATGAACTGGCCTCATTGTCTGGCAGAATATGGTCTTTCTGCCTTTATATAGGGCGCTAGCACACATGGAGTATCACATATAGTTTTACTTTCCTCGCCTAATAGAAGTACTGAAGTTCTTGGTTGGTTCCTGCTGAGCTGATTAGCGGGATAAGTGTACGCTGCGCGGAACGACTGAGAAGCGTAGCCTACCTTCTCATCCACTCCCTACACAGTGGGGGCAATTTTACAGAGGTCAATTAACCTAGAAACCCGCAATCTTTGGGATGTGGGAGGCAAACCACGGCACCACATGGGAAACGTGTAAACTCCTCACAGACAGCATCCGAGCTCAGGATCGAACCCTGGTCTCTGGCGCTGTCGAGGCAGCTGCTCTACCAGGTGCGCCACTGTGCCGCCCCACAATATATAATATATCAGCCACTGTAATATCTAAATCTCGTAGTGGTCTTGGCAGGAAAGGTGCAGACGTAATTTCTCCTGATTGATGAGTGCAAACTATAATTTGCAGTATCCACAAAGCGCAGAACATAGTACAGCACAGCACACGAACAAGCCTTTCCGCACTCCATGCCTCTGCCGACATGATGCCAAAACCAAATCTTATCTGCGGGCACGTGATCTGGATCCAGAAATCTTACAAATGCCACTGTTGCTTGTGTCGCCACCACCACCCTCGCCAACGCCTTCACAGTCCTCACCAACCTCTGTATATAAAATGTCCATGCGTCTCTCTCCTTAAAGCTATGTCACCTAGTCCTTGATATTTCCACTCTGAGGGGAAATGGTAATCATTCTCTGCCCTATCTATGACTCATAATTGTATATAATTCTAGCAGGTCTCCCCTGATAGTCAACGGTTACAGGGAAAACAACCCAATTCTGTCCAACCTGTGCTCGTAGTTCAGGTATCATGCTGGTAAACATCCGCTGAGCCCTTTACAAGGCCTATAATTTCCATCTAGTATCAGGGCGACCAGAAATGATGGCAGTACCCGAAATGCAGCCTAGCAAAAGTCCTATAAAAGTTAGCATCATGACTCGCCTGCCCTTATCCTGAATGCCCTGCCCAATGAAGGAAAACATACAATATGCATTCTCACCACTCTATATAGTAGTGTTGCCACTGAAGGAGATATAGACTTGGTTCCCAAAATTCCTCTGTACTTCAATACTGTTGTTATTAATCGAAAGTAGATACAAAATGCTGGAGTATGTCAGCGGGTCAGGCAGCGTCTCGTATATTTCTCCTCATAATCGACCCCTCCCCCAGCAGTTCAATGCTCTGGTTAATCTGCATCTATCATTTCATCTCTCATTTTTATACCTATCCCGCTGTTTACTTTGACAGCCTTCCTCACTGTCAGCAACCCAAACAATCTAACTGTCATCTGTAAACGTATTAACTACTAGAGAAGGTGCAGAGACCTTTGTCATGGCTCCTGCAATCTCGTCTGTTGTGTCTCTCAATAATCTGTCCATTCATGCACACTGCCCCTCAAGACACCCAACACCTACTTCTTAATCACACAGTGCCTTTGCATATGAATATTCGCCACATTGATCTCACTCTCCTCCTTGTCTTCTCCTTGATTAAAAGACGTACAACGACTATATGTTGGTTCACTCTCCCGCACGCGCACACACGCACACACTCACACGAATACAATAGCGCGCTCATGCACAAACCCATCCGAGAGTGACCACTAACCGTTGCATAAGATCCTTCTAATCACTTGGGAATCCGATCAATTTCATCCTGGAGTGAAATGGGTGGGGCTGGTATTGAGTGAGAGTAATGGGAGGCAACCGGGGAGCCCGGAGAAACCCATATTATCACGTGGGGAATGTGCAAACTCCCAGCCTTGGTCAGGATCGAACCCTGGTCTCTAGAGTTGTGAGGAAGCAGATCCACTCCACACAGGTGCGCCGCTGTGGCACCCTACAATATATAGTATATATGCCTCTGTAAAATTCTTAGTGGTATTCGCAGAACATTTGCAGACGGTATTTGACCTGATTAGTGTGTGCAAGACTGAAGTTTGCAGTCTTCATAAAACGTAGAACGTAGAACAATACAGCAAACGAACAAGCCCTTCGGCCCACAATTTCTCTGCAGACATGAAACCAAAACCAAACCTTATTTGCATGCACATGATCCGTATCCCTGCATTCTTATATATACTCACCAGCACCTCTCACATTAAAGCTATGCCATCTCGTCCTTGATTTTTCCATTTTGGGGAGAAAGTGTTTTGACTCAATCCAATCTATGACTCTCATAATTCTGTATACTTTTGGGAGGTCCCATCTCATCCTCGGGCGTTGCAGGGAAATCAATCCAATTATGTCTCACCTCATCTTGTGGTTATTCTGGTTAAACTACATCTGCCATTTTGTCGCCCATTTCTGCACCTGGTCTCTAACCTGCTGCATTCCCCCTAATTGAGCATCATTCTGCTAAACATCCTCTGCATCCTTTGTAAAGCCTCCACATCCATCTAGTACTGGACCGCTCAGAAATGTAGACAGTAGCCACACTGAAGCATAACAAAAGTCCAAAAAAGTAGCATAATGACTCTATGGCCGTTATCCTCAATGTCCCGACCAATTAAGGCAAGCATGCCATCTACCTTCTTAGCACGATATCTAGTTGTATTGCCCATTTCAGAGAATTACGGACTTGGTTCCTACGCTCGCTCTGTGCACCAATACTGTTGTAATTCATTCTATATTTTCCCCCTTACAGTCGACCTCCTAAAGTGTCGCACCTCACACTTATTCTGGTTAAACTACATCTGCCATTTTGTCGCCCACTTCTGTACCTGGTCTCTTTCCTGCTGCATACGTTGACAGCCCGCAGTCCGCAACCCAAGCAATAGAAACATAGAAACATAGAAATTAGGTGCAGGAGTAGGCCATTCGGCCCTTCGAGCCTGCACCGCCATTCAATATGATCATGGCTGATCATCCAACTCAGTATCCCGTATCTGCCTTCTCTCCATACCCCCTGATCCCCTTAGCCACAAGGGCCACATCTAACTCCCTCTTAAATATAGCCAATGAACTGGCCTCAACTACCTTCTGTGGCAGAGAGTTCCAGAGATTCACCACTCTCTGTGTGAAAAAAAGTTCTTCTCATCTAGGTTTTAAAGGATTTCCCCCTTATCCTTAAGCTGTGACCCCTTGGTCAATCTTGGTGTAATCTGCAAATTTACTAACCAACCCATCTACATTTACAACCATGTAATTCATATATATCACACGCAACTGAGGAAGGTGCACAGGTGGCTGCAGAACTGCATAGGTTGTCGATCTCCTGTCTGGAAAGTGTCCTTCCACCACAACACTAACTTCTATCCGTAAAATAGTTCCAAATCCACACGTCCAAGTCACTGTTAATCCCGTGCAATTTAATCTTCTGGATCAGCCTACCATAGGGGACTTTATCAAATGCCTTATAAAATCCACGTGCACGATGTCCACTGCCGGGTTATTGATTACCTTGGTCACCTCCTCAAAACCTTCGATCAAGTTAGTAAGGCACCAGCTGCCGCGGATAAAGCCATGCCAATTAATATGTCTAAGTAAACCATTCTCTTCCAAATCCCAATCTGAAGAATCCTCTCCGTAGTTTATCATTCACTGATTAGTGGCGCACTGGCCCATAAATTCCCGGATTCTCTCTACTTCCTCGGTTAAACAAAGGATCAACACTAATTACTCTCCAGTCCTCAGACCTGGCCTGTTGCTGAAGGTGCAAGGATCTTCGTCGAGGCTCCTGCAATATTCCCTTTTGTCTCTCGAATAACTCGTTGATGTATCCACCTCAACGATTACCTTTCTTCACGACCACCAATACCCCCTCCTTCTTAGTCTCACAGTGCCCTTACATCCATGAAACTACCAGAGCAAAGAATATAGTAAAGAGAGGTTACAATATTACAGTTGCAGATAAAGTGCAAATAGATAATGCAAGGTCAATGAAGTAGGTTTGGAGCCAACAGCGAGGGAGAAACGTCCCTGACTCTGGTGGTACATGTTTACAAGCTTTTGTGTCTTCTGTCCGATGGAAGAGCGGAGACCAGAGGGATAATGGTCTATGATCATGTTGGCCGCTTTCTGAAGCAGCGTAAAATGTCGTAAAATGACAGTCTCTGAAATGTAGACGGAGTCTATTGGGAGAGGTTGCTTTTGTGATAGACGAGGGTACATTAGCAACTCTCTGTAGCATTTAGAATTAACAATAATGTAATTGTTTACAGAGCTATCAACAGAATCTAGACGGCATATATCGACCATGGAGTGAAAGCACGCAGTAGAAACTGGTTTGAATTGATTTTCTGCCTAATGACTAATTGTGGCGACCAGTTGAGTTCCTCCTGCAATTTGGGTTTTTTATCGCTCCACCTGAGAAGCATCTCCTTTAATGTGTCCATATGTCTACAGGCAGGTCAGCCTGGGAGGGAAGGTATTGCATTTGTAGTTAGAGGTGCTCGGAATGGCGAACAGTGGCAGAGATGGGGCAGCATGCAAGCAATCACGACTGTACCTCGCGACACTGAATTTCCGAACCTAATTAAACTTTTCAACATTATCATTGTGGCGCCTCACATATTCGCGTACACATCCACCTACATTTTTACTGTGATGCATATCCCGGCTGCACATGGCCTTTATTTATCAATTACTTTCGGTCGGATGGCACAAAGTAATCACAAATCAGGAGGACGCACGACAAATATTCGCCTCACTCGTCTGGGTTAAAACCTCAGTAGTTCTGTCAATGTTCAATTTAATATTGTATGTGTAAATATTCTGGCAAATACAGTAATAAATTGAATTGGCAGATGGTCGATTAGAATGTAATTAGAAGCTACTTGGCAAAAGATGCTTATGTAGTAAGAATGATTGATAAGTTTGTTGATGGCACGAAAATTCGTGGCATTGTCAATATTGAGATTGCAGTCAGTTTGCAGATTGATGTTGATCACCTGGTCAAATGTGTAAGATAATGCCAAGTAGAATGTAATCCTGATAATTATGTTCTGTTGTACATTGCGGCATTATATAAGTGTAAGTCACAAATCATGCAGGGTAGGTTCCAGCATTGAGCAGCAACATTCGTTAATCTGCAAGTCTAAAGTTCCATGGAAATGACAGGGCAGGTATAACATGCTAAAGAAGGCTTATGAAGTACTTTCATTGTCCAGTGTATCCGATATCAGAAAACAGAGGACTACATCCACATTTCTAAAATATTGGTTATGTCACAACTAGAATACTCGGTGCCGTTCTGATCAGCACTGCATCGAACGCACAGGAATATTCTGGAGAGATTGCACAGAATCTTCATCTTGATGTTGCCTGTGATGGAATGTTTCAGCTGTAAGGTAAGCCGCGATATGCCGGTGCCGTTTTGTTAGGTGCATCTGAGGCTGTTTTGCAAACATGATTGGGATATTAAAAAAATATGAGGGACACATATAGCGCAGACAATAAGGCACTTATATTCATAGCAGAAGTGCGCAAGCCTGAAGGGCACAGGTCTAAGATGAACATTGAGAAACTAGCGATGATCTGAGGAAGAGGTGCCTCATCCAAAGAGCGGTTGCCATCTGAAATGCACTGCGCAAGAAGATGGTGGACGAAGATACTCTCAAAATGTTGAGGAAGCTTCTGGACGAACATCTGAATTGACAATCTATGATAGATTACAGACCTAATTTTAGTGAATAGCATTAATGTGGAAAGACAGTAGATGGGCAGATTATTAATTTCGATGATTAACAGTTGATAGACATGGTGAGCCGCCGGGATTTCAGTATTTCTGTGCTATGGGAATCTACAACTTCCTATCTTTCTGACCTCTAATATCATCAACGTCTGAGTACGTTTGGTGAGTTACTACCCTACTGTGAAAGAAAAGGTTACCAGCACCCAATGCTTCCTCTCTAATCATATACCACTCTTACATGTCAGCGTACCACCTTTTCTTCCTTTCTGCCGGGAGTAAATCCAAGAACGGCATTTATGGTGGGTTTAGGGATGTACCGTCACCAAAACGTGTGCAGCAACTCGAGAAGGTGCTAATCACGACGGTGTAAATCATGATGGTTACGCTAACAGTGTGCCTTACCAGAAAAAATAAACCACGTGCAAACTACATTTGACAATCACGATGCGTCGGGCAGGTCATCGATCCATCTTTCTGTCTTCATTTTCCTTTGAAATGGACAGATTAACGATTAAGGATTATGCATCACATCCGAGATTTGACGTATTCGGGATCTCAGCGCCGTGTCTTTAACCGAAATTGCACGAATACAAAAATCAATATGGGCTGATTGCTTCTTCTTAGGTTGGCCTAGTAATACTACCCCATATGGGCTCCTCACACCTAGTATCTGCAACAGTAAAAAGACCCTGATGGGAGTTATGTACGGGCTTCCAAACAGTAGCCAGATTGTAGCGTACAAATTACACCAGAAGATGCAAAGGTCATGTGGATTTCAATATGCAGGTAGACTGAGAAATTTAAGGTTGGTACTGGATCCCAGGAGAAGGAATTTGTAGAGTGCCTCCAAAATAGTTTCTTAGAGCAGCTTATGTCGAGCCTACTAGAGAAAAGCAATTATTTATGTGGCATTGTGTAATGAACTGTTTTTGACTAGGGACCTTAAGTTTAAAATATCCCCAGGAGGTGGTGACCATAATATGATGAAATTGAACCTGCAGTTTGAGAGGGAGAAGACGAAACTAGATGTGTCGGTATTACTGTTAGATAAAGGTAACTACAGAGACATGAGGGAGAAGCTGGCTAAAGTTGAATGGAAAAGGATCCAAGCAGGAACGACGGAGGAGCTGCAATAGGAGGAGTTTCCATTAATAATTCGTACGATGCATGATATTTCATTCCAAAGAGGAAGAGAGTTTCTAAGGAGAGAGGGACTGACACAAAGTTACTTAAAAAGCAATATGGAAAGAAAAAATGAAATATAAAGTTGCTAGCCACTAATGTAAAAGAGGTGAGCAAAAGTGTATTTATAAGAGAGAGGGAAGAGTAGACATTGGACCACGGGAGAATGACGCTGGAGAAGGGATAATGTGGAATAAATGAATGTCAGATTAATTTAATAGGTTTTTTCATCGAACCTCACAGAGGCTTCAAGAGAGTTGGGGACAGAAACTAGTGGAGTTGATATTACTAAGTAGGTGCTTGGGTCTGAAGTTGAATAAATCACCTGGACCAGATGTGCTGCACCCCAGTGTTCTGAAGAGACGGTTTTAGATATTGTGGTCGTGTTTGTGGGGATCTTTCACTGGGGTCAGAAGTGGGCACAGTGGACCAGTAAATTGCAAATGTTACTCTGCATCTCAAGATGGGAGCATAGCAAAAGAGGGGAACCTATAGACCACTTAGCTTCACTTCAGTGATTGGTAAGATTTTAAAGTCCATTAAAAATGGTGAGGTAACTGAGTACTTATGGAGGAGCTAAATACTATTAAGATCACCAAGGAGGTGGTATTAGGGAAATTAATGAGACTGAAGGAGGATAAATCCCCTGGGCCTGATGGATTACATCCAAGGGTCTTGAGGGAGATAGCGGTGGGGATTGTGGATGCATTGGTGATGATTTTCCAAAACTCCCTGGAGGCAGGAACGGTCCCAGTGGATTGGAAAATGGCCAATGTAACACCTATATTTAAAAAAGGAAGTAAACAGAAGGCGGGTAACTATAGACCGGTTAGTCTAACATCGGTGGTGGGTAAAATGTTAGAGACAATTATTAAAGAAACACTAACGGGGAACTTGGATAAACATGACTTCATCGGACAGAACCAGCATGGTTTTGTGAAGGGGAAGTCCTGTTTAACGAATCTGCTCGAATTCTTTGAGGAAGTAACAACCCGGGTGGATAAAGGGGAACCGGTGGATGTGGTATACTTGGACTTCCAAAAGGCTTTTGACAAGGTGCCACATAAGAGACTATTGCTAAAAATAAAAAATTATGGGATTGGGGGTAATATATTAGCATGGGTAGAGGATTGGCTAACAAATAGGAAGCAGAGAGTGGGGATAAATGGTTCATACTCGGGATGGCAACCGGTAACTAGCGGGGTTCCGCAAGGGTCGGTGCTGGGACCCCAGTTGTTCACAATTTATATAAATGATTTGGAGGAGGGAACCAAGTGTAATATATCAAAATTTGCGGACGATACAAAAATGGGAGGAAAAGTAGGGGATGAGGAGGATAGGAAGAGTCTGCAAAAGGATATAGATAAGCTAGGTGAGTGGGCAACAACTTGGCAGATGAAATTTAATACTAATAAATGTGAAGTCATTCACTTTGGGGAAAAAAATGCTAGGGCAAGTTATTTTCTAATGAGGAGGAGCTGCGTTGTAATGCAACGCAAAGGGATCTAGGGGTATTAGTACATGAATCACTGAAAGTTAGTATGCAGGTGCAGCAAGCAATCAGGAAGGCTAATGGAGTTTTGGCCTTTATTGCTAGGGGGATTGAGTATAAAAACACGGAGGTCTTGCTGCAGCTGTACACAGTATTAGTGAGACCACATTTGGAATACTGTGTACAGTTCTGGGGTCCATACTTAAGAAAGGATGTACTAGCCCTGGAGACAGTGCAGCGAAGGTTTACAAGATTAATTCCTGCAATGAGGGGATTGACATATGAGGAAAGGTTAAGTAGGCTGGAACTCTACTCTTTGGAGTTTAGAAGAATGAGAGGCGATCTCATTGAAACATATAAGATCGTGAGGGGCCTTGATCGGGTGGATGCCCCGAGGATGTTCCCAATGATCGGGGAAACTAGAACTAGGGGACACAGTTGCAGAATAAGGGGGGGCTCTTTTAAAACTGAGATGAGGAAGAACTTCTTCACCCAGAGGGTGGTTAATTTATGGAATTCACTGCCCCAGGGAGCAGTGGAAGCAGAAACTTTAAATATATTTAAGACTAAAATAGATGGTTTTTTAGCTGCCAAGGGGATAAGGGGCTACGGGGAGAGGGCAGGGATATGGACCTAGGTATGGTTAGTATAGTAAGACCTGAGTGATCTCCTGGACAAGTGTCGATCGCCTAGATTGGGGTCGGAGAGGAATTTCCCGGATTTTTTTCCCGAATTGGACCTGGGTTTTTATCCGGTTTTTTGCCTCCCCCAGGAGATCACGAGGTTCTTGGGGTGGAGAGGGGTGATAGCGGTATAAAGGGGAGGGTAGTGTCTTGTGTTCTGTGTCTTGTGTCTACTGTTTGTGGGTAAGTGTGTCTGTTTAGTGTTCAGCCATGAGCGAATGGCGGTGCGGGCTCGATGGACCTGGTGGTCTGCTCTCGCACCTACTTTCTATGTTTCTATGTTTCTATGTTACTTAGAAGCACATGATAAAATTTGGCAGAAGTCAGCGTGGTTTTGTGAATGGGAAATATTGCTTGTTGGAATTCTTTGAGGAAGTAAATAGCAGGATGAACACTGGATGTTGTTGACATGGGTTTTCAGAAGACATTTGATAAGCTGCTGCATATGAGGCTGCTAAAGAAGATGAGAGCCCGCTGTATTAGAGGGAAGATAATATCACAGATAATATAATCCGTGTACATTATATAGTTGTATGGCAGAGTGGGAATAAAGGGGGGTGGGGGGGGGGGGGGGGGGGGGGGGGGGGGGGGGGGGGAGGGGGGGGTCCTCATTGAAACCTGCTGAATAGTGAAAGTCCTCGATGGATTGGATGTGGAGAACATGCGTACACATGTGGGAGAGTCTAGGACCAGAGGACACAGCCTCAGAATAAAAGGACAGACCTTTGGAGATGAGAAGAAGGTTTTTTTTAGTTAAAGGCTAGTGAATCTATAATATCCTTACACAGACAGATGTGGAGGCCGAATTAGGTATTGTAAGGTAGGAATTGTCCGATTATTTAGTATTAAGGATGTCAAAGGTTATGAGCAGAAGGCAGGAGATTGAGTGAAAGATAGATCAGCCTTGAATGAATGGCATATGAGGCTCGATGGACCGAATGGCACCAATTCTACGCCTATGCATTGTGGACTTTGTGTACAGTTTGCCCCCAACTCAGCTATTTGGAAGCAACATTTTCATTACTGAAAAGATTCCACACAGATGTCATTGTTTGTGGCACAGTGATCCCGTTATTCATGAGTTACAGCTTTTATGCACTGCCCTTCTACTCCGATATAAAACTATAAAGCCGTATTTAAATCCCTATTCCTATTTATTTTACCGTTTTTTAATTGTTTTAATACTTCATTAAGTTGTCAACGATACAAGTTATAGAAATCTGTATTCCCACTGGCTACGAATATTCTTTGAGCCTAATCTCCCTCATTCTCGGAATAACTCAGTCTGAAGAAGAATCCTGACCCGAAACAATGCCTATCTATGTCCTCCCAAGATGCTGTCTAACCCACGGAACAACTGCAGAGCTGTTTCACTGAAGATTCCAGCATGAAGAATTGAATGCAAAGCCGTAGATGTTGTTTATATGGATTTCAGGAAAACATTTTCTAGGGTTTGGCGTGGTAGGCTGCTCTGGACTGTTAGCTCGTAAGAGACCTGAAGAGCACTAGCCGACTGGATAGAGAATTGGCTTCATGGAAGGGAGCAGACGGTGCTGGTGGAAGATTGTTTTTCTGGCTGCAGGGTTATGACCAGCGGTGTGCCTCGTCGATCACGACTGGGCCCATTGTTGCTTTTGGTTTACATAAATGATTTGGATGAGAATGTAGAAAGCACGATTGGTAAATTTGCAGATTACAAGAAAGTGGCTGGTATAGTAGATGGCAAAGATAGTTATCAACAATTATAGCATAAACCTGATCAGTTGGATAAATAGGCTGAGGAATGGTTAATGGATTTAATGCCAATAATTGCGACGTTGTGCATTTTGCGAAGTCAAACCAGGGCAGGGTCTTCACAGTGAATAGCTGGTCCTGTGGAGGGAGGGGTTGTTTAGAGGTTGGGATGTTATGTTACAGTTGTAAAATATGTCACTGAGACTGCTGTTGGACTATTAAACTTAGTGTTTGTCACAGTGATGTTTGAGAGAAGGGTGTTATTAATCTGGAAAGAGTGCGGAGAAGATTTATTAGGATGTTGCCATGACATGAAGCCCTGAACGACTGGGAGACGTTGGCAGGCTCGGATTTGGAGTGTAGGAGGATGATGAGTCGTGTTATCGAGGTGTTCAAGATCATGAGGGGAATAGAAAAGGTAAATGCACAGAGTCTTTTACCCAGAGTTGGGGAATCAAGAAACGGAGGATTTAAGTTTAAGGTGAGAGGAGAATGATTCAATGGGAACCTGGGGCGAAACGTTTTGACACAGAGGATGGTGAGATATAGACTGAACAGCCAGAGTAAGTCGTTGAGACAGGCACAACATTTAAAAGACGCTTCGACAGGTATATAGCCAGTAAAAGTTTAGCGGGACATGGGCCAAACTCGGGCAAGTGCGATTAGTGTAGTCAGGTCATCTTGATCGACATGGGCAAGTTGGCCGGAGGAACCTTTTCCTTGCTGTTGGACTCTTATGGTATTATGAAGCTATTAGTTTAGTTTAGTTTAGTTTAGTTTAGAGATACAGCGTGGAAACAGGCACTTCGACCCACCGAGTCCGCATCGACCAGCGATCCCATCACATCACCACTACCCTACACACAAGGGACAATTTACACTCATACCAAGCCAATTAACCTACAACCCTGGAAATCGAAGATCTCGGTGAGAAACCACGCTGTCACGGGGAGAACGGACAAATTCCGTGCAAACAGCACCCGTAGTCGGTATCGAACCCTGATCACCGGCGCTGCATCGCTGTGAGGCAGCAAATCTACCACTGCGCTACCCTGCAGCTATCTGTAGCTCATTGTGCATCTACTCCACTTTCACCTTCCTTGAAAGTCTCAACCCTCTCTCTTCAACACTTTATTTCAAAATGTATTTTTTGAGTTTCTCCACTTGTTGCTAGTCTCTCTTTGTGGCATCACTCTCTCACACTCTGTCCTTCATAATGTTAGCACGTAGAGTTACATTATAGCTACAGCAGAAATACTATGCTGCAAAGCTGTAGCTAGACTCGTACGACAGCTGTACTTTTCCGTCCTCCGCTTCTGTTTCCAAAACAAATAGATTATGTTTACGTCTTCCAAAGCCTGTGTCTTCCTGCAACTTTCAGAAAGCGCATTGTTCCAGAAACGCATTACAACTGAAATATATGTGCTCCATGCATCTTGTTATGTTTTATGACAGTTGGCAATCCAATTCCCCTCCTGGGATAAATAAATGCTATCGTGTCGTATCGTACCGTATCGCCCTTGGGAAATATGCCAAGCAAAACTAATCACTTCATCCACCAATACATCCAATTTTCGTCACCATTGCTTGTAAGGTGAGTACTTGCGACACATATCCAATTACTCCTCAGAATGTGCCCATGTGCGTCCTTCTGGGATCACAATAATATTCTGTCGATAGAACCCTCACCATATTATTGGAAAGGGATTACCAAGACAGGCCCAGCAATCGGAACCCGAAGAAGGGTCTCGATCCAAAACGTCACCATTCCTTCTCTCCAGGGATGCAGCCTGTCCCGCGGAGTTACTCCAGCTTTTTTGTGTCTATCTCCAGCAATCGGAAAGCTGGTCAAAACATTTCCCAATTCAACGTGGTCTGTGACTTGTATCGCAACAGTGTAGCTCCTATGCCCACTCTTTATTTTCATCCTGGTTGGCATGGGAGTGTTGGCCGCGGATTCTAGTGAAGTAATTGCAGTACATTTTGTATGTGGTAAAGATAGACACAAAAAGCTAGAGTAACTGCGGGTCAAAAAGCAAATACTATCGTCGCGATACATTACTCATTGGAGTGAGTAAACACAGGTGCAGAGAATGGGGTGTCAATCAATCGGATTATATTGCTCTGGTTGAAGTTTATCCACGTGATTGCTGTTGGAGCTGCACTCATCTGGGCAAGCTGGGAAAATTCCCCAATTCGTCCAGTTTATGGTGGGAAACCCTTCGTGTAAGGAAATGAGAGTGGCATGCACATTGGTAATTGGCAAAACAGGAGTGTGATACTAGCGCCTTGAAACGTATTCTTATGTCATAATTTCAAGTAATATTTTGTTAACATCCATTTAAGTATGCGTAACCATCCCAAGTTATTACAGGAATATTTTCCATGCTGCAACAGCGAAAGCATTTCAGAAGTACTGAGGAGTCGAAGAGCTTCGGAAGCAAGTCTGTTGATTCTCGTGCTGTTAATCCCATGGCAAGGGTAATCCATGACATTCACTGAACATTATCGTTATAATTAGAGCCACTGGTTTGCTTTTTAAAATCTAGTATGATGCAACGCTGGTTCCATGTAAATATAATTTCCCACGTCGAATTAAGGTTGTTGGAATTAAAGACAAGGCAATCTAGAACCGCCGACACATTTGACTTTTTTTTAACATATACAACTCGCCATAAGCCCTGTGGTCGATTAAACATATTTGTCATGTTTCCATCTCATTAAGTCAATTTTACGAACAAAGTGAGCGGACGTTTCAAATGTGGGTGCTGCAAGAAATCATGCTTTCCAAATTTACTGCAAAAGCATTACATTAAATTTGACCGTGATTTCCAATAAATATACAGTAAGACTTACAAATTTGCCAATTTTACAAATTCAAAATTAATTTGCAATCAGTTATTTATTCGCCTTGTGCTTTTAGAAAATTTCGATACACCATCGTCACCAAAATGCTCACCAGTTTCAAAAATCAATATGCAACTAAGGAACGTGTCGCGCACAGTGCGAACACACCGTGAGATCAGGACTCAGACACTCTCCACATGGAATGTATCTCTTTATTTTTTATGAGTGAATGAATAGTCGGCGGATATTATCATGGGTTTATTCGATAAGTACATTTTGTTTTAATTTACGCATTGTGCAACCGCACCGAAAAGGGTTCAAAATAAATGAAAAAATATATTGAAAATAGACACACAAATCTGAAGGAACTCAGCGGGACAGGCACCACTCTGGATTCAACGAATGGGTGACGTTTCGGGCATCATGAATGTCCCATTTCAAACAAAATGAAATCTCTTATGCGCTTGAAAATATATTAAATCGTACAGGAGCAGACAATTAGAATTCGGATATTGACCTAGCTAAAGGTTTGGGAATAATTTGACACAAGAAGAATCTGGCAACTTCTGATTGGCGCAACGTGAGTAGTGATTGGAATGTTTTGCATACGAACACCCAGTGACGCCTCGTCACACGGTTCATAAGAGACCCGGAGAGTAACGTGTGTACCACTTCACCAGGCGCCCCCCACTCAGATATTTACAATGTCTTGCTGGGTCCGTGTAGTCTATGCATTAGCGTTTTCCGCAGTTTGTGAGTATTCTACTGACACCGACATGATGTTTAATTTCGAGCACAATTATAACTTTATTTTACTGACGCATGTTGTTTCGCGAATGTAAATGAATAGTTCACCTTTTCTAATTCTTCTTCCAGGTATAAACGCGGAGGTTACACTAAATCAACCGCCTTCACGGTCCACGTCTCCGGGGCAGAACGAGCAAATACCCTGTACCATGTCTGGCGACAGTTTAGGTAGTACCAATGTTTACTGGTACCAACAGATTTTTGGAAAAGCGCCGCGGCATCTGCTCTACTTTTGGTCGGGCAGCAGCATTTACAGAGCTTCGGGAGTTCCTGAACGTTTCTCCGGATCAGTGTCAGGCAACACTGCAACATTGACAATATCGAACGTGCAGTCGGAGGACGCTGCTGACTACTACTGTACCGTGTGGAAAGATGCTGTAATCTTCGGCAAAGGAACGAGGCTGGGTATTGGCAGTAAGTAAAATATCTTCACTATTTGGGTGCTTGATACTACAGTGAAAGGCAATTAGTTTAGTGTCGCTTAATTAATGGTGCAAATAAAAGTATTTTAAAGCCTATCTTTTCTAAATACACGGCTAAAATCAAGTATTTTTTGGCAACTTGATTGAAGTAACGATATGGGATGGGCAAATGCCTTTTCGGCTGTACATTTTTCATTCTTAATTACTTTTCAAACGATGAACTAACAATTGTCAACCAGGGTAGGAAATAGGCCGGCGGTAAAGAAGCTTGTCTTCCTTCTTGTGATGGCACGAATTATTCTATTAGAAGACGCACCTTCAATAATAGCACTGACTTTGGGTTGATGCCCCATCGCGAACTCTGGAATATCCGAGAGCTGCGCATCATTCGACACTCGTGGGTTTTTCCTAAAATTATGAACATGTATAGATAAAGAAAGTGCATTTCTCAGAATTATTGGTTCAAACCCAATAACCTGTCAGACACCTGGAATCTCGCTTTGAATTGTTTTTATATGGATTGGTAAACTTGTATTAGGCATGAGGAAAAGATTGGAACAATTCATAAGATTGTATTTAATTTTCCCTGACGTGGGTTTCGGTATCGAGAGTAGAAGTGCAAATGTATAAGATAATAATAATGTAAATTCCTGCCGGCTGTGCATTAGTCGCCTTGCGCCATTTTTCTGTTACTCTTCCCGCTAGAGGAGCAGTGCAGCAGTGTTTCCGGTATATGGAATCTGACCGTAGTTAGAGGATTTTTTTTCTTTGGCGCCCAATGAAATAGAAACAACGTGAAAACAAACAAATTAGTCAGTCAATTAGAACAGGCTTCTTCAGATGTTCAAATAATTTAGCCATATCCCGAGAAGACTATTATCACATTTATCCTGCATTTATTTTACATTTTTTAAACTGTTTAAACGCTAGTTTGAATTGTTTAATGTGTATTTAATTAGCCACTGAAGGGAGTTGGGGCATTCCAATGCTCTTCTATTGGAATTAAAATTTAACCCGAATCGCCTTCTGAAGCAAAGTTGCGCCAGAAACAAACAAAAACGCAGAACCAAAGCGAACGTCCTGACATCGTCAATTATTAGTTTAAATAGTCCTCCCTCCACCACCATTTGGAAAATTTTAGAGGACCAAGAAACCAAGAAGAACACTTTAGTTTATGCTTTCAAATGCGTGCTTAATTATTCCTCCTATAGATTCTCATTGTTATTGAAATACTGAGGTCAATCATTTTCAGTTAAATATGATGTTGAATTCCTTGCGTCATTATACATTCCGGGATCAATGTGTTTTATGTTGTGAAATGTAATCGTGGATTGTCATCCTGTCGTGGTGGAGAAGCTTGTGTGGTCCTGAGAGCGATGCCGTCTGGAGCTATGCTCCTGATAGGGTCGCCCGTGGCGGTAAGGTCGAGGGGGAGGTCTTTGACAAAGAGCAATTCAACCAAGTCCTCAACGGTGGAACAGGCAGAGGATGATGGCTGACCTTAGTGGAGCGTCACAACGGCTGTGAAGGCGGATGAAGGCTGCATCCATGCCACTGGATTCTGACCCAGACTTGTCAAGGACCATGTGGTGGCTGCCTGTGCGTTAAATAAACGTCTTCCCACGCACCGGCGTCCTCTATGAGAGGACATTCATATTCGTTTGGAGTGGCCGACATACTTTCTGTGTGGGCATTCTGGAATCACTAGGATAGCGAATATTTTAACTTGAAAAATAACTTTAAAAATTTGAATTTACATTGTACCTTAAATTTCTGAACCATCTCAGATAAAATCAGTTTTATTCCAGGGGATGTCTTAGCGCGTTTTGTTTTTGTTGGCGCCGCTGAGTGAAGTGAGCAAGATTCATTGTCCTATTTGGGAAGTCTGAGCTAAATTATAACTTCAAAAAACATTATAGCTTTCGAGAAAGGCATATGAACTTCAAGGTTAATGTGGAACAGTTCAAGAATAATAATAATGTGGAATATTTCTAAAACAATTTAGAATGCGATAAATAGTATGTTTGACATTGTTGCAAAATTAGATTTATGCGTCGTGCCAATATGATCATTTCTCTACTTACGCGACTATTAATAATACTGCAAAACCTTGTTTCAAACAGACCCACGCGCCCCCACAGTGTCCGTTCTCCGACCGTCAGCGGAGGAAATCACGGGAAAGAACACGGCCACCCTGGTGTGTTTGGTGAGTGGGTTTAATCCGGGCGCTGTGAACATTGACTGGACCGTGGACGGCAGGGCGAGAAGTGACGGCGTTGAGACCAGCCGAATCCAACAGGAGAAGGACAACACGTTCAGTGCGAGCAGTTACCTGACTCTGCCAGCCACAGTCTGGAACTCACACGAGCTTTACTCTTGTGTGGTTAAACACGAGACTCAGGCTAACCCGCTGACGACAAACATCGCCAAGTCCACCTGCATGTAAAATGCCTACATTCCACCTAATCCAGTCGAGGAAATATCTTTTGATCCCTCTTTCATTTATTAAAAATGATTCGAGGAATATTCATTGTTGTCAACTAGCCTTTGCGTTTAAAATTGTCGTATGTCTTACCATTAGTAAATGTCATTCAATCAAAGCAATCCTATTATTAATTGATAGTCAAATGTTATTGGAATTCTAATTAAATGCATCTTCAAATATTGATCAAAACTCAGTGGTTTTTGCATCGTAGATTTTTGCTTTAACAAAAAAAAAATCTATCGAATACAATCCAACCTTAATCTCTCTTTGTCTCTGTCTCTCTCTATTATCTGATTAGTGGATGAGGTGTGCGATATATCGGTCCTATTTTCAAAGGCGTTGAGAAAATAAAGGAGCTGATATCACAATAATATCTAAAATTCTCTGTAGTTCGGCGGAATAGATGCCGAGTTATTTCTGCTGATTCGTTGGACCAGTGGTGAAGTTTGTAATCTTTATTGAACATAGAACGTGGAACAGCACAAGAACTGACCGTTCAGCCTCCAACATCTGTGCCAACCGCGATGCCAATACCTAAACCTATCGGTCTGCATATAATTAATATCCCCAAATTCCTTCGTATCCATGTGCCTATCCAAAATTCTGAATATTCTCCTTCCACCACAACCTATCTATCACACCACAACGGTATTTTGTCCATAGGTCAGCTGTGAATCCAAAGGCCCTAATCACTCAGAATCCAATGCATGGTGATTTTCTAGATCAATTTGCCATGAGGGACTTCATCAAATGGCTTACAAAATCCATGTAGACAACATCCACCGCCCTACCTTCATCGATCACCTTCCTCGTCTCGTCAAAAACATGATCAAATTAGTAAAATAGGAGTCATTTATAAAGTCATTCCAATTAATGCCCCTAATTAACCCATTCTCGTTCAAAATGGAGTAAATCCTATCTGGGAGAATCCTCAACAATAGCTTCTCTACCACAGACGAGAGGATCGCCGGCCTATATATTTTTTCTAGATTCTCTCTACCTCCCTTCTCAAATAAAGGAACACAATTATCTACTTTCCAGCGCTAATCACATCGCGTGTGGCTAGAGAACATCAAGGATCTCCGTCAATGCTTCTGCTATCTGCCCGTCTCAATAATCTGGGACATCCTGGGGATTTATCTGATGTAATGCTTTTCAAGAGCCCCAACACTTCCCCCATCTTAATCCCAAATTTTCATGGCATAATAGCATTCTCCACACTGAGCTCACAATCCACCATGTCCTTGTCCTTTACCTCTGTAATCCAACGCAACAAAAAGGTCTGAAAAAGGGTCTCGACCCGAAACACCACCCATCCCTTCTCTCCAGAGATGCTGTCTGTCCCGCTGCGAGTCCAGCTATTTATGGCAATCTTCGGTTTAAACCAGCATCTGCAGTTTCTTCCTGTGCAACAAAGAGCTTTATCACTTACCCATTTGGCCATTCTAATCGCCCACGTGAGTTCTTTCCCCATTGTTTTATGTTCATCAAAAGCTGACTTCATCTTCAAGTAATGGGTTGGGTAATCAGAACTAAAAAGGAAAGCATTCTTCGCTGAGTGCAATTACAAAGTTTTGGATTCTTTACTGCAGGTGATCGCCAATACCTATATATATTCCGGATAGTAATATAGATATAATAATACAATAATATAATATATTATTATACCTATGGCACTATGTACATGTTATATTTCCGGTTTCGGCATATCCTGCACCTAAAAAAGCAGCCTCCAAATCTCATTTTTTCACATTATAAAGGGTGCATTTAAATTAATTAAAGTCCATACAGATTAATTTTCATAGATTCAGACTTTAGATCTTACCTTTCAGTTTGAGTTGATTCACAAAGTTCCACAACTTTGTGTTGCAGCACCTCAGAAGGGACTTTGCTTTCAAGACTTTCTTCCACTTCTATCCACTTAGCTGCACATTTTTCAGACTTCTTAATGCTTTTCTCACTAAATTCAATTACCCTGCTGCAAGTTTCCCGAACAAAGAACCTTCATCGGAATCTCCAGTAAAACAGGCATCAGTGAAGCCCTCTCAGCTATGTTGTGTGCTAGCCTGAAACAAAGCGCGTGATTGGCCAACTGGCAGACAACTCAATGTTAAACATCCTTTGATTGGACTAAAAATACCCGATATTTTCCAGTTTTTCTCTAATTTAATAAAAATGTGCAAGTCTTGTTCATGACGAGTTTCAGGGGTGATTTATATAATTTTTTTAAACAATATATGAACATTTCATGTAGTTCTGTGACTTGGGTCACGAAACACTGGAATAAAGCTCCTCGGCCCACAGCCTATTAGCCACAAGGGCCACATCTTAAATATAGCCAAATGAACTGGCGCCAACTACCTTCTGTGGCAGAGAATTCCAGAGATTCACCACTCTCTGTGTGAAAAATGTTTTTCTCATCTCGGTCCTAAAGGATTTCCCCTTTATCCTTAAACTGTGATCCCTTGTCCTGGACTTCCCCGACATCGGGAACAATCTTCCTGCGTCTAGCCTGTCCAACCCCTTAACAACGTTGTATCTTCTACCGAAGATAACCACAAACGCACGACAGGGAGCATCTATAGAGAAGGAATTGGTGACCTTTCGGGTCGAGACCCTTCTTCAGACTGAGAGTCAAGGGAGAGGGGGACATAGAGATAAGGAAGGGTTAGGTGTGAAACGAGAGATCAGAGGGGACGTGAATAAAGGAAAACGTAGACTAGATCATTGTTAGCTGAGGGGAAGGCGGCAACGAGGCACACAAAGTTATTTTAATCAGGACAAGGGGGACTAGTCGGTGAGCTAGGATGGGGGAGGGGATGGAGAGAGAGAGAAAGCAAGGGTTACTTGAAGTTAGAAAAGTCAATACTTTATGTTTCAACGTGCTCCATCATTCTATCACACATACCATATCACCCAATCCCTGACTACACCCAGTCCTTCATCCACATTCACACTGCATTAGACAACCTTGAATCTACTACCTCACCCTTACACCTCTTGCACAAGCACGTTCAAGAGATGCAGAAACACTGGACAGAACACATACGTATCACCTGATGTGCCAGGAATCTCAGTGTGAGAGCAGAGCGTTGGAGAAAGGATGAATCCCCTTCACTGCTTTCACCTGACAAGACTAACACTTGAGTTCAAGTTCAAGTGAGTTTATTGTTACGTGTCCCTGATAGGACAATTAAATTCTTGGTTTGCTTCAGCACACAGAACACAGTAGGCATTTACTACAAAACAGACCAGTGTGTCCATATACCATTATATAAATATATGCACACATGAATAAATAAACTGATAAAGTGCAAATAACAGATAATGGGTTATTAATAATCAGAGTTTTGTCCGAGCCAGGTTTAATAGCCTGATGGCTGTGGGGAAGCAGCTATTCCTGAAGGTAGCAGGGAGATGAGTGTGTGGCCAGGATGGTGTGGGCATCACACCATCAAGTTATGTTTGCTTAGGACACACACGTCAGAGTTATTTTTTTTAAATTTGCCACTGCAGGACTTGGACATATTCTACAATCGCGGCGAACTTTCCAGTACAGTAATAAGCAAGATAGGCAATCTTCAAGCAGTTGTGGTTCAGATAAAACGTCGAATCAAGGCCCAATCTTCTTTCTCTGGAGGAGATATAGGTGCCACGCCACTACTGGTGGAGCAGTGATACTCCGACGAAAGCTATGCAATAAATTACACAATTAAAACATGTGGTCCATACATTTTTTATTGCTTTTTAGATCAAAGATTTTATTGTCATTCAAAAATACACTGACAAATGCAAGTCTGAACGAAATTTCGTTGCATCTGTCTCACCGTGCAACATAAAATAACAAAAGGATAAAATAGATAAAAGGATAAAATAGATAAAAAAGATAAAATAGATAATAGTGGCGGCACATTATATGGAATTCAAGAGTCGCAGCAAATCAACCACAGAATTGCTTCACGTTAGCTGCAACATCCCTGCATCGCATCAAGGGACAGTACCGATGGATACAGTGAAATATAACATTGAGATACTTTTTGATTGTCTTAATGATTAAGTTTTGTTGTGTTGAATCGCGCTCGTGTCATGACTGATGTTAGACAAATGCGGACGATGACCTTTTTTTCAAAATAAGAAATAAAAGATGCCTGGGAGTTACACGGGATAAATAATTAGTGAATAAACAGATACAAAGCAGAACAAGAAACGCCAGTTGCGTGGAGCAGTCCCAAGTGTACATGGAATCCCATACGAGAGTAATTGACATTAAGGTTGCAGATCAAACTACTATCACTTCCTCACTATGGTCTCTCAGCCTCTCAACATCACTGCTTTTCAATGAACCCCGGTGCAACAATCAATCGACCCCCCCCCCCCCCCCCCCCCCCCACCCCCCTCCTAAATTGAAGAGAGAGAAAATGTCCCTGGTCCTCGCCATTCACCTCACCAGCCTCCGTATCCAACACACCATCATCTAACATTACTGACAGAGAGGTGTGAATCTGTGGAATTCTCTGCCACCAAAGACAGTGAAAGCCAATTCACTGGATGATTTCAAGAGAGAGTTAGATTTAGCTCTTAGGGCTAACGGAATCAAGAAGAACGGAATGTGGAGAAACCAGGAACAGGTACTGATTCTGGATGATCAGCCATGATCATATTGAATGGCGGTGCTGGCTCAAATGGACCTCTTTTCTATGTTTCTATGATTCCTTTATCGATTGTAGTACCTCTCCAAGGTAAATATTTTCAGTTTGCCATCAGAACAGTTCAGAATCTGAGCCCCCATGCTTATAGTTTATTTTTTCTGAGGCTAATTTTAATTGCAAATCTCTCATTACTGAACGAAATAAAAGATCACTCTAAACAATGTTATATCTTTTTATCCTATTACACCATATTATTTATGCTTGAAAACTGATTTTAACGGTTACAAACTAACACGTGAGCAGAACAATTTCTGTAATTTTGGATTCTTCCATTAAATCACGTTGAAATTGTTTTCGATTTCCATAATAATTAGAAACATGGGTCCAAATTCCTTCACTGCCCCGTTCAGTTCAGCTAATAATACAAATTATTCTTCCGCGGGTTCAGTGTCCTCCTTGGTGTCAAGCACATACTGGGCACCAATAGCGGAATTTGCACTTTCGCAATCACTTTGTAAATGACCCATTTTCTCACCAAAGTGGGGTTTTCCTGTTTCAGCCACAATGGTAACAGACTCTGCTTGTGTCGCGATATCACAGACTGGCTTTACAGTCATTGTATTCGAACAAAAATCAGTCCTCGATGACCACAGACTAACTGACCATGATGGGCAAAATCCGAGAACAACAAAACTACAGGAACATGACCAACATCCTTTTGGGCTGGTTTATCAACTTTGGTTGGAGCTCAGATTTTTAAGCTATCTTCATGAACTAACTTTTTTTTAAATGAGTCATCGAGCTGTTGGTAGTAGGTTGCAATTACCATCTTAACCAATAATGTGGAGATAATACCCGATAACACTATTGATTTAGGGATATTTGCCAGGGATGGCGGACTAGTTATGGGGAGACTTCCAACCCTGTGCCGCAGCCAGGTCAATAGGCATTTGTGGCAAAGTTAAGACTCGATATTGTTAATAACGTTGGATTTGAATAACACAAAATGGTGCTGGAAACGTGGCGACTATTGTGTGCTGTCTTAGTATCATGCACTATTCTTGCACTCTTGTAGCTTTATACTGCAACATTTGTTTACTAAACTGTATGCAAAAAAAGAAATTTCACTGTACCTTGGTACATGTGACCATTAAAAACTCACGTCAATGTAACCATGTAATCTCCAATGTGAATAATCTCCAATTATTTGAAAGGCATTGTTCTGTGCATGATAACCCCATCAATTTGTTTGGTGCAATCAGACTTTTGATGTTAAAAGCATGTATAGACCAAAATGTCAAGGAATATGCCTGCCCTTTTCTCACCTGCAATATTGTTTGCCCAAAACTACTGTTCAAAATATTGCAAATAATCATTGCCAAATTGTGCTAAAATCATGCATGGGTTTCCATCTTATAAAGTGCTATCTCAAAATCCATATAAACTATGTGCATGGACATTTTCCATGTCCATTGCACTACCTACACAATTAAAAGATGTGAACATGCTCAATAGACTTGTGCTACCCTTTACATGTCCATGTTGGCTCTCTCAAATCAAGAGACTTTTTACTGTCAGCCTTTAATTACAAATGCCAATAACCTCCCAACAACTATTAATAAACTGACAAGTTTGAGCTTCCCTCACCGTTTTTAAATAATGGAACTGCATAAGTATTTTTGCAATTTAAGAGGGACAATTCAAGAAATAATCCCTATTGATGATTATTGATTTAGACGAGGGAATGCAACATCTCCCAAGTTTGCGGATGACACGAAGCTGGGGGGCAGTTTTAGCTGTGAGGGGGATGCTAGGAGACTTGGATGGGCTGGGTGAGTGGGCAAATGTATGGCAGATGCAGTATAATGTGGATAAATGTGAGGTTATCCACTTTGGTGGCAAAAACAGGAAAGTAGACTATTATATAAATGGTGGCCAATTAGGAAAAGGCAAGATGCAACGAGACCTGGGTGTCATGGTACACCAGTCATTGAAAGTAGGCATGCAGGTGCAACAGGCAGTGAAGAAAGCGAATGGTATGTTAGCATTCATAACAAAAGGATTTGAGTATGGGAGCAGGGAGGTTCTACTGCAGGTGAGACAGTACAGTTTTGGTCGTACAGTTTTGGTCTCCAAATCTGAGGAAAGACATTCTTGCCATAGAGGATGTGCAGAGAAGGTTCACCAGACTGATTCCTGGGATGTCAGGACTTTCATATGAAGAAAAACTGGATAGACTCGGCTTGTACTCGCTAGAATTTAGGAGATTGAGGGGGGATCTTATAGAAACTTACAAAATTCCTAAGGGGTTGGACAGGCTAGATGCAGGAAGATTGTTCCTGATGTTGGGGAAGTCCAGGACAAAGGGTCACAGTTTAAGGATAAAGGGGAAATCCTTTAGGACCTAGATGAGAAAAACATTTTTCTCACAGAGAGTGGTGAATCTCTGGAACTCTCTGCCACAGAAGGTAGTTGAGGCCAGTTCATTGGCTATATTTAAGAGAGAGTTAGATGTGGCCCTTGTGGCTAAAGGGATCAGGGGGTATGGAGAGAAGGCAGGTACAGGATACCGAGTTGGATGATCAGCCATGATCATATTGAATGGCGGTGCAGGCTCGAAGTGCCGAATGGCCTACTCCTGCACCTATTTTCTATGTTTCTGAAAGAGCCAATAACCAAAGTGTCTGCTGTTTACCAGCCTTTAAATTCCAGCATGGAAACCTTTTAGTCCTCGCCAACATTTCTGTCAATTGTAGTGAGTTTCAGTCCTCAAATTATTAAATTCCCTTGTATATTGAATGTATTTTTGCAAGCGGATTGGGATTAAGATGGTTTTGTACAATGGTATGGGGTGTTGTTGAAATGGTACCTGGAGTATTGTTCACAGTTTTGCTCCCCTTAACGTAAAAGATGGATACAGTAGCAACAGAAATGCCAAATGAAATCCACGATGCCATTTCCTGAGATTAACAGGTTGTCCTACCGAGGATAGTCCTATCAAATGGAGCTAAACAGATTGTGTCTATATTTTCTAGAGATTAGAACTAAGATGACCCTACAGAGAAATAGAAGATTTTGAGCAGGCATGACAGGGTAGATGTTAAGATGTTCCTACTATTATCTAACAGATAATAACAGATTGCGTACAGTTTTGGTCTCCAAATCTGAGGAAGGACATTATTGCCATAGAGGGAGTGCAGAGACGGTTCACCAGACTGATTCCTGGGATGTCAGGACTGTCTTATGAAGAAAGACTGGATAGACTTGGTTTATACTCTCTAGAATTTAGAAGATTGAGAGGGGATCTTATAGAAACTTACAAAATTCTTAAGGGGTTGGACAGGCTAGATGCAGGAAGATTGTTCCCGATGTTAGGGAAGTCCAGGACAAGGGGTCACAGCTTCAGGATAAAGGGGAAATCCTTTAAAACCGAGATGAGAAGAACTTTTTTCACGCAGAGAGTGGTGAATCTCTGGAACTCTCTGCCACAGAGGGTAGTTGAGGCCAGTTCATTGGCTATATTTAAGAGGGAGTTAGATGTGGCCCTTGTGGCTAAGGGGATCAGGGGGTATGGAGATAAGGCAGGTACGGGATACTGAGTTGGATGGTCAGCCATGATCATATTGAATGGCGGTGCAGGCTCGAAGGGCCAAATGGCCTACTCCTGCACCTAATTTCTATGTTTCTATGCTTACTAGTAGGAGTCTTGAACAAGGAGGCATGTTACAAAATAATACATCAGTCATATAAAACAGAGGAGCATGACATTTTATTTTTCAATGGATGGTGAAGACCTGGAAGTATTTACATCGCTTCCAGTCTTCTAAGTTAAGAATATTTTTTACTTTTTTCCATTCACCATCATTTAGTGTTACGATATATATCAAATTTTATATCATGATGAGTGTATATTTGGAATGTCAGTTATTTTCACAATGAGGAGAAGTATTGATCATACCCAAAACCTAACATCTTACAGTATATCCAGCTTATATATATAAGCATATAATCCTCCAACATTTTCGCCACCTTCAATGGGATCCCACTACTAGCCACATCTTCCCATCTCCACCCCTTTCTGCTTTCTGCAGAGACCGTTCCCTCCAAAGCTCCCAGGTCAACTCGTCCCTTCCCACCCAAACCACTCCTTCCCCAGGTACTTTCCACTGCAACCGCAGGAGATGCAACACCTTTCCATTTACAGACCCCCCCCCCCGACTCTATCCAAGAACCCAAACAATCTTTCCAGGTGAGGCAGAGGTTCACTTGCACCTCATCTACTGTATCCGCTGTTCCAGTTGACAACTTCTCTACATCGACAAAACCAAGTGCAGGCTCGGCGATCGTTTAGCTGAACACCTCCGCTCAGTCCGTCTTAACCTACCTGATCTCCCAGTGGCTCAGCACTTCAACTCCCCCTCCCATTCCAAATCTGACCTTTCTTTCCTGGGCCTCCTCAACTGTCAGAGTGAGGCCCAGTGCAAATTGGAGGAACAGCACCTCATATTTTGCTTGGGTAGTGTACACCCGTGGTATGAACATTGACTTCTCTAACTTCAGACCGCTCTTGCTTTCCCTCTCTAACCCCTCCCCCTTCCCAGTTCTCCCACTAGTCTTAATGTCACCGACTACATTCTTTGTCCTGCCCCCTCCCCTGACATCAGTCTGAAGAAGGGTCTCGACCCGAAACATCACCCATTCCTTCTCTCCAGAGATACTGCCCGTCACACTGAGTTACTCCGGCATTTTGTGTCTACCTTCAATTTAAACCAGCATCTGCAGTTCTTTCCTATATGCTTTTTCTTTTCAAGCCTAACATTTAAATTATATCATACGGTGATTATTGTCATTTACCACTATAAAAAGGGAACAATTACCTAAATCTCACAAATCATTCATGGTCTGCCCTCTAGAAAAGGCTGCTTCAGAAAGCTGCCTTAAATGTGCACAAATGTATTACCTTCCTCACAAAGTATTCTGTTTTCCTGCTATATGTAAAATCAAAGTCTCCTTTTAAAAGTTTTATTTTTGCTGATAGTCACAAAAATCTGGAATAACTCAGTGGGTTATGCAGCATTTGCTGAATAAAGGAATAGGTGTTGTTTCGGGTCAAGACCCTTCTTCAGACTGAGCGTCAGGGGAGGGAGAAACAAGAGATATGAAAAGGTACATGGAAAAAGTATATGAAAGTTCTGCAAATGGACAAATCAAAGCTAGCAAAGATGATCAAGGATAAATGGAGCACTTTGCGCCATCCTTATACCAATCTCCGACTATATATATTCCACAACATCACTGCCTTTGGGAGGCAGATCGACAAGTCCTTTTCCGGTTTGTATCATATGTTCAATTTTATCCCTATGGCTGCAATACTTTCGATTACTTACATTTTTCCGTATTAATACTCAACAACATCAGGCCACTCATCCTCCTGGTGCAGTTCCCCAATCTGATAAACTTGAATATTATCTCCCAAATATGACCATGTTATAACTTTCTCAGTAATAGCTTCAACATTACATTATTTAACCTGCATTGGAGCTTCTAATTCACTCTATTTATTTATAACACTTCATGCATAATTACATAAATGTATTATCTGGGAAATAAAGTTTAACATTTACTGCTTCCCTGACATCACCTGACATCTTACAGCATGAACAAACTTTTATTTCTTGTTCTTACTGCAAAATTTCCTTCACTTCATCCACATGATTTATTGCCAGTTTCAACCTGAACTAAGTTTCGATCTTTAAAGTTGAAAAGTATGCAAATAATCACCAGTAATCTTGATATCTCTGCAATGATTAAATTACTTTCTGCTTTTGAAGACACATCTGGCTAAACAATAACATCACAGCGACGACTCGTGTCTATATTGTGCCTATCATGCAATAAAATATCCAGTTATGCTTCAGTGGAGTGTTAGCAGACAAACAATGACACCAAGCCTCCCAGAGGGACGATTAGAACAAGCAGGCAGAACTGGTTACAATGATAGCTTTAAAATATCAAATCAGCCTTTCCAGCTAGGCCCAACAAGGCGACTCCGGATTGTCAAAGCTGTCACAGCCAGACATAAAAACATATTATATGCACAAGTGGTTGTTCTATTCAACAGCCAAAAATCTGTAGCCTCCCTTTGATCTAGTATTTTGTTGGTTCACATGCTTAATCAATGGTGTTTTATCATTAATGTTTTATTATTATGAATGTTCAGTGTTTTCTGAGTCATACGTAACTGTCACTGTATGTCATGTTGTTGCTTGTGGGCGGAGCACCAAGGCAAATTCCTTGTTTGTGAATATTGGGCCAATAAACTTACTTACTTACTTAGATCCCTGAATATGACATGATTCCTTTGTAACCAGTGTAATCCATTTTTAACTTGATTAATACCAAACATTGTGCCAATGCATGAAGCATTTCCATTCCAACAAGTAGTGGTTCACTGTTTTGCTTCTAATTGTGTGTACTGTATTCATTGGCCTGCTCTAGACTGTCCTTGTGAGACAGGTTCATGTGCACTTTATCTACTGTATCCGGTGGCCTCCTTTATATCGACAAGACCAAGTGTAGGCTCGGCAACCATTTCGCCAACACTTATGCTAGGCTGGATGTATCAATTGCTAATGATTTTAACCCCTCGTCCCATTTCTATACTGACCTTTCTGTCCTGGGCTTCCTTCTTTGCCGGAGTGAGATCATACACAAAATGGAGGAAAAGCATCTCGTATTCCATTTGGGAAGTTTACAACCCAAGCGGTATTAACATTGCATTCGGTAATTTTGGGTAACTACGTAACCCCCCCTCTCCCTTCTTCCCTGCCCTTCCTACCCACCCACCCCACCACTATCCACCTATTTCTCCATCCACATTACTTCCTCTGGCTTCACAATTCAGAGCTCTTTAATCCTTTTGTCTCATATATTCGGTCTTTTCATATCTGGCCCTTGTCCAACTATACACCTATCAAAACCCCTCTTTACCTGTATCAACCCATTACCTGCCAGACTTTGTCCTGCCCCTCCTCTCTTCCCAGATTTCTTCCCGCCATTCCCCACCCCCGAATCAGTCTAATGAAGGGTTCTGACCCAAAATCACACCAATTCATGTTCTCCAGATATATTGCCTGACCCACTGAGTTACTCCTGCAGTTAGTGTCTTTTTTTGAGAAACCAAATAGACTGGGTGACTGGTTTGTAGAGAACCTCCTTTCAATCCATGTGTGACACTGAACTTCAAGTTGCTAATCACTCCATCTCATCCACCTGTAGCCTCTCACACTGTTCCAATTCAATCTGGAGTAAGATCAAGGAATAGCACCTCACCAGCAGCAGATTTGACATGTTTAAACCCTGAGAATACAATGTTGATTTGAACAATTTCAATAAATATCCTTTCTTTTTTGTAACAAAACCTGCCAGTTCTAATGAAAGACCACCATCCTGTAACATCAACTTTATATTTTTCTCCACACAGGTGATGTCTGATTTGCCATTCAATTTAATTCCTAAATGCAGCTGAAGCATTTTGAATACCTTTGTTGCAGTATTATTCTTATTTCTCACTTCTCTACTATTTTCTCCTCCTCCATACAGATCAGCTGGGATTAGGAATCAGTCACCATTCTCTCTCAGCAAGTGCCACCGCTCTTCATTTGTTTCTCTGTCTATCAGACATTGCATGTTCTTTCCACTTCTACGCAACTTAAAATATATCCTAATTTTCCTTTGTCCTATGAAAGGTCATCTACAATGTTCCTCTCTCCACAGATGCTGTCTGACTTGCTTAATATTTCTACGTGGATTATGCGTTTCAGATTTGTAACATCTGCAGTTTGCAGCTCTTCCAATACCAGCCATGTTAAAATTATTATTTTTAAATCCATTTCCAGATCAAGTTAGAGAGATAATACAACAAGTTGCTAACACTCACCTCATTCATGAAAGAAAGTGGGAAGCCGATCTGGATTGAGGAAAAATACTTTTGGTTATATAGAAACATAGAAAATTGGCATAGGAGTAGGCCATTTGGCCCTTCGAGCCAGCACTGCCATTCAATATGATCATGGCTAATCATCCAAAATCAGTACCTCGTTCCTGCTTTCTCCCCATATCCCTTGATCCCAATAGCTTTGACATTATCCTTCGTAAGGTTGACATTTTGGAACTTAGCAAGGAGGCAAGATGAATTGTTGGTAGAATAGGGATATCCTAAGCTTGAGATTATTGGGACAAGCTTCAGTTTGTATCTATTCAGTTATTCTTGCATCAGTATTTGATGTCTTTGAAGGTAGTGCATATACACATCATTCTATTCCCTTCCTGAATGTTATGAGGACACACAAAAACATGACACATTGGATAGTAAATGTCAAAACATTAGGCACCTATCTAAAGATGATAGATTGCATTTTAAAGTAATCTATGTTTAATCTTGATATGGCAAAATGAGGAATTGAAAGTCACATCTGTTAGCACATCAGAAAGCCAATTGAGCAATTACTGCCATCTGGTGCCAGATCCTAGCAGTCATACCACTTTTGGTGGCTTGCTAAAAAATAACAGAGTAGGAGTAAACGGGTCTTTTTTCACAATGGCAGGCAGTGACTAGTGGGGTACCGCAAGGCTCAGTGCTGGAACCCCAGCTATTTACAATATATATTAATGATTTGGACGAGGGAATTGAATGCAACATCTCCAAGTTTGCGGATGACACGAAGCTGGGGGCAGTTAGCTGTGAGGAAGATGCTAGGAGGCTGCAAGGTGACTTGGATAGGCTGGGTGAATGGGCAAATGCATGGCAGATGCAGTATAATGTGGATAAATGTGAGGTTATCCACCTTGGTGGCAAAAACAGGAAAGTAGACTATTATATAAATGGTGGCCGATTAGGAAAAGGGGAGATGCAACGAAACCTGGGTGTCATGGTACACCAGTCATTGAAAGTAGGCATGCAGGTGCAGCAGGCAGTGAAGAAAGCGAATGGTATGTTAGCATTCATAGCAAAAGGATTTGAGTATAGGAGCAGGGAGGTTCTACTGCAGTTGTACAAGGTCTTGGTGAGACCACACCTGGAGTATTGCGTACAGTTTTGGTCTCCAAATCTGAGGAAAGACATTCTTGCCATAGAGGGAGTGCAGAGAAGGTTCACCAGCCTGATTCCTGGGATGTCAGGACTTTCATATGAAGAAAGACTGGATAGACTCGGCTTGTACTCGCTAGAATTTAGGAGATTGAGGGGGGATCTTATAGAAACTTACAAAATTCCTAAGGGGTTGGACAGGCTAGATGCAGGAAGATTGTTCCTGATGTTGGGGAAGTCCAGGACAAGGGGTCACAGTTCAAGGATAAAGGGGAAATCCTTTAGGACCGAGATGAGAAAAACATTTTTCTCACAGAGAGTGGTGAATCTCTGGAACTCTCTGCCACAGAAGGTAGTTAAGGCCAGTTCATTGGCTATATTTAAGAGGGAGTTAGATGTGGCCCTTGTAGCTAAATTGATCAGGAGGTATGGAAAGAAGGCAGGTACAGGATACCGAGTTGGATGATCAGCCATGATCATATTGAATGGCGGTGCAGGCTCGAAGGGCCGAATGGCCTACTCCTGCACCTATTTTCTATGTTTCTAAGAGAGGCAATAACCAAAGTGTCTGCTGTTTACCAACCTTTAAATTCCAGCATGGAAACTTTTTAGTCCTCGCCAACATTTCTGACAATTGTAGTGAGTTTCAGTCCTCAAATTATTAAATTCCCTTGCATATTGAATGTATTTTTGCAAGCGGATTGGGATTAAGATGGTTTTGTACAATGGTATGGGGTGTTGTTTAAATGGTACCTGGAGTATTGTTCACAGTTTTGCTCCCCTTAACCTAAAAGATGGATACAGTACAACTGCCAAATGAAATCCACGATGCCATTTCCTGAGATTAACAGGTTGTCCTACCGAGGATAGTCCTATCAAATGGAGCTAAACAGGTTGTGTCTATATTTTCTAGAGCTTAGAACTAAGATGACCCTACAGAGAAATAGAAGATTTTGAGCAGGCATGACAGGGTAGATGTTAAGATGTTCCTACTAGTAGGAGAATCTTGAACAAGGAGGCATGTTACAAAATAATACATCAGTCATATAAAACAGAGGAGCATGACATTTTATTTTTCAATGGATGGTGAACACCTGGAAGTATTTACATCGCTTCCAGTCTTCTAAGTTAAGAATATTTTTTATTTTTTTCCATTCACCATCATTTAGTATAACGATATATCCCAAATTTTATATCATGATGGGTGTATATTTGGAATGTCAGTTATTTTCACAATGAGGAGAAGTATTGATCATACCCAAAACCTAACATCTTACAGTAAATACAGCTCATATATAGCATATATATATATATATTAGCATATAATCCTCCAACATTTTCGCCACCTTCAATGGGATCCCACTACTAGCCACATCTTCCCATCTCCACCCCTTTCTGCTTTCTGCAGAGACCGTTCCCTCCAAAACTCCCAGGTCAACTCGTCCCTTCCCACCCAAACCACCCCTTCCCCAGGTACTTTCCACTGCAACCACAGGAGATGCAACACCTGTCCCTTTACCTTCTCCCGCGACTCAATGTAAGGACCAAAACTGTCTTTCCAGGCGAGGCAGAGGTTCACTTGCACCTCCTCCAACCTCATCTACTGTATCCGCTGTTCCAGGTGACAACTTCTCTACATCGACAAAACCAAGTGCAGGCTCGGCGATCGTTTAGCTGAACACCTCCGCTCAGTCTGTCTTAATCTACCTGATCTCCCAGTGGCTCAGCACTTCAACTCCCGCTCCCATTCCAAATCTGACCTTTCTGTCCTGGGCCTCCTCAGCTGTCAGAGTGAGGCCCAGTGCAAATTGGAGGAACAGCACCTCATATTTTGCTTGGGTAGTGTACACCCGTGGTATGAACATTGACTTCTCTAACTTCAGACCGCACTTGCTTTCCCTCTCTAACCCCTCCCCCTTCTCAGTTCTCCCACTAGTCTTAATGTCACCGACTACATTCTTTGTCCTGCCCCCTCCTCAGACATCAGTCTGAAGAAGGGTCTCGACCCGAAACATCACCCATTCCTTCTCTCCAGAGATACTGCCCGTCACACTGAGTTACTCCGGCATTTTGTGTCTACCTTCATTTTAAACCAGCATCTGCAGTTCTTTCCTATATGCTTTTTCTTTTCAAGCCCAACATTTAAATTATATCATACGGTGATTATTGTCATTTACCACTATATAAAGGGAACAATTACCTAAATCTCACCAATCATTTATGGTCTATCCTCTAGAAAAGGCTGCTTCAGAAAGCTGCCTTAAATGTGCACAAATGTATTACCTTCCTGACAAAGTATTCTGTTTTCCTGCTATATGTAAAATCAAAGTCTCCTTTTAAAAGTTTTATTTTTGCTGATAGTCACAAAAATCTGGAATAACTCAGTGGGTTATGCTGCATTTGATGAATAAAGGAATAGGTGTTGCTTCGGGTCAAGACCCTTCTTCAGACTGAGCGTCAGGGGAGGGAGAAACAAGAGATATGAAAAGGTACATGGAAAAAGTATATGAAAGTTCTGCAAAAGGATAAATCAAAGCCAGCAAAGATGATCAAGGATAAATGGAGCACTTTGCGCCATCCCTTTACCAATCTCCGACTATATATATTCCACAACATCACTGCCTTTGGGAGGCAGGTCGACAAGCCCTTTTCCAGTTTGTATCATATGTTCAATTCTATCCCTATGGCTGCAATACTTTTGATTACTTACATTTTTCCTTATTAATACTCAACAACATCAGGCCACTCATCCTCCTGGTGCAGTTCCCCAATCTGATAAACTTGAATATTATCTCCCAAATATGACCATGTTATAACTTTCTCAGTAATAGCTTCAACATTACATTATTTAACCTGCATTGGAGCTTCTAATTCACTCTATTTATTTATAACACTTCATGCATAATTACATAAATGTATTATTTGGGAAATAAAGTTTAACATTTACTGCTTCCCTGACATCACCTGACATCTTATAGCATGAACAAACTTTTATTTCTTGTTCTAACTGCAACATTTTCCTTCAGTTCATCCACATGATTTATTGCCAGTTTCAACCTGAACTAAGTTTCGATCTTTAAAGTTGAAAAGTATGCAAATAATCACCAGTAATCTTGATATCTCTGCAATGATTAAATTACTTTCTGCTTTTGAAGACACATCTGGCTAAACAATAACATCACAGCGACGACTCGTGTCTATATTGTGCCTATCATGCAATAAAATATCCAGTTATGCTTCAGTGGAGTGTTAGCAGACAAACAATGACACCAAGCCTCCCAGAGGGACCATTAGAACAAGCAGGCAGAACTGGTTACAATGATAGCTTTAAAATATCAAATTAGCCTTTCCAGCTAGGCCCAATAAGGCCTGCTGGAAGGCGACTCCGGATTGTCAAAGCTGTCACAGCCAGACATAAAAACATATTTTATCCACAAGTAGTTGCTCTATTCAACAGCCAAAAATTTGCAGCCTCCCTTTGATCTAGTATTTTGTTGGTTCACATGCTTAATCAATGGTGTTTTATCATTAATGTTTTATTATTATTAATGTTCAGTGTTTTCCGAGTCATTCGTAACTGTCACTGTATGTCATGTTGTTGCTTGTGGACGGAGCGCCAAGGCAAATTCCTTGTATGCGAATATTGGGCCAATAAACTTACTTAATTAGATCCCTGAATAAGACACGATTCCTTTGTAACCAGTGTAATCCATTTTTAACTTGATTAATACCAAACATTGTGCCAATGCATGAAGCATTTCCATTCCAACAAGTAGTGGTTCACTGTTTTGCTTCTAATTGTGTGTACTGTATTCATTGGCCTGCTCTAGACTGTCCTTGTGAGACGGGTTCATGTGCACTTTATCTACTGTATCCGGTGGCCTCCTTTATATCGACAAGACCAAGTGTAGGCTCGGCAACCATTTCGCCAACACTTATGCTAGGCTGGATCTATCAGTTGCTAATGATTTTAACCCCTCGTCCCATTCCTATACTGACCTTTCTGTCCTGGGCTTCCTTCTTTGCCGGAGTGAGATCATACACAAAATGGAGGAAAAGCATCTCGTATTCCATTTGGGAAGTTTACAACCCAAGCGGTATTAACATTGCATTCGGTAATTTTGGGTAACTACGTAACCGCTCCTCTCCCTTCTTCCCTGCCCTTCCTACCCCCCTCCCTCATCCCACCACTATCCACCTATTTATCCATCTACATTACTTCCTCTGGCTTCACAATTCAGAGCTCTTTAATCCTTTTGTCTCATATATTCTGTCTTTTCATATCTGGCCCTTGTCCAACTATACACCTATCAAAACCCCTCTTTACCTGTATCAACCCATTACCTGCCAGACTTTGTCCTGCCCCTCCTCTCTTCCCAGATTTCTTCCTGCCATCCCCCTCCCCCCACCCCAGAATCAGTCTAATGGAGGGTTCTGACCCAAAATCACACCAATTCATGTTCTCCAGATATATTGCCTGACCCACTGAGTTACTGCTGCAGTTGGCAACCATGTTAAAATTATTATTTTTAAATCCATTTCCAGATCAAGTTAGAGAGATAATACAACAAGTTGCTAACACTCACCTCATTCATGAAAGAAAGTGGGAAGCCGATCTGGATAGCGGAATTTTTTTTTTGGTTATATAGAAACATAGAAAATTGGCATAGGAGTAGGCCATTCGGCCCTTTGAGCCAGCACTGCCATTCAATATGATCATGGCTAATCATTCAAAATCAGTACCTCGTTCCTGCTTTCTCCCCATATCCCTTGATTCCAATAGCTTTGACATTATCCTTCGTAAGGTTGACATTTTGGAACTTAGTAAGGAGGCAAGATGATTTGTTGGTAGAATAGGGATATCCAAAGCTTGGGATTATTGGGACAAGCTTCAGTTTGTATCTATTCAGTTATTCTTGCGTCAGTATTTGATGTCTTTGAAGGTAGTGCATATACACATCATTCTATTCCCTTCCTGAATGTTATGAGGACACACATAAACATGACACATTGGATAGTAAATGTCAAAACATTAGGCATCTATCTAAAGATGATAGATTGCATTTTAAAGTAATCTATGTTTAATCTTGATATGGCAAAATGAGGAATTGAAAGTCACATCAGTTAGCACATCAGAAAGCCAACTGAGCAATTACTGCCATCTGGTGCCAGATCCTAGCAGTCATACCACTTTCGGTGGCTTGCTAAAAAATAACAGAGTAGGAGTAAACGGGCCCTTTTCACAATGGCAGGCAGTGACTAGTGGGGTACCGCAAGGCTCAGTGCTGGGACCCCAGCTATTTACAATATATACAATGCCGTAGAGGGAGCACAGAGAAGGTCCACCAGACTGATTCCTGGGATGTCAGGACTTTCATATGAAGAAAGACAGGATAGACTCGGCTTGTACGCGCTAGAATTTAGAAGATTGAGGGGGAATCTTATAGAAACGTACAAAATTCTTAAGGGGCTGGACAGGCTAGATGCAGGAAGATTGTTCCCGATGTTGGGGAAGTCCAGAACAAGGGGTCACAGTTTAAGGATAAGGGGGAAATCTTTTAGGACCGAGATGAGAAAACATTTTTCACACAGAGTGGTGAATCTCTGGAATTCTCTGCCACAGAAGGTAGTTGAGGCCAGTTCATTGGCTATATTTAAGAGGGAGTTAGATGTGGCCCTTGTGGCTAAAGGGGTCAGGGGGTATGGAGAGAAGGCATTGGATACCGAGTTGGATGATCAGCCATGATCATATTGAGTGGCGGTGCAGGCTCGAAGGGCCGAATGACCTACTCCTGCACCTATTTTCTATGTTTCTATGTAACACCCATCAACTTTTCTTGATGGTTTGTGCATACCTACTTTTACAAACCAGCCATGGTGCAAATTTGTGATGCACCATGATGCAAATAAAAATAAGAAAATACTAAGTATTTCAGTTCCAAAGCAAATGAAATGGGCCATTTAATCTTTGGCCCATTCCAATTCTTTATCAGAAAGATAAAGAATAAAGGTCTCACATCTGAAACGTTAACTCTGTTTCTCTTCCTATTGGTGTGGCCTGACCTGCAGAGTATTTACAGATTTAAAAAAATTATTTTAGAGTTCGGCCATCTGATGCTTTTTCAACATTTTCAGCAAAGTTAACATTCCGTGTTGATGATTCACCAGAACGTTGTCACTCCGAAATAATGTAAAGTTTTATTTGACTGGATCCTGCTGCCTTGATTTACTGGCAGCCTCCAACCCCCACCTTCCTCTCTACCACCGAATAACCCGCAGGTCTTTGGGGGAATATGCAGATTGCTCACAGGCAGCAGCTGCCACAGTACTGAACCCGGTCGCTGCAGCTTTGAGCAGATTTACTCGCGGCGGCACTGTGCTGCCCTCATCTGACAGCAGCCCGGCATTACAGAGCAGACTTTGCAATACAAGTCCTTCTCAGACAGTGCAGCAAAAGCTCTACAGCCCTCCAGCTGTTTAAATTTATAAAAGACAAATTTTAGAGATCACTGATGGAGATATTTAATGCAATTCAAATGGATTTCAATTCCAATTTTCTTAATTTAAAAAAAAAGTATATTAAAACAAATTAAAAATTGTTAAAGTAACATTGGTAAAGGTAAAGCACTCACCTTTCCCCACAAAGCAAGGTACGGATGCAATGCATGGATGTCAATGAGCTCATAGAAACATAGAAAATAGGTGCAGGAGGAGGCCATTCGGCCCTTCGAGCCAGCACCACCATTCATTGTGATCATGGCTGATCGTCCCCTATCAATAACCCGTGCCTGCCTTCTCCCCATATCCCTTGACTCCACTAGCACCTAGAGCTCTATCCAGTGATTTGGCCTCCACTGCCCTCTGTGGCAGGGAATTCCATAAATTCACAACTCTTTGGGTGAAAAAGTTTTTTCTCACCTCGGTCTTAAATGACCTCCCCTTTATTCTAAGGCTGTGGCCCCTGGTTCTGGACCATTCTGGACATTGTTCCAATGTCTGACCACCCCAGTGGAAAACCTTGCCCAGCAAAAGGGCATACCGTCAGATATGCCGGCATTTGGCCCTCATAATCTTTAGAGCCACCAGTTGTCAAAAATAATTATTTAGCCGTATTCTTTTCTCAAACCACTTTCACAATCCCCTTATCAGACAGCTACCTATTGATCCTAACTTGCCTTATTTTTCACATGCAAGGATGGGAGGATGAAGGTAACTGATTTGTGTAAATATTAGATCCTCAGAGTCCCTTTATTTAGAGTAGTCTGTAGACAATGGAACTGACAGATATTTCATCTGCATACAATAAGATTATCCCAAAATAAAGAATACAAAAGAAATTCAAAGTAGATAGCTCCATTGCATGTGTCGGCATCTCACTGACAGCAGGCCACAGTCACATCAGCACCATTGCTAACCTTTGGATGGGATGTTAAATCAGGGCTCATCGGTGTTCTCAGGTGCTTGTAAAACACCTCATTATGCTATCTGGGGAAAGAACAGAGGAATTATTCCTGATGTCAGGAGCAATTGTACTCTCAATGAACATTACTAAACCACGTTTTCCAGTCATCATCTCATTACTCTTTGCGGGATCTTGCTGTACCAGTCTGCAGGACATTCCCTGCCTTCAACATTGGTCAACTTTGGAAACAGCTCATTGGTCGTAAAGAACAGAGGTTGTAAAAGGCCTATATAAATGTCATTTTACTTTTTCATTCAACTAGTCTGGCACGTGTCATCACCTGGTTGTGTACAGGTTTCAGATTTTCCAGTAATATGGTAGGACTGCTCGGGTGCTCATGCCCCACGTCCAGTTCCTATTCTCTACTCATACCGTAGCCATGTCCAACTCTGTACAGAATCATCGGTTAACACTCATGAGCTCTCAACAGGGGAAGCCCAAATGTTTCCCTCCTCAGACTAAGGACTTGAGGTCAATTATTATGCTTTGGTGTGTGTCTCAGTCCCACTCCCTCCTTCTCTCAGTTGTGGCAAGTTATCAATAACTAATTTTTCAGATATTTCAGAAATAAACAGGGGTGCTTAGACCAAATCTCTGACTATAATTGGCAGTACTAATAGGAGCATCGACTGTATTTGAAAAAAAATAATGCTTAATTTTATAGGTACTCAATTTATACTAAGTCTATTCCAGTTCCTTATCACGAGACTTAAAGTGAAGTAAAAAATGATGAGAACTGACGTAATCACATGGACCTACAGGAAGTGGGCGGTTGTTCAGCCCAAGGGCTTCAATTTTTAATTGTACAAAGCAAAGACAGGCGGTCAGAATACCACACTAATCCTCAGGGTCAACGTCCCCAATTTGATACCAAATTTAGCACAGCCAAAGAAACCCTTCAGGCCTTAGTGGTTTCAAACTTGGGCTGCAAGCCCATTAATGCAAAATCAAGGCAATCTTCAACATCCTGGGCTCCCTGCAACTGCAGAGTGTTTCACAGTGATGGTAAAGTTGTAAGCATCAGTTGCTGTCATTTTCCCACCCAGTTGGAACAATATGCTCTGCTTGTCCGAATCAAGGATTGAGCTGCTTGCTGCTGCCAGCGAATCCTCACCATTGGAAAGCACATTCTCAGTGCCAGACAGGTAGACGCATAATGCTGGAGTAACTCAGCGGGACAGGCAGCATCTCTGGAGAGAAGGAATCGGTGACGTTTGGGGTCGAGACCCTTCTTCAGACTGATCAGTGCCTGACATACCTGCAAATCAAGAGATACTTCATATCCAGAAGGGAGAAACAGGGATGCGATATTCTATCTTTATTTTATAAAAAAAGACGAAAAATGTGCCTGTATAAAGTTAAAAGGTACCAAAGGGCAAATTAGGTTTCTGTACATCTCTGCCATGCCCATGGTGGCTCATTAGAATTATTTTCTCCCCATTCACACATGTAACAAGGACATACTTTAAACAAATGTGTAATTTAGTACATCAGGCAAACAGAAAACGACACCATGAAAAGTCTGAACTCAGCTGTTCATCCTCTAACCGAGAAGGTTTGAAGACTGACAGCTTTCGATTGTGTTGTCCTTCCCTCTCCAAGGCAGGGAACAGGCAGTAAACGTCTGAGTGTTGTACAGCATTGGACTTGAAAGTTTATAAAAATGAGCACGGTCTGCAAAGGTCACTATCTGGCAAGTAATGCGGCCAGTGCTCATCACACAATGGATAGAGATGTTAAACCTTGGTCGCTTGTAACCATTCTCTGGGTGTAGTACTGGCTCCCGGCTCACCGACGTCCTGCAGTACAGTTGCATATCATCTCTCCTGTGCACTGCACGGCCACTTGTTGTGAAGTGGCGCATTTAGACCAGCACCGTCGGTCTCGCTGTCTCTGCGATCATGTCATCCACTGCAGTGGGCTAGCCTGGTATCGCTGATTGCGGCCTTCATCTCCCAGATTAAGACCCAAACCTTCAAAAGTCCATCTCTCCCAGGTGGGCGTCACCAGCCGGCCACAGCAAATCTCCCAGAGTGCGTTTGCGGTCAGATCTTTGTCAAACATCTGCTTGAAGAGTACTACTTGTCCCTCAGAAGATCCAGCTGGTCCTGATACTCCGTGAAGAGTCTCTGGAATCGGAGGTTCTGGCCAATAACTGGAAGCATCTCCTTCAGCAGCTCCCTCTTCCGAAGGCCCTAGCAAAGGAATAAGGAGGTTTTAGTCACTACAGCAAGAAAGATGTTTGCTCCCGAGGAATGAGGATAGTCCTGAAACAATTAAAGAATTACGTTTGACGCACTAAGCTTGTACTCCCTAGAATTTAGAAGATTAAGGAGTGGGGGGCTTACATTTTCTGGTGCCAATACTCCCACTTATACCAGCATAGCCATGTGTGGCATATAGTCCTTCGTCTACATTTACATTGCAAGTTGCAGAACACAATCTCTCTGCCTAACAGTGCATGCAGCAAAATCAGTCCAAAATAGCAACATGTTTTTTTTGCCTTCTCTAACTATCCTGCTAACTCAGAGCAATAAATTTAGGGAAACAGGCCCTTTTGGCCCACTATACCGACATCAAGCACCATTTATTCCAATCCTGTACCACTTCTGTTTTACTCTCGTCAAAATCTCCCCAATTCCTCCCAGATTCTACCACTTATCAATACACCGGTAGCAATTAATAGTGCAGGAAGGAACCGCAGATGCTGGTTTAAACCGAAGATTGACACAAAATTCAGGAGTAATTCAGCGGGACAGACAGCATCTCTGGAGCGAAGGAATGGGTGAGGCTTTGGGTCAAGCCCTTCTTCACACTGAAGCTTCGGGTCGAGACCCTTCTTCAGACTCTAGTCTGAAGTATTACACCCAGAGTATGGTCTAGTTTGGTTCAGTCTGAAGAAGGGTCTTGACCCAAAGTGTCACCCATTCCTTCTCTCCAGAGATACTGCCTGTCCCGCTGAGTTATTCCAGCATTTTATGTCTCTTAACAAAGAATAATGGCAGATTAATTTATGAATCTCATATTTTCACAATGTGGGAAATGGAGCAACTGGGAGAACGTGCAAACTCCACACAAACAGGATTGAACCCAGGTTGCTGGAGATGTGAGGCAGCAGGTGTACCACCATGGTAAATTTTGTATCATGGCAAATATTTATATACTTCATAATTACTACACAAGTGAATGTGGATAAATGGAAGAAGCAAAGAACTGCAGATGCTGGTTTACCAAGGAAAGATACAAAATGCTGGAGTAACTGCAGGTTATCCCTGAAGAACAGCATTTCGGGTTGTCTCTTAGCAGAAAATTAAGAGGATGATAGCATGGCAGCATAGGTAATTTATTATGATATTTGGACTCAAAGATAAAGGCACACAATGAGATAAAAGGGAATGTCGTAAATTGCGAAGCTGGAGGATTGACAAGGCGCACATTGTTTAGTAATGTAGGTTGAACGGATGGGGAGGGGAGAGGTAGGTGCAAGGTTAGCCAGGGCTGAGGGGAGGGTGGGGAGGGGATGGGAGAGAGGATGGGGTCGGTTTTGTAGAGGTTAGCTAAAGTTGGAGAACTCAATGGTTATATCATTGGGTTGGAAGCTACCTAAGTGGAACTTTAGGTGCTGTTCCTCGTGTTTGCATGTGGCGTCACTCTTGCAATGGAGGCAGCCCAGGACAGAAAGAACAGTATGGAAATGGGAACCGGTGTTTTGAATGGTTAGCAACCCGGATTTCCCGCGGGCCTTGGCAGACCAAGCGAAGTTTTCGGTAAAATAATCGCTGGGGTCTACCACATTCCTATACAATTCACACCTTGTCAATCTTTCAGCTTCATAATTTGTAACTCTGATCCTTTTTGTCTCACTTCTTCTGTGTTCATTTCTGGCCTTTGTCCAACCATCTATCTGTCTATCAAACACCCTACCCCCTCGCCCGTGTTCACCTATGACCTGCCATGCTTTGTTACGCACTTCCACTCTTCTCACTCTCTTTCACTCCACCGCTGCAATCAGTCTGAAAGGGTCTCAACTCGAAAAGGCACCTATTCATGTTCTCCAGGGATGCCTGACCTGCCAAGTTACTCCAGCACATTGTGTATTTCCGTACATAAATGGAACAATGGTGACCTGTAGCAAGGGACAGATTGCACCCGAAATGGATGGGAAGGAAAATCCTGACAGGCAGATTTGCTATTGCTACTCGGGTGAGTTTAAACTAGATTGGTGGGGGCGGAATCCAATGCAGGACTGGACAGGTAAGAGGCTGTAAGTACATATGTAAGGTGATGAAAGAAGGTTCAGTGGACAGGGTAGGCAGGAACACAGAAGGGACAGAGGAAGGACTGTTGGATTGAATTGCATTTTAATGCTAGAGGCCTGAAGGGAAAAACACATGAAGGGCGTTTGACCGTGACTTTGTGGCCGAGACAGAAAGCTGGTCAAGAGAGGGCTTGGGCTGGCAGCTTAATGTTCCAGAGTACAGGTACTACAGGAGAGATGGAGGTGGGGTAAAAAAGGAGGGAGTGTTGTTTTATTGTTTAAAGTGAGTGTCAGTGCAGTAGTCCAAGATAACATTATTGATGGTTCATCCAGTGAGGCTAAATGGGTGGAGAAATAAAGAGGTTGATTACCTTGTTAGGAGTGTTTTATATGCCCTCAAATAGTGTATGGGAATTAGAAGAACAAATATGCCAGGAGATTTCAAGTTGCTGCAAGACTAATAGGGGATTTTGACTTTCCCAATGTAGATTGGGCTTAGACAGAGTGGAATTTGTCAAACGTGTTCAGGAAAGTTTCCTCAGACAATATGTAGAGGGCTGTTCAAGTAAGAGGTCAAAGCTCGATCTACTCTTAGGAAATTGGAAAAGGTAAGTGATTGAAGTGTCTATGGGCGTGCCTTTGGGACCAGCGACCACTGTTCCATTAGTTGTTAAATAGTTATAGGTAGTGACAGGACGGGCCCACAAGCAAATTCTAAATTGGGGAAAGGCTAACATTTGATGGTATTAGACAGTAACTTGCTAAAGTTAATTGGAACTAATTGTTTGCAGGGAAATTAACAACTGGAAAGTGGGATGCTTTTAAAACTTCAAAATACAAAGAAAGGCACTCGAGATATTTCAGACTTGGCCTCAATGACTATACATTTGTCTAGCTGGGTTGCAGAGACTGACGTTTTGTTCTTTTTTTTTCCTCAACAAGATAACTTGTAATGAAGGATAAACCATCTACGTTCAGTTAATTCAGTATTAGTACCAGTGTTTTCTGATCCCTCGTTTAGTAGCGTGTTTGTATTTGCGAACAAAACCAAAACATAGTAAAATCCACAAGACTACTCAAAGCACTTCTGAGAACATACAAATCAAATAGAAAAATAGTGCTTGGTCATATTCCAAACCCAGTAAAGATGAACTACAACCAAATTTCAGTACATTTGGCCAGAACATTCTGAACTGGGCCTGCCACACATGGCCCCTGCACACATGCACTTAACTGAGCTGAAAGCCTTCACAAACCTTCAGCTCCTTCAAGTGAGGCAGTGAGGTCTGAATAGCTACTATGCCTCAGATGGTAGGAGGCAAGGGACCTCCCTTCTGGAATTCACTGACAGTCATGTCAGAATTGTTTGTTCCCATCAGGTTTATGTTGTTATTGTGCATTGATAATTTGTGCTTGAAGGACTAACTTTAGTTGCTCCCAGCTACTGATTTCAACCCATTTTTAAATATGTTTCATTCAATCTTTTTATGCAAAGAGAAACTGCCTACCAGGACAGTTGATTCCCACTGGCTACTGGAAGAGTTGTGAACCGGGCCAAGCAAATCTTTGCAAAGTTCTCTCAAACGTGGCTCAAATCCTGCAAATAGAAACAAGAGTCAGTGGAGTAATTGATTGACTGAAGAAAACTGGCCCTTCAGCCCAATGTGTAAACACTGATATTCGATCACCCGTTCACACACCTGATCTATGCTTATCCCACTTTCGCATCCGCTCCCACACAAGCAGCAATTTACAGAGGCCAATTAACCTACAAATCCATACGATTTTGGAACATGCATGTGATTCACACCATAAAATCAAAACTAGGAGCAATTCCCCACCTTCATTTACTAAATAGCGGGTGTAGATGAGAAGCCAGTGACGATATTCCTGGCTGGATTTTAGCGTCATTGCAGCTGCAACTTGATTCTCAAGATATGCCAGTGTGGTCCCTCGTTGTAAAACATGGGGCATCGAGGAGAGCCTAGCAGCCTGGCGTCCAGCACTGGAAGATGCAACAGAGATTATTCAGCAGACCAGCAATGGAAACACACAGCCATAAACTGAACTGCAGCCAATACAACGTTTAAGATGGAACTGCAGATGCTGGAAAAATCGAAAGTACAGTGGCTTGCAAAAGTATTCATACCCCTTGAACTTTTCCACATTTTGTCACGTTACAACCACAAACGTAAATGTATTTTATTGGGATTTTATGTGATGGACCAACACAAAGTGGCGCATAATTGTGAAGTGGAAGGAAAATGATACATGGTTTTCAAATTTTTTTACAAATAAAAAAACTGAAAAGTGTGGCTTGCAAAAGTATTCAGCCCCCTTTACTCTGATACTCCTAAATAAAATCCAGTGCAACCAATTGCCTTCAGAAGTCACCTAATTCGTAAATAAAGTCCACTTGTGTGTAATCTAATCTCAGTATAAATACAGCTGTTCTGTGAAGGCCTCAGAGGTTTATTAGAGAACATTAGTGAACAAACAACATCATGAAGCCCAAGGAACACACCAGACAGGTCAGGGATAAAGTTGTGGAGAAGTTTAAAGCAGGGTTAGGTTATAAAAAAATATCCCAAGCTTTGAACATCTCACGGAGCACTGTTCAATCCATCATCCGAAAATGGAAAGAGTATGGCACAACTGCAAGCCTACCAAGACATGGCCGTCCACCTAAACAGACAGGCCGGGCAAGGAGAGCATTGGTCAGAGAAGCAGCCAAGAGGCCCATCTCTGGAGGAGCTGCAGAGATCCACAGCTCAGGTGGGAGAATCTGTCCACAGGACAACTATTAGTCGTGCACTCCACAAATCTTTATGGAAGAGTGGCAAGAAGAAAGCCATTGTTGAAAAAAAGCCATAAGAAGTCCCGTTTGCTGTTTGCCACAAGCCATGTGGGGGACACAGCAAACATGTGGAGGAAGGTGCTCTGGTCAGATGAGACCAAAATTGAAGTTTTTGGCCTAAATGCAAAACGCTATGTGTGGCGGAAAACGAACACTGCACATCACCCTGAACACACCATCCCCACTGTGAAACATGGTGGTGGCAGCATCATGCTGTGGGGATGCTTTTCTTCAGCAGGGACAGGGAAGCTGGTCAGAGTTGATGGGAAGATGGATGGAGCCAAATACAGGGCAATCTTGGAAGAAAACCTGTTAGAGTCTGCAAAAGACTTGAGACTGGGGCGGAGGTTCACCTTCCAGCAGGACAACGACCCTAAACATACAGCCAGAGCTACAATGGAATGGTTTAGATCAAAGCATATTCATGTGTTAGAATGGCCCAGTCAAAGTCCAGACCTAAATCCAATTGAGAATCTCTGGCAAGACTTGAAAATTGCTGTTCACAGACGCTCTCCATCCAATCTGACTGAGCTTGAGCTATTTTGCAAAGAAGAATGGGCAAACATTTCAGTCTCTGGATGTGCAAAGCTGGTAGAGACATACCCCAAAAGACTTGCACCTGTAATTGCAGCAAAAGGTGGTTCTACAAAGTATTGACTCATGGGGGCTGAATACTTTTGCACACCACACTTTTCAGTTTTTTATTTGTAAAAAAATTTGAAAACCATGTATCATTTTCCTTCCACTTCACAATTATGTACCACTTTGTGTTGGTCTATCACATAAAATCCCAATAAAATACATTTACGTTTGTGGTTGTAACGTGACAAAATGTGGAAAAGTTCAAGGGGTATGAAAACTTTTGCAAGCCACTGTAGATGTAAAATGCTGGAGAAACTCAGTGGGTGAGGCAACATCTATGGAGAAAAGTAGTAGTCCACGTTTCGGCTTGAAACCCTTCTTCAGACTGATGTCGGGTGGGGGGGGGCGGGGGGGGGGGGGGAAAAATAAAGGAAGAGGCTGAGACAGTAGGCTATGTGGGAGAGCTGGGAAGGGGGAGGGAAGGAGGGAGAAAGTAAGGACATCGTGAATTTAGAGGTCAATGTTCATACCGCTGGGGTGTAAACTACCCAAGCAAAATACGAGGTGTTGTTCCTCCAATTTGCGCTGAGCCTTACTCTGGCAATGGAGGAGGCCCAGGACAGAAAGGTCAGATCAGAATGGGAGGGGGAGTTGAAGTACTGGGCAGATTGGGAGATCAGATTGGTTACATAGAAACATAGAAAACAGGTGCAGGAGGCCATTCGGCCCTTCGAGTCAGCATCACCATTCATTGTGATAATGGCTGATCACCCCCAATCAATAATCCGTGCTTGCCTTCTCCCCATATCCCTCGATTCCACTAGCCCCTAGAGCTCTATCTAACTCTCTCTTCAATCCATCCAGTGATTTGGCCTCCACTGCCCTCTGTGGCAGGTAATTCCACAAATTCACAACTCTCTGGGTGAAAATATTTTTTCTCACCTCAGTCTTAAATGGTCTCCCTTTTATTCTAAAACTGTGGCCCCTGGTTCTGGACTTGCCCAACATTGGGAACATTTTTCCTGCATCTAGCTTGTCCAGTCCTTTTATAATTTTATATGTTTCTATAAGATATCCCCTCATCCTTCAAAACTCCAGTGAATACAAGCCTAGTCTTTTCAATCTTTCCTGATATGACAGTCCCGCCATCCCAGGGATCAATCTCGTGAACCTACGCTGCACTGCCTCAAGCACAAGGATGTCCTTCCTCAAATTAGGAGGAACTGTACGCAATACTCCAGATGTGGTCTCACCAGAGCCCAATACAACTGCAGAAGAACCTCTTTACTCCTATACTGAAATCCTCTTGTTATGAAGGCCAACCTTCCATTAGCTTTCTTCACTGCTTGCTGTACCTGCACCCCAACTTTCAGTGACTGGTGTACAAGGTCACCCAGGTCTCGCTGCACCTCCCCCCCATACCTAACCTAACCCCATTGAGATAATAATCTGCCCCCTTGTTTTTGCCGCCAAAGTGGATAACCTCACATTTATCTATATTATACTGCATCTGCCATGCATCTGCCCACTCACTCAACCTGTCCAGGCCACCCTGCAACCTCCTAACATCCTCTTCACAGTTCACACTGCCACCCAGCTTTGTGTCATCCGCAAACTTTTAGTGTTGCTCCTAATTCCCTCTTCCAAATCATTAATATATATGGTAAACAGTTGCGGCCCCAACACCGAGCCTTGCGGCATGCCACTCGCCACTGCCTGCCATTCTGAAAAGGACCCGTTCACTCCCACTCTTTTCTTCCTGTCTGCTAACCAATTTTCTATCCATGTCAACACCCTACCCCCAATACCATGTGCTCTAATTTTAGTCACCAGTCTCCCGTGCAGGACCTTATCACCGGCTTTTTGAAAGTCTAGATACACTACACCCACTGGCTCCCCTTCATCCATTTTACTTGTCATATCCTCACAAAATTCCAGAAGATTAGACAAGCATGATTTCCCTTTCATAAATCCATGTTGACTTGAACTAATCCTTTTACTGCTATCCAAATGCCCCATTATTACCTCTTTAATAATTGACTCCAGCATCTTTCCCACCACCGAAGTCAGGCTAACTGGTCTGTAATTCCCCGTTTTCGCTCTCGCTCCTTTCTTGAAAAGTGGGATAACATTAGCTATCCTCCAATCCACAGGAACTGATCCTGAATCTATTGAACATTGGAAAATGATCACCAATGCGTCCACTATTTCTAGAGCCACCTCCCTGAGGACCCTGGGATGTAGACCATCAGGCCCAGGGGATATATCATCCTTCAGTCCCATTAGCCTACCCAATACTATTTCTCGCCTAATGAAAATTTATTTCAGTTCCTCTACCCCCTTAGATCCTCTGTCCTCCAGTACATCTCGGATTTTGTTTGTTTCTTCCTGAGTGAACAGATCAGAAGTACCTGTTCAACTCTTCTGCCATTTCCTTGTTACCCATGATGATTTCACCCGTGCCTGCCTTCAAGGAACCCACATTTGACTTTGCTACTCTTTTTCCCTTAGGAAGCTTTTACTGTTCTTCCTTATATTCCTGGCCAGCTTCCCCTCGTACTTCATCTTTTCAACCCGTATTACCCGTTTTGTTTCCTTCTGTTGTCCTATGAAGGTTTCCCGATCCTCTGCTTTCTGGCTACTCTTTGCTGTGTTATACATCTTTTCTTTTAGTTTTATTCTATCCCTGACTTTTCTTGTCAGCCACGGTTGTCTCCTGCTCCCCTTAGAATCTTTCTTCCTTTTTGGAATGAAATTACCCTGCGTCTTCCGGATTATGCCCAGAAATTCCTGCCATTGCTGTTCCACCATCATTCCTGCTAGGATCCCTTTCCAGTCTACCTTGGCCAGCTCCTCTCTCATGCCTTCATAGACCCCTTTATTCAACTGCATCACTGACACATCCAATTTAACCTTCTCCTTCTCAAATTGCAGATTAAAACTAATCATATTATGACCACTACCTCCAAGCGGTTCCTTTACCTCGAGTTCTCTTATGAGATCTGGTTCATTGGACAACACTAAATCCAGAATTGCCTTTTCTCTGGTCGGCTCCATTACAAGCTGCTCTAAGAAATCATCACGGAGGCACTCTAAAAACTCTCATTCTTGGGGTCCTGAACCAACCTGATTTTCCCTGTCTACCTGCATATTGAAATCCCCCATCACCACAGTGGCATCACCTTTGTTACATGCCAGTTTTAACTCCTGCTGCAACTTACAACGTACATCCGGGCTGCTATTTGGGGGTGTGTAGATAATGCCAATTAGTGTCTTCTTGCCGTCACAATTCCTCAACTCAATCCACAGTGACTCTTTAATAGTCTAAATTTCTCATAATAAGCCACTGTTATACGCATCAATGACTCCAGTGGTAGCAAGTTTCACATTCCCATTATAGGCTGAATAAAGTGCTCAGAATTGAGCTGCCTTTTCATCCATAACCAGCAAGAAGACTCCATGTAATTGCATCATGAACATTTTTAGATGGATACAAAAGAACAACTTTGCACCACCAATGTAATGTTCTTTGCTATCCTATTGCACAACTTGCTGATGTGCCTGATCCCTTTGTAAAGCGAGGTAAACTGTGGGATTTGGAACAGTCATATATATCAAACAGCTAAACCATTTCCAATCAATGGAGTGAACATGAGGAATGTTACAGAAGTCATATGGCAGAAGTGTTTCAAGATCAACAACCCCAGAAATCTAATGCCTAATTCAAACCATGAAGAATGTGCCTTTATCAGTGGATAGATCGGCAACACTATTACTTACTTTATTCCACATCCCTGCACTGTAGCTAAGGGTCCAGAACACAACATGGCCTCCTGGGAAGTTAAACAGCTGCGATAATCTGCACACTGAACCAGCGAATCTTGCTTATCCGAGATCAAATTCCTGGAAAATAAAGAAACCGTGAGGTAAAAGCCCTGAACAGGTTGATACAAATCAATCTTACCGGACTACCCGCATCATCCCTCTCTGGTGTCAGATCATTATATGGTCATAGAGTCTTACAGCATGGAAACAGGCCCTTCAGCCCAATTTGCCCACACCGGCCAACACGTCCCATCTACCTTATCCCACCTGCCTGCATTTGGCCCACATCCCTCTAAACCTGTCCTCTAAATGCACCAAGTGTTTCTTGAATGCTGCGATGGAACCGGTCTCAACCGTCTCCTCCAGCAGCTCGTTCCATACACCTACCACCATTTGCGTGAAAAGGTTATCCATCAGGTTCCTATTAAATCTATGCCCCCTCACACTAAAGCTACATCCTCTGGTTCTCAATTCCTACTCTGGGCAAGAGACTGTGTCTACCCGATCTACTTCTCTCATATTTACAAATGTTTGTGGAAAGTCACTTGCAGGTGTCAGACTATTAGTGATTACAGAGATTACCGGATAGGTGTCTGTCTATCATCTGAAAACGGTGGTCATCTTATTCTTTCGTGATGATAAAGGGGGGATGTAAAAGTTACTGGGCTGCGTGCGTCTCTGCCCCAATACATATATCCCCAAATGGGTTATAGCGTCAGGATACATGAATGTCTTGAACGCTTATCAAAGAAAAAAGGGTGTTGGGAAGTTTATTGTATCCTGTAGGGGTTAGTACTGGACTACATGGTGTTTTCTGGGAAGGGAGAATGAGAACTGTACAGGAATTTCCATGACTTTATTTCTGATTAAGCACAGAGTCTGATTCATCTGCTCTATCTGTTTTCGTGATGCTCGGTAGTGATCCAGTGACATAAATAATAACTCAGTTTGGACAGAACACACACTTATAGATACTGGGAAATGAGTGCCAAATTATATGACGAATAATCTGTTCCCTTAACCTTCACCGATCAGATATATGGGCTAGCTCCATTTCAGGTTTATACTGACTAACATTTCACAATGGTTACCAGATTTTACTGCAAGTTTGTTTTAACAAAATCTTCCCTTTATACTTTTGACAAAATATAACTATTACATTTGGAAGCTGCAATTACGACATTGGTCACAGTGGGGGAAAAAAACAACCAGAGCTATTCTCAAATGTTAATAATTTATAACTGCCAAATCATTTAATCATAACAGATATCAAACAGAAAAAGGCATAGTTCAATATATTTGCATGATATGTCAACAGGGTTCCAAAGCGGATAATTTTGTGAGAAGCTATGGTGTGGATGCGCACCTGCGCAGCCTGTGATTCGTGCAACCCCAGCGAATGCTGGTCCTTCCCCTGTGAGTGGCCAATGCACAGAAACATATCTGAATGGTCGGTTTATTATCTTTACAAACAGCACCAGTGTGCTGCCCACAAAATAGATTGTTTATACCAAGGGGAAATCCCGAGCACACAAAATATCTACATCTGATTAAAAACACACCCCAGAGCACTATTTATGAATGTACAACTACTGAGTTAGATCTATTTGAAAGTACAAGCAACTCCCCAGTTAGTCAAATCAGTTAACTGGTATTAGTTACATATTTTTAGGTTTGTTCATCTTCAGACCAACAAGAAAGCTGCCATTAGAGGTGAGCAATGCAAGTAAGAAAATAATGTTTCAAAAAAACTTTAAGTAAAACTTATTCGAAGCATTTTGAGACCATGCACAAAGTTAAACTTTGTGCTTGAGAGAGTTACACAATAAAGAGCTGCAGTGCAAAGCATTCTGACAAAGGAAGCTTGCATTGACGTCAAAGGACAGGAGCTTTCTGATGAATCGACAAGGACCAGTCTGTCCATCAAGCTTTCAGAGACTCTCAGATTGCATCGACCAGCATGGAATCTCCAAATCCAAACCAAAATTTAAAGAGAAGCAAATATATATTTAGAAAGAAAGAATAGCGTTGCTAAGACAAATGGAGTGAAATTAAGTGTTTAGTTCCTAGTCAGAATCATCACAACCATGATGGCCATGATCACTGCAGCAATGCTGCATTCACAATTCACAATTACAATTACATTATTATTCTGTGAATGAAATATTGCATACAGAGTGCAATATTTTATTCACAGAATAATAATGGAACTGTTACCCACAAATAACTTGTCTGCGCTGTGCATTTAATGGCATCCGCATTATCCTTACTTAATAATCAGATGATTGTTGAAATTGCTGTACAGCAATGAAGTATTGATTCAGCACATCACACTAGATATCTCCAAAGAATGACTGCTTGCCACACTAATCTCATTTCCTGCTATTTCCCAACAAACCTTGGGATGTTATCCCTTCACTGTTTACCTCATTCCCAAGTGCTCAGATTGATATGACCTTAATTGCCCTTCGTGGTCATAACTCCATCTTCTAATAACCTTTTATTGTACATTTTTCCGTCATATTTTGACATTGATCCTCAAGTTATGCCTTTGCCAGCAATGAACATCCACACAAGCAAGTTGATGCATAATTAATCCTCTCCTCTCTGCTATGTGTAGTACAAAGTCTTGTAAACCTTAAACTCCTATTTTCCAGGAAATGCAGCACTGCATCTCCTCCATAATCTCATTTTCTTTCATGATAGTGGCCACCACCTGGTTAAACCTTTCAAAGATGGTGCCATTTAACAATTCACTTAGCTTGCTAGTCACAATAGAACCAAATCTGAATCTGAATCTGAAATGGTATTGCATCAAGCTGCTCGGCAGCACAGGGGCAGAGTTACTGCCTTACAGCACCAAAGGCCAAGGTTCGACCCTGACTATGGGTGCTGTCATTATGAAGTTTGTACGTTCTCCCTGTGACTGGGTGGGTTTTCTCCAGGTGCACTGGTTTGTAGGTAATTGGCTTCAGTAAAATTCCCCCCAGTGTGTAGGATACGAAGCTCGATAACATTGAACTAGTGTAGAGGTGATTATCAGCAGTCGAAGGGCTTGTTTCCACACTGTGTTGCAGTAAACTAAACTAAACGTAATGAGGAAGGCTTAGTGAGCGATCTTGTTGTGCAGAGCCCCTTGGGCAACAGTGACCATAATATGGTTGAATTCTGCATTAGGATGGAAAGTGACACGCTAAGTCAGAGACTAGGGTCCTGAACTTAAAGAAAGGAGACTTAAAGTATGAGACGGGAATTGGCTAGGATGGACGGGCAAATTATACTTAAAGGGTTGACGGTGGAGATGGAATAGACATTTGTCTATAGTCTGAAAAATGAGTAAAGACCGTACTTAAGTGTGAATATCTGGAACTAACAAATGGCACAAATATAGGTCTCAAGGTATTAGAAGAAAAAGTAAAGGCCAGCAATGTGTTAAGGAAACAGAAGATTAGATGATGAACGGAGAGGTTGTGTAATGCCCGGCTCACCCGAGTCATCAGGAAAGGAAGGGTGACACTATCAGACTTCAAGATGAAAAACAAGTTGATTTCAATCTTTCTAAGGATACATACTTGTTCTGTTCACCTCATACCGTCAATCGCTTGAGAAACACATTCAGTCAGAGTTTGGAACTTTGGAATTCATGAATTTGGGGACATTAATTGAATCAATGTACACAAAAATGCTGAAGAAACTCAGCGGGTGCAGCAGCATCTATGGAGCGAAGGAAATAGGCGACGTTTCGGGTCAAAACCCTTCTTCAGACTGATGGGGGGTGGGGGGGGGGAGGAATGAAAAAGTGGAAGGAAAATGAATGTATTAGCTCAAGTATTGAATCATGTGTTAGCATACTTGGATTGTTTTCTCTCGAGCATCAGAGGCTGAGAAAACCTGATGCATGTATATAAAATTATTAGAGGCATTGATAGGGTGGATCGACAGAACCTCCCCCCCCCCCCCCCCCCCCCAAGGGTGGAAATGTCAAAGCCTAGAGCGCATAGCTTTATAGTGAGAGGGGCAAAGTTTAAAAGAATTGCAGGGAACAAGATTTTTTATACTGAGAGTATAAGGTGCCTGGAATGTATTGCCAAGGGTGTTTGTTGAGGCAGATGTGATGGTGGAGTTTAAGAGGCTTTCAGATAGGCACATAGATATGCAGGGAATGGAGGGATATGGATCACCTGCAGATAGAGGAGATTCATTTAACTTGGCATCATGCTGATATTGCAGGTCAAATGGCCTGTTCCTGTGTTGTACTGTTCTATGTTCTGAGAGGAGGATGGATTGCAGTTGGGGCAAACCACAATGTTCACGCCAAAGTCATGAATAATGGTAGCAAGAAATAGCATTTAAGCGTATGTTGACGCCATTCAACATGAGTAGAATGGAAAACCTTGCCACGCCCATATGAGGTTGGGACCATTGCAGACGCAATGTTGCGTTGGTGCATTGGAAAGGTGATTGAAGGTCACTATGGAAAAGTCTTACACAAGAGAAAAGTATAGAATCTATTCCTTTATTGACATAAAACACATGCCAAAGCTGCTCTCTCCTGTCCTGCAATGATCATTTGTTCTAATTAAAAACAACTTTTCCCTTTTAAAAAAAAAACTGTTTTAGACAAGGCTCTATTCAACCAATAAAATGTTAATTTCTTACCATGTGCAAAGGGATGTATTGAAGCAGTATGACTTGCCATTGGACAAAGTGACCACTGGAACGCCATGATGTGTAAGCAGCGATTGGGTTATAGTGGTATCATTACCTGTGAACAAAATGCAAGAGTATCTTAAAGCTTAGCCTACAGATTACTTCATGTTATTAAGCTTACAGTGTCAGGGACCACACATTATTCCTTAACATATAATACAGGGGCAACTCTTTTAAGGGTCTGGGAAAACAATGCCTTCTGCAACATGACATCTGAGAAAAGGATTATGATGGACCCTTAAATCCAGATGGACAAAGCTCAATGTGGCACCTTCGTCTGGGTTTACAGTTTATTCCGTAATGCAGCCACCTGATAACTTATTCATTGCAATGGACTGTGCAATACAGCATTGTGTCAAACATTACAGGGCCATGGATAATTTTGCACTGTAACAACGATGGTTTTAAATGGAACCCAGTATACAGACACTTCCCGACTAACCCCAGGGTTGTGTAGTCAGATGTTACACTGATCAATAGACAATAGGTGCAGGAGTAGGCCATTCGGCCCTTCGAGCCAGCACCGCCATTCAATGTCATCATGGCTGATCATCCCCAATCAGTACCCCGTTTCTTCCTTCTCCCCATATCCCATGACCGCTATTTTTAAGAGCCCTATCTAGCTCTCTCTTGAAAGCATCCAGAGAACCTGCCTCCACCGCCCTCTGAGGCAGAGAATTCCACAGTTGGAAACTGAAGTAATACTACGCATGCATCATTCACTATTCATACAGTGGGGTATCAGTGGGAGCATCCACGGGTTCAGCTGACTGGCTTGCGAAAACGGCTGCATGTGCAGTGGTGCACTGCTTCTGAGAGTGCCAAGATGTGCGCTCGGAAATAAAGCGCAAGTGTAAGTTTACTTAAGGGCCCTACTGCATACAGTGCCCTCCATAATGTTTAGGTCAAAGACCCATCATTTATTTATTTGCCTTTGTACTCCACAATTTGAGATTCGTAATAGAAAAAAAATCACATGTGGTTAAAGTGCACATTGTCATATTTTATACATTTTGGCTTCACCATGTATAAATTACAGCTGTGTTTATACATAGTCCCTCCATTTCAGGGCACCATAATATTTGGGACACATGGCTTCACAGGCGTTTGTAATTGCTCAGGCGTGTTTAACTGCCTCCTTAAATGCAGGTATAAGAGAGCTCACAGCACCTAGTCTTTCCTCCAGTCTTTCCAACACCCTTGGAAACTTTTATTGCTGTTTATCAATACAAGGACCAAAGTTGTGCCAATGAAAGTCAAAGAAGCCATTATGAGGCTGAGAAACAAGAATAAAACTGTTAGAGACATCAGCCAAACCTTAGGCTTACCAAAATTAACCCGTTTGGAACATCACTAAGAAAGATAGCACTGGTGAGCTTGGTAATCGCAAAGGGTCTGGCAGGCCAAGGAAGACCTCCACAGCTGATGATAGAAGAATTCTCTCGATAATAAAGAAAAATCCCCAAACACCTGTCCGACAGATCAGAAACACTCTTCAGGAGTCAGGTGTGGATTTGTCAATGACCACTATCTGCAGAAGACTTCATGAACAGAAATACAGAGGTACACTGTAAGAAGCAAACCACTGTTTAGACGCAAATATAGGATGGCCAGGTTACAGTTTGCCAAGTACTTAAAGAGCAGCCACAGCTCTGAAAAAAGGTCTTGTGACTAGCTGAGACTAAGATTAACATAACAGAGTGATGGCAAGAGCAAAGTATGTAGGAGAGAAGGAACTGCCCAAGATCCAAAGCATACCACCTCATCTGTGAAACACGGTGGTGGGGTGTTTTGGCCTGGGCATGTATGGCTGCTGAAGGTACTGGCTCACTTATCGTCATTGATGATACAACTAGCTGATGGTAGTAGCATAATGAATTCTGAAGTGTATCGACACATGCTATCTGATCAAGTTCAAACAAATGCCTCAAAACTCATTGGCCGGCAGTTCATTCAACAGCAAGACAATGATCCCAAACATATTGCTAAAGCAACAAAGGAGTTTTTCAAAGCTACAAAATGGTCAATTCTTGAGTGGCCAAGTCAATCACCCAATCTGAACCCAATTGAGCATACCTTTCATATGCTGAAGAGAAAACTGAAGGGGACTAGCCCCTAAAACAAGCATAAGCTGAAGATGGCTGCAATACAGGCCTGGCAGAGCATCACCAGAGAAGACACCCAGCAACTGGTGATGTCCATGAATCACATACTTCAAGCAGTCATTGCATGCAAAGGATATGCAACAGAATACTAAACATGACTACTTATATATACATGACATTACTGTGTCCCAAACACATGGGGGGGGGGGGGGGGGACAAACGACTATGTATAAACACTGCTGTAATTTCTACATGGTGAAACCAAAATGTATAAAAATGGCCTTCATTAACATCTGACAATGTGCACTTTAACCACATATACTTTTTTCCAAATACAAATCTCAAATTGTGGAATACAGAGGCAAGTAAATAAATGATGGGTCTTTGTCCCAAAAATCATGGAGGGCACTGTAAATCGGGGAGTGCCTGTGTTTAGCTATTGCAGCACTGAGTACACAAAAGATCAAATTCATACACAATTGCCTTGTACCAATTTTCTCCAGATTCTTGCATCAAATTACTGCAAAGTAGCATTAACAGAAAGAGTCTTAGTTTGCTTACAATCTTCTTTTAGCTAAGTAAAAGGCAAGTCTAAGAACTCAAACCCAATTAACCGATTTGTGGAGAAGTTAATAATGAGCTGCGGATGAAAAGGTTTGTATTTTGAAAACAACACTGAACCATCTGAAAATGGTTATCAAAATTGCAGCAGAATCTCGATACCTTGGCCATGTGGGCTGAGGTATGGTTGATGGAATTTAAAACAGAGAAGTGTGAGGTGTTGGACTTTGGAAAGTCTAACCTGGGCAGGACCTACACAGTGAATGGTAGGCCTCTGGGAAGTGTTGCAGAACAGAGAGATCGAGGAGTGCAGGTACATAGTTCCTTGAAGGAGGCATCACAAAAGGATGATGGGGTGGTCAAAAAGTATTTTGGCACATTGGCCTTAATCAGTCAGAGTATTGAATATAGAAGTTAGGAGGTCATGTTGCAGTTATACAAGCTGTTGGTGAGGCCGCATTTGGAGTATTGTTGTGTTCATTTCTAAACACCATGTTATAGGAAAGATGTTGTTAAGTTGGAATGGGTGAAGAGGAGATTAACAAGGATGTTGCGAGGACTCGAGGGTCTGAGCTATATGGAGAGGTTAGACAGGCTGGGACTATTCCCTGGAGCACAGGGGGATGAGGAGTGATCTCATATAGGTGTATAAAATCATGAGAGAAATTGATTGGGTAGATGCATTGTCTTTTGCCCAGTGTAGGGCAATTAAGAACCAAAGGGCATAAGTTTAATTGAAGGGGAAAGATTTTATCAGAATCTGAGGGTGTAACTTTTCAAACAAAGGGTGGTGGGTATAGGGAACAAGCTGCTGAAGGAGTTCGTGGAGGCAGGGACTATCTCAACGTTTAAGAAGCAATTATACAGGTACATGGATAGGACGGGTTTAGAGCGATACGAGCCAAACGCAGGCAAGTGGGACTAATGTAGATGGGACATGTTGTTGGGTGGTGTAGGCAAGTTGGGTCGAAGGCCTGTTTCCACACTGTATGACTAACACTGTATTCAACTAGTTACTATAACTAAATTTCATAGCATTCGCCCCTTTACACCTGTGCTGCATTTCTGAAAGGCCTATAGATTTAGTCCCACTTTTTCCACTCTTTCTCCTCAGTTCTACTACTTCATTTTCAAAGTATACCCACGTCCTTTTTGGAAATTAATGTAGAACCTTTCCACCATTCTCCCAAAAATGTACTTAGATCATTTGATCTAACAAAGTTGATACTATTTGATCAAATAAAGTTTTAATCTTCCCTCGTTCATTCATTTTATCCACAATCTGCCACAAGAAATACCTACATTTTCTGAAATCCTTCTCCAGATTGGATCTGAAGAAGTCTCCTGCTGCAGAACAGCGTCAATCCATTTTCCTCTCCAGAAGCCGACTGACCCACTGATTTACACCAGCAGTTTTTGTGCTCAAGATTCAAGCATCCGTAGTCTCTTGTGACTCCTTATTATCCTCTTCAATAACCTGCATAAATCTAAATTCTAATAAATTCCCCTTTAGCCTCATTTGCTCCAAGGAAAATATTTCACAAATCTGAATAGTTACTACAAGCTACGCACCAAGAATGACTGGATGTGGTGTTTGGCAAGTTGTAAGTTTCAAGTGGAAATTCATTTCTCAAGTAACTGAAGTACAACAAGACTAGATGTCCACATAATAAAGATAAATAATTATTGATTGGGACACTAAGCAGAATTCCTATTTATTGCACCACTAGAATTTTCTTCTCTTTTTTAATTAAACTCCAATGGTTAGGAAACTTCATTTAGATATGCCGGGTAAATAAAAAATGGAATGGTAAGCTATGTGACATGATGGTAAAGAAAACTTGAGTTCTGAACAATGGCATTTCACAATTCACACGCCTGTTGTTTAACCATGACGTTACTATAGCAGATGGAAGAGGAAGTGTTTGTTTTTCTCAAGCTGATTTGACTCCAAGGAAACAGATGTACAGGAAAAGGCAAAAAAACTAAGACTGTTGTGACAAAACATTAAGTGTAAACTTTTTATTTTAGTTCACTCAAGTCCCTGCTCGGGTTTCAGTACATCCAGGTGCGGCTGACAAAACAGCTCGGGGAACGTTCAATGGCTCAATGTTTGCATATTACAACCGTGCTAAGAAATTTAGAGAAATTATTAAATGATTAATTTTAAAAAGCATTCCAAGGCAAAGAAAAAGATGCATTTCTATCTTTTGAATACTGCCATTATCAAGATATCCTCCCACCGCTCTCCCCCAGCCCGACCCAATCAACATCCTGGGAGCAACCAAAAGAATAAACTGAATCAGCCAGGATCATACAGTGGTGACGAGAGCAGATCAGAAGTTGAGTATTGTCTAGTGTGTGATTCACCAAACACCCAAAAGCTTTTCCATTGTCTACAAGTCACAATCACAAGTCTGAGGGAACACTCTGCAATGGCCTGGATGAGTGCAACTTCAATACCATTGAACAAATTTATCATCAAAGACCATGAACATTGATCAGTATCCCATCCACAACAGTAAACCTTCAAGTACTATTTTAAAATACGGTCGCAAATTCATTAAAGCTCAACAGCAAATTTATTAAAATGTCTTCACGCAAAGGTTGTGGGAATGCAGTACTCCAAGATGGCCATGGAAACCGAATAAATGGGGGAATAGGTGGTTACTCGTGCCAAACTATAAATGTGTTCTTTTGTCAATCTGTCTCTTTAAATTATAAAATGATACAGATACGTTTCTAGGAGACCCAAATAGCAGACATAAAGAAACGTGATGATTGCAGCCTTTACAGCTCGTTACCAAAGGGGCCACATTTCAATTTCAATAAATATGATACTGAACGGCTCAATATTTTGTACATTTTCTACAACAAATAACACCCACTTCCACTTCTGCAATATTACCCACACTTGTCCTTACGTTTTATATGTTGCTGAACCCTAATGCGTAATTATATCATCTCCAGACGTGACTACTTCAACTATTCTCCTATAAATTATGTCTCCCCGATACTGCCACACGCATTCTCTCTCACATTTGGCCCTTTTTGCCCAACAACTCTCCTGCTAAGCTAAGTTTTATTCCCAACCCTCCAGAACATCAATATTAAAGACTTATCCATGGATTTATGTCTCAGAACAAAGAACGCTCCTCCTCCAGGACTTGTTTCTGCCAATATTTCACATTAAGCATGCTTCCCCGAGCCTGGCCTTTTACAACCACATTCCTTTTTGTTTGCCATCTGCCTTTTCTACTGTCTACAACGTCTGCTCTAAACTATATAGTATTTAAACCTCCCTCATTTTTAAAATGTATTCCAACCCATCGCTTCCAGTGTTTTATTTTCCTAAATGCTCCCTTCCTTGTTCAACATCCGTTTCCTTTCTTTTGATGGATGGCAGAGATTTTTTAATTTTGAAACCACAACATAAAATTAATATATTGTTATCATTCTTGTGAATGATTAAAGCTGTCTAGCCATTAAGGCAACAGTAAATGAAGAATGAAAGCACTTACTTTATGGGTACTAAAAATACAGAGAATTAACAGCAAATCTGCAAAAAATGCAGAGGAGAAGGTGGGCCAAACAGTTCAGTCTTGCTCCTAATGAGCTGCCATTTTGCATTAACTAAGAGAGCTATGTGGGTGCAGTTCACAAAAATATATCAGGCTGAGTTGAGAATAGCCTTTGTTCATCTCTGCTTTTTACTACGCATGTGCAGTTCCAGACCAGAAAATTCCCATTAACTTCCAAATATGTTTCAATCTGATCTAAAATATATTAAACCAAAGAGAATCAAAACGTTAACTGTGCTGGTTGTGAGGAGAATATAAATGCTTTACAAAATGTGGACAGTCAAGGGAAACAGTAATTTGTTAGCGAACCAGAGTAATCTCTATGTGTAGGAAAGAAGATGCTGCCTGTCCCGCTGAGTTATTCCAGCATTTTGTGTCTACCCAAGAGTAATCTCTATGAGAGTTCCATGATTCCACTCACACCCACTTTTGCAGTTAGTACATTTTGTTTGCAGCCTCACAGCTGGTCCAATACCTGATAATATAGTGATCAGAGATTCATCCTTGACCAACACAGTCTGTTTCTTTGCATCCCTGGAAGAACAAGGAAACATGAAATGCAATTATGTTCCCAGTTTGCATTCACTGCTGACCAAATTGAGAAGCAGAAACCTTTTTCAGATCTGATGCCATCAAATTAATGCTTAAAGCTGTTCCAATCCAAAACACCAAAGTCTTGCCAACAATATTTTCCCCTTAACAATTTCACGTCTTTGGATACATTGTTGCTTTCTCATCTTTTTTCCACCCATAAAATATTCCAATCACCTTTTAGAGATTCTACTCTCCACCTCTGATATTTACTTGTCTATTTAAAAAGCTTCCTTCTCTATTGAAAAATGGAAGGCAGAATCAATTTATGTCTAAAAATTATACATGTGTTTGAAACGGAACTTAAAATGAAACTAATAACATGAAAAATATTTAATAAATTAAAAAATAGAATTTTATTTCAAAACACATTGAAAAGTTGGTATCATAAATATAAACATACATTAAGAAAAATATATTAAAAAACATGCCCCCTCCTAGTTGTTCCTACCATGCATGCCATGCAGCTGAAAGTCAGATAAGAGGTTTTTCCAAATTCTAGGCTCAGCAATTTACGGAATGCCTTTCAGTCAAAAGAAAAATGCAGCATCAGAGCATGAGATTTGATATGCACGCATCTAAGCTCCAGCATATTCCTGACTTTCACACTGCAAGTGCAATGGCAGGGAGTTTGGTGTTCGATACTTCAGTCACTGCTGTAAATCAGCAGTTCCCTAAAGAAAAAGCAGCTCCCTCCACTGGCAGAGCTGTCAACACGATGCAGTTGACCACATACATCACACTCCCACACGGTTCCATACCCCAGGTGTAACCCATTTTGATGGGCATTTTCCCTGTTGTTTTTACCCGGAGGCACGCACTTACCAGACAGAGAGAGTGGCAGTAGCCATTAGCGCCATCACAAAGTGACTTGCACAATGCAACGTGGAGATGGGCGACTGGAGGAGAATGGCTGGCAGCAACCGTCGTCCATTTGCTGAAAACACAGACACCATCCGCTCCTCGCAGGCAACACTGACAAGGTCACTGCAAAAAAAGAGATGGATTAGTGCGAGCCTGGGACTACAACAGTTAGTGAAAACATCCACAGCAACAAATTCCCAGAAACTCAGACTGGCAACTGTGCTGGGGCAGGAAGCAAGCCATTCACAAGCATGCGATCACCATCAATACTTGTAAGTTCCAGTCCAAGTCAACCATCCTCACTTAGACGTATATTGCTATTCATTCATCATTGCCCTTAGAGGATTTGAGTGGGATCCTCACCAGTAGGATATGTTGCAATTCATCGCAATCTTCTTGAAGACAGTTAGGGTTGGGCAATAAATGCTATTTAACAACAATAGATGTTATTAAGCTAGGAAGAGTGCCCCATTTATGAGAATGTTGCCAGGACTTGAGAGCCTGAGCTATGAGAGAGGTCGGGCAGGCTAGGCCTTTATTTGTTGGAGCGCAGGAGGATGAGAAATGATCTTATAGAGATGTGCAAGATTATGAAGGGAATAAATAGGGTAGATATACAGAACAGGGGAATCAAGAACCAGAAGACATGGGTTAAGACAAGAGGGGTAAGATTTAATAGTAACCTGTGGGGCAAGCTTTTTCACACGCAGAATGGTTCGTATATGGAACCAGCTGCCAGAAGAGGAAGTTGAGGCAGTTACTATAACAATATTTAAGAGACTTTAGACATAGGTAGGAAATGTTTAACGGGATATAGGTCAAAAGTGGGCAACTGGGGGTTAGTGCAGATGAGACATTTTGGTCAGCATGGGCAAGTTCAGCCAAATGGCCTGTTCTCGTGCTGTGTGATTCTATGACTGCGTAATTCAAGTTGTGCTATTTGTGCCAAACTGCATAAACTGAACGGTTGTCATTGAAGGGTGCACATTCACAAATCTGCTGCTACAGGAATATAAGCGCTCAAAATTACATTGGTTATCTTCATGGGAAGTTGGCTCTCATGGAAATGAATTGAGAGACTGGCATTTACACCAAATTCTGGACTTTTCACACAAAATGCAACATGAAAACCAACCAAATTTCTAATTGACGAATTAAAAAAAAGTCCTATTGCTTCTGTCTAAAATTACAAGCCAACAATTAGTTGAAATATTCTTACACATATAACAACGTAGCACATCATACATGAGGCTTCTGTCGACAGCTTTATGTATTATGGAGGCCAAAGGTTCAGGATTTGTGCCTCACAGCAGAATCACTCTAGTCTGAGACCTATGCACTAAACCACCAAGTGTATTTTTAATATGCAGAATTATTTCTGTTCTTTCAGGTTTTCTTCATTTGGGTCTAGGTAACTCTAGGGAGGTTCTACTGCAGTTGTACAAGGTCTTGGTGAGACCACACCAACTGTATTGCGTACAGTTTTGGTCTCCAAATCTGAGGAAGGACATTATTGCCATAGAGGGAGTACAGAGAAGGTTCACCAGATTGATTCCTGGGATGTCAGGACTTTCATATGAAGAAAGACTGGATAGACTCGGCTTGTACTCGCTAGAATTTAGAAGCTTGAGGGGGGATCTTATGGAAACTTACAAAATTCTTAAGGGGTTGGACAGGCTAGATGCATGAAGATTGTTCCCGATGTTGGGGAAATCCAGAACAAGGGGTCACAGTTTAAGGATTAGGGGGAAATCTTTTAGGACCGAGATGAGGAAAACATTTTTCACACAGAGAGTGGTGAATCTCTGGAATTCTCTGCCACAGACAGTAGTTGAGGCCAGTTCATTGGCTATATTTAAGAGGGAGTTAGATGTGGCCCTTGTGGCTAAAGGGATCAGAGGGTATGGAGAGAAGGCAGGTACAGGGTACTGAGTTGGATGATCAGCCATGATCATATTGAATGGCGGTGCAGGCTCGAAGGGCCGAATGGTCTACTCCTGCACCTATTTTCTATGTTTCTTATCATTATTTGCCCATTTATATGAATTATTGAGGTTAGAGTTCTAGAGAGCGACTACAATATTTCTCAGAACATCATTGTTGAAAGAGGTCTAAAAGGCAAAAGCTAGAAACACTAAATTTAGATATAATAATTCTGTTGAATAATGGACTCGCAGAAATGATCAGTGCATCTGTAGTCTCCAAGTAAGACCATTCTGTATAAAAATATTTAGCTTAAAATTTTTTAAGAACATTCCAGTTGCTGAGGAAACCTTTCTCTGAAACTTATTTCACTTCTGAGAATCTCTATTCAGTAGATGAAATTTTCCTTCTGAAATTCTTGTGCTTGCAGCTTAATGTAAACAGTAATAGGTTTAAAGAAAATCACATGCATGAATAAATCACACTACTTATTCCAGAATCTTAGAGCACAATGCAATGCTATTCAATTAATTGTCTCTGTGTCAGTGAAATTGGCAAGCTGCCCATCAGAGGACATTGGATGACCTTTGCATCAAAAATACCCTTCATATTCCTACTTTAAAGTTGACATCATTTTTCCACATATGGCATACAGTTTTGTTTAAACCAGTCTTAACCTGAAACATTTGCTAAATAAAGCATGGAGCAAGTGAGAACGCAGACCAGCTGCATCTTACAACAGTCGCCCTTTGGAACTCTCCCAGTGTTTAAAGTTTCATTTCATTTTTAGCCAAGCCTCTGCAGCAGGAACAGATGCCCTACACCACACACAGTAAAGAGTTGTCCCATGTTATATATAAGGATGTTTATCATCAGACTGCAAAAAGCCCTAAACATGTTGGTTGGGTCCCAGTATTAGACATTAAGGTTTATTTTTCCCTTTGCGTTATTCCCCAAGTTGGGGGGGGGGGGGGTTACTGATTCTCCCACAATGCATTGCAACCACCCAGCACCAATCATACAAAGCAAACACTTAAGTAAGTTTGTAAACCAAAATTCAGAACATGCTAACAGTCTCATTAATTAAACACAAACTATATAACTTAAAATGTTAACATATTACGCTATAACTATTATAACACCAAAATTACATAATATCAGCAGCTTCCATGAAAGGAGACTGACAATAACTTTGCACATTATTTGATTATCAAATAATACATAGAAACATAAAAAATAGGTGCATGAGGAGGCCATTCGGCCCTTCGAGCCTGCACCGCCATTCAATATGATCATGGCTGATCATATTAAAATTAAAATATTAAAATTAAGGTATCATTAATGGCACACAAACCTCACACAGGTACGAGGCTGCTACACTGCAAGTTTGAACAGCCTGGCTACGGATTGCATGCATCTCCACCATAAAAACTAAAAAACCTTATACTTTACTTAACTACTTAAAGCAGAACTACAAATAAGTATGAAAAATTCCCCTTCATAAGTTCCATGAACAAAATGAATGGTTGACAAGATCAGTGGTGCACAGTCATTCAGTCTTCCCCAAAAGCCAAAGCCAATCACCAGTTCTCTAAATCAACTCTCAGATTTCTCACCACTGGACTTTCCCCAAAGAGCTCACACTCACCAGCTTCCAGCAGCAGTGAGGATTCGACTGGTTAGTAGTGTGTCCCATTCTTTGCCTTCTCTCATGCACTTTAGCCGGCTGAGCTTCCACCCCGTTACTGTTGGAACTTCATTTTCCACCTCTATGTACATAGCTGGCTCAGTGCTCACCTGGAATTCAGTAAAGTACAAAACTTACTTTATACACATAGAAAATTGAATTAAATTCTCTCAGCTCACGTATAATATATCACCTTAAACATTTTTCTAAATAAATCTCACATTCCCCCATTTGAATTTTGTAATTACAGCACGCGCTGAAGAGATGTTCTTTGAGTTTACAACAGGGAGAATGTTAACTGCAGATGCTTTCTTTACGCTGGAGAAAATGCTCTGGAGAGAAGGAAATAAAAAGTTTTAAACATTTCCTTCGCTCCATAGATGCTGCTGCACCCGCTGAAGCTTTTCGAACAGGGAATGTTAATTTCTTTACGCTAATGCTCTAAAAAGTTTTAAACAATTAAGCTAACCGAACAATGAAGCGATATCCGTCCACCTCCAGTAGAGGGCTCCAGTACCTTGTCCACAAAGCGAGCAGAAATATTCCTGACGCACATAGTGTTGGGTAAGTTAATATTAACTTGAGTAATGGTCGCTTATGTAACATTCTTGTATTACAGGCTTAAACAGGCCCTTGCAATAAAAGGGCTTGTAAAATCCTGAAGTAGCATTTAGAAACACTGGTCCCAGACAATGCCATCTCTTACCTGTATGTTAAATGCTTTCTTTGGTGTCGGTGTCGGGAGTTTAAATACTATGACAGGGGCCGAGACACGTGATACCTCTTTTTCTGTTGAGGGAGCAGGCTGAAATAGAAGTACTTCATTCAATATTTGACTTCAGTCAAGATCGATTGTGTAAATGAAGAGTAGAAATCAGTGAAAAGACAACAATGGCACTTCCCTCATAGCACTGTCTTCATCCTGAGATGACAGGAGGTTACTAGGTACAGCAACTAGGTACAGCAAAGGTCACAGGGCCAGATCATTGTAGTATTGAAGACTTCAAAGTAATGTAGTATTGAAGACTGCACCTCCAGCCAAGTCAAGCTGTTCCAGTATTGTTACTGCTCTGGTATATACCAGACAATTGCCCAGGTGTGTTCTGTTCAATGAAGCAGCATTAATCCAATCTTATTACTTACCACCCAGTCAGTCTACTCTCAGTCCTCAACAAAGTGATGAAAGATGATATCCACAATGCAGCTCCACTTACTCTCCATGACCCTCCTCAACAATACTCTGTTTCCCAGTTTTAGGGCAAATTACCGCCTTGGACAAAACATAGCCAATGAGCTGAATTCCAGAGGCGAGTTGAGGATGATCACCCTCAATAATCACACACATAAATGGGCATCAAGGAACGAACATTCCAATGATTGGAATCATTTTGCTGTATTGCTGTGGGAGGTTAATCATCCCAGTCCCAGAACTGCTACTAGAGATCTCCAGAGCTAGTTCCTCAAGACAGTGCTCTAGGGCTAGCCATCTTCTGCTGCTTTAGCAGTGAACTTCCTTCCACTGTAACATTAGGATTGACTACATTCACAGATACGGTGTTTGAGCCATTCAAAACTAGTCAATTAATGAGTCGTGCATGGATCAAACATTGTGCAATCATCAATAAGACCATATGTACTTCATGATCTAGACAATGTTCAGGCCAAGTAACATTAATCACACAAAACAGGTTTATCATCCATCCTGGATATTCAATGGCTTTCTATCATAGCACATTGGGAGGTGGGGCGAGGGGGTTAAAGAGGTCCAAAATTCTCTTCATTGACCTGGATGGCGCAGCTCCAGCAATACTCAAAATAGTTCAACACCATTCAAGACAAAGCAGTCCACTTGACTAACAACCCACCCACCATCTCACCATGTAAACATACATTCCCTCCATCACTGACGCACAACAACTACAATGTGTACCATCACTTAAGATGCCCACCAGGCTGCTCCACCAGCATGTTCAAAACGTACAACCTCTGACTTGGAAGTGAATTGCTATTCCTTCATTGCCACTTGCTCTAAATTTCAGAACTGCCTACCAACAGTAATATGCGAGTAGGAAGGGACTGCAGACGGTGGTTTGCTCCGACAATAGACACAACAGTCAGGATTAACTCAACGGCAACAATATACGAGTGCTTTCACCATATGGATTGCAGTGGTTCAAGAAGGCTCGTCACCATCGTCTCAAGGACATTTAGGATCAGACAAAAAAATGCAGGCTTATCAGGGAGGTTATGTTAGCAAAACAGTTTGACAGGAGATACATAATATGTTTAAAATATACATGATGGTGCAACACAGAAGTTAACATCTGGCATTTTGTATAGACACTGCAATGGGAGCAGACTGGATGCACAACATAACTAATAGGCTCATAGGAAAGAATCTTAGTTGGTTGTATTGATTAGCTAACAACATATGCCGTATAACCTGACAAAGCTGTTTCGAATAAATTACACCAGGTAGATCTTCCATTCCATTGGCAAATGCAGTGAACATAGAACAGCACAACACAGGAACACGGGAACAGGCTCTTCCGACCACAGTGTCTGTGCTGGGCATGATGCCAAGTTAATCTACATTTCCCTCCATTCCTGCATATCTGCGTTCCTATCTAATAGCCTCTTAAAGGCCACAATTGTTTCAACTTCCAGTACCACCTCAGGCAACACATTCCAGAACCCACCACCCTCTGTGTAAAATAACATCTCCACCCATCTCCTTTAAACTTCCCCCCTCTGACCTGAAAACCTGGGCTTTGACATTTCTATCCTGGGAAAATTGCTCAGTCTACCCCAGTGATTGGCAACCTGGGGTCATATGCCCCCAAAGGGGCCATGGCAAATTTCAGGGGGGCCACAGAAAAATTTGGGAATTTAGGGGGCCACAGGTTCACCTTTTTTCCACTAATAATGTCAGGGGGGCCACAGAAAAATTAAAGGGGGCCATGAGCTAAAGAAGGTTTACCCTATCTCTGCCAAATGCTGCCTCTCCAAACTGGCAACGAACAGGGCCCAAACAAATGCAGTGACACAGAAAGAGATAGTATACATCCATAGAAGAATGTTTACTGACATCTTTAGGAGTGTGATAATTTCACCCGTACCTGAGTTGTTATGGTTATAGGCATATGCTTTGTTTCTTTCCTGGGTCGACCTTTCTTTTTCTTTTCCACAACTTCTGCTTCAGTGTCATACTTGCGTTTGGACGATGACGAGATTTTAGAAGCCGGAATCTTCTCGTCACTGTCACTGCTGCTCTCTTGAATTTCTCTGGGTTTCAACTCTTTGGACAGGCCCAAATCTTTACCCCTATAAAGAGAGAACCACAACAAAGATATATTATTAGCCCATCTCATTCACCTTGGATGAACCAAGTATGTCGTCAATTGGAGTGTGTCTCGAGTAAAAAAAAAAACCCTTTCATGACATCAAGAATGGATAAGATCGCAACAAATGACCTGTTCTAATGGGAGAGATGCAACATAAAATATCTGTTTTCTTGTAAGCATTAACTTCAAACTTCTGAGAAGTAATACACCTTGTAATACATTTTCGTGATAAAGTAATGTAATTTGAACTCATTGCAGTATTAACTTGCGGACAGTCCTAAGTCAATTAAAACAGACTCCACCAAAGTCGTCCACGTTGCTGTCCTAATACCTGTCCAAGTCAGTCTGCCTGGCAACAGAAGAGATGGGGGCTGTTCCAGGTGTAGATTTGGATCTTTCAGTGAACCTCGAGTCAAGAGCTTTCATCGGCTCAATCCTTGAAGGAGAAGTCAAAAGCTGAGTGCTTGTGGGCACAGCAGTGGGTGTACTAGTGATTGCAGACCTGAAAAACAAAGACATGACTTTAATGTACAGGTCTGGCCTACATAACACCCAACAACATACAGATATTTCAAACCAACTATAGTATTCCCAAATATGTACAGGGTTCATCCTGAAATTTTGCAAAAAAAAAACTATTACATGCCATTTTTGATTTGTCGCTATTTTATATATTGCTTTAATTTCTCTTCTTAATGGGTCTTGAAGTAATCATCCTTTATGTAAGAGTCCAGAAATTAATGTTTACCAGGGATCGATCCTGACTCCGGGTGCTGTCTGCAAGGCATTCGACCGTTCTCCCTCTTACCTCTGATTTCCTCCCACATCCCGAGGACATGCAGGTTTGTAGGTAAATTGGCTTCTATAAATTGTTCCTAGTGCGTAGGATGGAACTAGCGTGTAGGTGATGGTCGGTCGGTGCAAACTCAATGGGCCAAAGTGCCTATTTCCACGCTGTATTTCTAAACTAAATCATGGAAACTCACTGCAGACTGAGATTGGAAATGGTGGAGGGGGATGAAGCTTATCCTGATGGTCACTCCGTGATATTTCACAAAACAAAAAATCAGGCAGCAGTGGGACTTAAGTGGTTTGCATTGAATAACCCTGCTGAACTAATTTGTAGAAATAAACTTAATAAAAATGATGAAGCAGGTAGCATCAATTGGTGTGACAAAAGAGGTGCCCAGTGTAATACAATTCAAACAAAGAATGAATAAACCCAATTGCCTAAATCTAGTTGAAGGTGACCGAATTAAGCAAATATAAGAACACACAACCTGGCATCTTGCTGGTGCTTTGAAGACTGCATCACCCTGTTCAATTTTTATGAAAGCCTCAGATTATCATCCCTGACCATAACATGATTAATATTGGAAGGTATAGTAAATACAGAAAATAAACACGACGCCCAAAAATTGAATTTTGTGACTAACAGGAAAATAAAGTTGGCATATAACGGCTGGTTAAAACATCGGTATATAATGCCAATGCATGGAGCACAAATACACTATTATGAAAACACTATGAAACAATAGTGAAATCAGCCATGGGACAAAATGTGTAGGAAAGAACTACAGATGCTGGTTTAAATCGAAGGTAGGAACAAAATGCTGGAGTAACTTAATGGGACAGGCAGCATCTCTGGAGCGGTCTGAAGGAGGGTCTCAACCCAAAACGTCACCCATTCCTTCTCCCAGAGATGCTGCCTGCCCCGTTGAGTTACTCCAGCATTTTGTGTCTACCTTCAGCCATGGGACATTCTGTTCAGGTGTGGTCACCTTTTATTGACTAAATATGAAGCTCTTGGAGAGAACATAACCAAGAAAAACACCACCAGCTGATTCATAAAGTAGTTTAGACAATTATCTTCCCTGAAAATTCAGGAACTAAACAGAGGTACCCGTTTTATTTAAATAAAGAAGGGGAAAAATACAACCTTGTTGCGCAAAAATAACTAAAATATTGCAATGAATTACTTAGAAGAGCAATATTAGGCGTTGCTGCCACCTAGTGGAACTCTGAACAATTCAGTTTAAAGTATTTAAAAACCTCAATAGCGTGGCTTTAGACTTGCAAAAAATGTCAGTTTGGGTAATGAAGATAATTTCACACTACGTTTCAGCACATTGTTGCTTTCACTGAGAAATTTACAACTGGAAATAGACGTAACAAAAGAACCGAAACACCATAAAAGTTTCACTCCACGGACTAAACAGAGACAATAGACAATAGGTGCAGGAGGAGGCCATTCAGCCCTTCGAGCCAGCACCGCCATTCAATGTGATCATGGCTGATCATCCCCAATCAGTACCCCGTTTCTGCCTTCTCCCTATATCCCCCGACTCCTCTATTTTTAAGAGCCCTATCCAGCTCTCTCTTGAAAAGCATCCAGAGAACCCGCCTCCACTGCCCTCTGAGGCAGAATTCCACAGACTCACCACTCCCTGTGAGAAAAAGGGTTTCCTCGTCTCTGTTCTAAATGGCTTACTCCTTATTCCTAAACTGCAGCCCCTGGTTCTGGACACCCCCAACATTGGGAAAATGTTTCCTGCCTCTAGTGTGTCCAAACCCTTAACAATCTTATATGTTTCAATGAGATGCCCTCTCATCCTTCTAAACTCCAGAGTGTACAAGCCCAGCTGCTCCATTCTCTCAGCATCCTGGGAATGAACCTTGTAAACCTACGCTGCACTCCCTCAACAGTAAGAATGTTTTTCCTCAAATTAGAGGACCAAAACTGCACACAATACTCCAGGTGTGGTCTCACTGGGGCTCTGTACAACGGCAGAAGGACCTCGTTGCTCCTATTTTCGATTCCTCTTGTTATAAAGGCCAACATGCCATTCGCTTTCTTCACTGCCTGCTGTACCTGCATGCTTACTTTCATAGACTGATGTACAAGGACCCCCAGATCCCGGTGTACTTCCCCTTTTTCCCCCAACTTGACGCCATTTCGATAGTAATCTGCCTTCCTGTTTTTGCTACCAACGTGGATAACCTCACGTTTATCCGCATTAAACTTCATCTGCCATGCATCTGCCCACTCCCCCAACCTGTCCAAGTCACCCTGCATTCTTTATAGCATCCTCCTCACATTCACACTGCCACCCAGCTTTGTGTCATCTGCAAATTTGCTAATGTTACTTTGAATCCCTTCATCCAAATCATTGATGTATATTGTAAATAGCTGCAGTTCCAGCACCGAGCCTTGCGATACCCCACTAGTCACTGCCTGCCGTTCTGAAAGGGACCCGTTAATCCCTACTCTTTGTTTCCTGTCTGCCACTTCTCTATCCATGTAAGCATTCTACCCCCAATACCATGTGCCCTAATTTTGCCCACTAATCTCCTATGTGGGACCTTATCAAATGTTTTCTAAAAGTCCACGTACACCACATCCAGTGGCTCTCCCTTGTCCATTTTCCTAGAGATGACAGAGATGACAGAGAACCTGTGGCTTTCGCCGATTAAAATATTGGTTGGACTGTTTGTCAGTCAGCATTCTTTTAATTCACTCGCCTCCGTTCTCTTTTCCACAGGTGTCGCCTAAGCTGTTAACTTCCTTATATTTGATGTTATTTCATATCTGCAGTTGAAGGATTGGAAGTTTAATTAATTTCCCTTTTGCTGTAATACTGGTCTCCTGTCGCTAGATGGCACTTTTGCTCCACAGCAACCACCACAGTTCACTGCACCTGCTCGGCTGCTTCCCACAAGTGGGGGAGGGGAAGAGTCTTTTGTTCCTCTGTACTTTCCGCAGAAAACTGCAGCTTCAAACAACTCTAATCAAATGAATTAGCTTTGATTTTGTTCAGCACCAATCAAATATCTGAGCTGGGATCAAAGAAACATTCTCGCACTTAGATTTATACTGCATCTGAACAAGCCGAGTTATAAAATAAAGCATTGTACCCAGTTACTGATGAGAAATAGGGTGACATATCCATGTAGGTGTGTATCACTATTCAAATCCAGTTGTACTCAGCATTTGCACCTTACCCGTCTTTGATGGGGCTGTCTTCAGGTGGCTTTGCAATGGCTGGTGCGGGGTCCTGAGATAGTTTAGCAGAGACGGACTTGGCAGCATTAGAGTCTGAGGAAGGCTGTGGCTGGCTGATCTGTGAAGACAGCACTGACCCTGGAAGTGCCCCCGTGATGGGTACACTATTAAAAAAAGCAGTCGAAAAATCCCTAATGATAAAAGAAACAAACAAAAGGCAGGTCATGTGAGAAGCCATTTTGTGGCATTCATAGTTTCTTACACAATGGATTTTGGGGAATTAAATATTGCATTGAATTTATTCAAATGAAAACAATTTTGTTGAGTTAATTAATCCAAAACATAATTTTTTATAACAGCTCAGAGAGTGACAGTGAAGCATGTTTCATTTACTGATGGCAAATGCTGGAGACTCCTTGGTTTCAGCTGTTCAGAGAATGCACTCTACACTACAACAAATCTCTACCAAGGTGGGCAAGAGCACACAATCACAAGTCTGCAACTACACTAAGTCTCGTAAAGGAAAGGGCAAAAGAAGAGGACGCAGGCAGGTCTTAGCCAGGAGGATTCTTAATATCTAACATTACATGGGACACCAAGGACCGAATCCAGTAAGCTTACTGAAATGTGCAAGGTAGCAGGGATTGAATATTTCATGTCATTAATTCAATTTTTTACTGCTACACAGATTTTAACATTAATTGGGAGGATTGGACGAGCCATCAAGCCTCTGCTAATCCTGTGAGACATATTGCAACTAGCATCTGTTATCAGGGGGGGGGGGGGGGAAGCATTATAAGGATGTCCTTTCAAAACTGTAAAACTTTCCCCACCACCACACTTTCCCCCATCACCCCCCCCAACCAAGCCAGCATCACCACCACATCCACATGGTAAAGGGTCTTCCTAACACACGAACAGGTAAGGGTGGTGATATACAAGAGGGAGACAATGTTCAGCAGCAACACAGAAGAGGTTTATCACATTCCGTCCACATTAAATGATATTATTATTGCTAATCCTTCACCAACATTATGACAGAGGGAGACACCAGTGAGCAGAACCCTATGATACTATTACATATGGCAAGTGATTCATTTCCTAACTTTCAATGTCTACCATCCACAAGGAACATGTCAGAAGTGTAAATTCCTTGGATGAATGGTGCTTCAGGTCAAAGCAGCTACTTACTAGATTTGGACCCCACCCAGCTAAATATTCACTCCCTCTTTTGCTATAATGAGTATAGCAAATCAGTGCACTGTAGTATCTCATCGCTGCTTCTTCAAAGGCGCCTCCAACCCAATCTGCTTCTGGACAGCCAATGACATACAGCATCCTGGCATGAAACAATGTGGCCAATCCTTTAGCATTGCTGGCCTAGCTATAGGAATTTCCAATAAAAAGGTGCCAACGGAATATCCAAAACTTCAATTACAGGAAGTGACCACCTTCTCAATTATGCCAAGACATGGCCAACAACTGCACAGCTTGCCGATAAAGTCCACATCTTAAATATCAAAGCACACTTTGCGGTAAGGACTGATCACCTGCAGTGAATATTGTTTTGAATAATAACATGATAATACGGCCTAATTAATCACAAAGAAACCAAAGCAAAATTCTCTATGGAACTGCCAGCATTATGGATCTGTGACTTCTCCCTTGGTGGAGATTCAGTTTCGGGTCAAGACCCTTCTTCAGTCCTAGTCTGAAGAAGGGTCTCGACCCAAACGTCACCCATTCCTTCTCTCCAGAGATGCTACCTGTGCCACTGAGTTACTCCAGCATTTTGTGTCTATCATCAGTTTAAACCAGCATCTGTAGTTCCATCCTACACATTCCTTCTTGATGCATCTATCCTAAATACCTCATAATTCTATCAAGGCATATCACTGGCATACTTATTGCAGCAAATATAATATTGCAACAACATTATTTGGATAAACTATAGGGAATTCATAGCACAATGGTTTAATACGAAGAAGAAAAATGTTTGCAAATAATTCAAACTGAAATAATTGATATCTGGTACACAATAATTTTAATAAATAACATAAATCCTAAATTATAAAAATATCTTTATACCTGCTTATATTGACAATATTAGCTCCGTCTCCAAAACACTGAAACAGGAGATGAGGTTTGAAGGACTGATTGATACGAAAGACACACATCAAATACAAAAATCAATTACAGTAATCAGCTTCTGTCTGGCCCCCGGGAAATCCTACCTTATTAGATACTGCAAAAATAAATCATAAATCACATAGCAACTGGGAATGTGTTAACAGCAAAGGTCCTTTGCAATGAAATAATTTGAAATCATGAGAATTTTTGGCACCTTAACACATTCACTTCAGCTACCCCCTGACAAAACCAATGCTGATACGAGAGCCTGAAAACTATTGAGCTACACATGCCTACCAGCATATACAACAGATATTGGCACAAAGTTTGGAAACAGTAATCCATTAGTGAGTTTGACATAATCCGAGTCCAACTTAAAATCACAAAATCCTGAACAGGTACTCTAAATATCTGTACACTAAATGTAGATTTCTGTTAATAATCATAATCTAGTTTTTGCAGTAGCAAACTATGATTTGGAACAAGATTTACAAAAATCCACTTTCTATTATATGACCAAATTGTAATACATATCATCCCAATGAGCTCTAAACCTCTGGTCCGTGTAGCCGCAATTAATAATAACCAGGAAAAGACAAACTGCTGGAGGAGGCAGCATCTCTAGAGGGGAGTGACTGAAAACATTTGATTTGAACCTTTCAAACATTGTCTTTCTCTTTGCCTCAACAGATGCTGCCTGACCCGTTGTGTTCCGCAATGAATCCAGTCTAACAACAGGCACCTGATATCACTTCTCCACTGCTGGCCAAGCCGGTCTGCCAAGTTAAAAGATCTTTGTACTCTGGAAATCATACCCCCCCCCCCCCCCCCCCCCCCTCCAATTCACATCTGCCACATTATGAAAGAGTGCATTTCCCATTGTGGAGAAGCAGCTCCCAGAACAGGAACTGGAAATCACAGGAAGGTTGGCCAAGGTGACTTTAGACAAGAGGGACCCAAATCCACAAACTAGTTGGACCATATATTTAGTCCGAGCTAGAAATTCAAGGAACAGAAGATGCTGGAATATTGTGTACAGCACAAAGTGCTGAAGTAACTCAGTGGGTCAGGCAGCATCTCTGAAGGACGTGGATCAGCGATAATTCAGGTCGGGATCCTTCTTCAAACTGTAATCAGACGGTGTCTGAAGAGACCCGACCAGAAAAGTTGCCTAGCCATGTCCTCTAGAGATGCTGAGTTACTCCAGCACTTTGTGTTCTATTCAGTCTGAGTTTACAAATTAGTGATACTATGGCAAGAATGTGCATTACTGACTATATTCAGGCTCACTGATCAGTTATTGAATATTCAACATGTCAGTCCAGAGAAAGAGAAACAAGAGAGACAGGCTCAATGCAGCCCCTTGACAGATTCAAAGCTCCCCCCCAAACTCATGATCCTTCGAGGTGAATATCAGCGGCCCTCCCACCTTGCCATCCAATTAGTCAAGCTGGGACAACTTTCTAAAAAGCCACAGCAACTAACCCATCAGCACGCCAGAGCAGTGATAACTCTGCCTGGTTGTCAGCAGTGAAGAACCTTAACAGTAGCTACTGAAGGCCAACGCTGGGGGGCTCCAACCAAGGGAGGGAAGATGACACCAGCACCACCTAAAGAAGAAACCGACCTTCATGAGCAGAGAATCCTGGATTTCGGGAGCCCAGCAATTACATCTATGACTGTCCCAAACGGGACACGAGACATACAGTTAGCGCCGAAGTACTGTATGATTAACGGTGATTGCGAGTGTGTGAATAGAGCAGCATTTGCACTGAGATCAGACTTGTATTCTTTTATTTGTCTCCCCGTGACCCGCGTGGGTTTTCTCCGAGATCTTCGGTTTCCTCCCACACTCCAAAGACGTAGGTTAATTGGCTTGGTAAATATTAAAAAAATTGTCCCCTATGGGCGTAGGACAGTGTTAATGTGCAGGGATCACTGGTCAGCGTCGACCCGATGGGCCGAAGGGCCTGTTTCCGCACTGTATCTCTAAATAAAACTAAACTATTCTCAGGGCAGCATTTGAACCATAATGTGAGACTTGTGGGCTAACTGAAAGTTTAGCCATCCCTGCATTCATCAGTTTTCAGGCTCTTTTCGGGGTTTTACCAGATGAAGACATGAAAAGTACAAGTGCAGAGGTTTTCACCCACATCGAAGAAAGCATCTGAAAATGGCTTCAGAACTACTTGGCTCACTTGTCAAATAATGACAAATTTGTTGAAATACTGCCCTCACACAGTCTAAAACAAAGTTTAATTTGAAGTACACACTGTACCAGTAATGCTTGGCCCAGAGTGTGCATTGGCAACTCACCACTGGTGCACCTACAAAGTTGGAAGATTCCACCTGCCATGAAATGGGGCAGATAAACCACTCAATTTATTCAAAGGCCACGTACAAGCACCAATCAGGATGTATTGTTCCGCCTGATACCACTGCAAAGTTTCAATAATAATAATGCAATCGCAGGTGGCTTCTTTTATTCCATAGCTACCTCCTTTTATAGATGGCAATTTACTCGTTTGTGATCCATTAATGTTTCTAATTCATTGTTCTCCTTTTACCTTGTGTTTTCATTTCAGAAATGCGTTCCACTTCCTGTGCTTCTTTGTACAGTTGGATATGGAGCAACAATAATTGTTTGGAAGTGTTGCAAGGGCATATGATATAATTGAACAGCTGAGGAGCTACATGGTCTTCAACTGCTTTCAACAAGATAGATGCTTTCCAATTTTATACCATCATCGATTTTCCGGCACCTTGGTTCCAGAGCCTTGCTGGATTATCCAAATTGCCAGAACTGCGGAGGTTACGGCCTCAAAGAGAAGTTGAACTGTACCAGAACGGTCTGTCGCAGGGGGGAAATTTGATCCGCTGATCGGCCCTGGAAGTCCCGATAAGGTCAAGAATTCACACCGCCATTTCCCCAGTGCCCCAGTAATCCAGAAGTAGAGAGCATTGGTTTAAGGTGAGAGGGGAAATATTTAATAGGAACCCAAGGGGCAACTTTTGCACACAGTCGGTGGTACATGTATGGAACGAGCTGTCAGAAGAAGTGGTTGAGGCAGGTACAATTACAGCATTTAAAAGGCATTTGGACAGGTACTGGATATGAAAGGTTTAGAGGGATATGGGTCAAAGGCAGGCAAATGGGACTAGCTCAAATGGGCAATTTTGGTCATCATCGATGAGTTCATAATTCAGAGGAGCAGAGTTAGGCCATTCGATCCATCAAGTCTACTCTGCCATTCAATTATGACTGATCTATCATTCCTCTCAACCCCATTCTCCTGTCTTCCCCCCGCAATTTTTGCAACCATTTCTAATTAAGAACCTGTCACTTGCAGCTTTAAAAATACCCAATTACTTGGCCTCCACAGCTATCTGTGGCAATGAATTTCACAGATTCACCATCTTCTGACTAAAGAAGTTCATCCTCATCTCCTTCCTAAAGGTATGCACTCTTATTCCCGAGGCTGGGCATTCTTTCTGGTCCTAGATTCGCCCACTAGTGGAAACAGGATGGGCCGAAGGCTTGTTTCCATGCTGTATGACTCCATGACCATGTATCCAACCTGACTGAATCTAACCAGGTCACTGCTAGCAGTACATCGATTAACAAATAAGAGCTTTGCTTTGCCAGCGATCATGAGAATCAACTCAGACATAATATGTCTCATAACCTGGCCTTGCAACCACTCATGGCCGTGAGTCATTGAGCAGCTGCCACTTAGCACCCCCTGGAGTTGTAAAATTACTGGAAAATCAATCACTTCAAAGTCATGGCCAAGGACCTGCTGCCCGCAGTGTTCAGTGACATTACACCACAGCTCAAATATTCTGATGTAAAATCGGCAAATATCCTGACTACACCCTCTCCACTTTATTCCAAGATATCAGTACTTCCACAACCAATTTAGCAGAGCTGGTGTTAAGTGAGGCCCCTCTGTGCTGCGGCAATCTCAAGACAATGGCTTGTGGACCAAACAACCTGCTCTGTTCAGCCTGCCGGCTGCACCCGAGGTCTGTAAAATACCTTGATCATCCCATAATGCACATTAAATCAAGAGCAGTGGAAGTCACTGGTTGGAGAGTAAAGAAAATCTGTAAATCAATGAATTATGCCAAAATGACATCAGGCCCTTACAATATGATAACCACCTAAAGAAATCTTAAGTAACTGGCACTCTGTCTCTTCCAGCTTTATATTCGAGATAAAACACACATGGGGTCGGAAATTCTGGCTGTTGGGGATTATACACCGAATCAGCATTTTTTGCAAGGCTGCCGTAGTGCTACATTGGACTGAGCGCCACAATAGGATTTCAAGTGCACATTTGTTCCTTCATTGTTTCCTAACTGTGCAACATACACTAAAACTTTTCAAAGGGTACTGAAATGACCTCTTACCCAGTGTCTAACTGAGCAATGCAAAAGGGTGTGATTCTTCTCCGTCCGTCAGCTGTCCTAGTTTCAATCTGTTTCTTTAATAAATTCTATAAAGGGAGAACAAGAGAGAAAGAAAGTTCAGATGTTATTATCCAGCACACTATTTGCCTCCCATTGAAGGTCTCAATAACATGGCCCAGGCTTTAATTTTTAATAAGCATTACGGTTATTCAGACTGCTTTTTTAACGTCACAGACTACAGAAAGTGCAGCACTTCGGAGAAGCCTTCATTCAGAATATAAATCCTTCGAAACAAAGGACCAAATGCGACGGTGGTAAAATACCTACACAATACACGATAGGCTGCTACAATTGCCATGCAAACAATTCTTGTGAATGGCTCTCTTGCCATCTTTCAGGGGATTTTTGAAACCCAACACCCCTTAGAAACAAGCTGCATCATATTACACCAGACATGCATAATAGCAGTGGCACAATCAAGACTAACTCTCAGTGCAGGGCAGCAATTAAGTTATTTAATAAAAAAAGTGACAGCTCTTTGTTATAAAAATTCATTTTCAACTACAGATTAGCACTTGTATTTCATGCAATATTCGGATTCATTTTAAATAAACGTACTAGTAGCCTCCCCATGTACTCCAGAATTTAAAACAAAGCATCTTGAAGGGTCTCAAGCCAAAGCGTCACCTATTCCTTTTCTCCAGAGATGTTGCCTGATCCGCCGTGTTGTTCCAGCTTTTTGTGTCTATCTTCGATCTTATAGTCATGTCTAGTTTGCTCGGTTACTGGTGATCAGTTAGATTCTCCACGTTAAGGATAAAGCAGAGTTATGGGACAGAGAGAATGACAACACTTCTAAAGTGAAGCTAAATGCACCCCTGTCAAATGTTCCCAACAGGTTTTATTTGTCTTTCTGCATTGAAGAATTGTGTGAATAAATCACTGGATTTGCTAGGGGATTAGCTGCCAGATAAGGATGGTAAGGACATGAAAGGATGTTTCCATATCAACTGAATGGAAAGATCCTACATGAAGTTAAATTTGACTAACTGCCATTTATTTCTCTTTAAAGTCCTGCAGCTATAGTTACGCATCAAGAGATCCTGAAAGCACCTCTTAAAACCATTACTCCCATTACTAAAGGACACCACCTGCAGATTCCCCTCCAAGCCACACACCAAAACTGACTTGGAAATGCATCATTGTTCTCTTTTTATTGCTGGGTTGAAATTCTCAGACACTCTGGAAGAATTTAATCATAAGTGATTCAAGGACACGCTATACTTTAGAAATGAGTGATACATTTTGGCTCTCTCAACTGCATTCCATTGCTATCAACAGGCTTTTTAAAATAAAGTAACTGAAACTGAAGACAGTGAAACTATGCATTTAGATTTTGTGGCACCTTGGTGAAGAGCAGTTAAACAGTGTACCCTATCCTGCAATGAAGAAATCATAATTTAACTTTAAATTTCCCACACCACATAATCAGTGTGAAAGATTACTTGATATCTAAGTAACAGTGAAAATAGAAAATGATTTGTGTTCCGCTCATCATTTCTTAAAATTAAAAATTGCACTTGCTTTTTGTTTCTTAATGGTTGATTGGTGAATTAATTGAATAATATAGCACGGAAACAGGCACTTCAGCCTATCAAGTTCACACTAACCATCAATCACCTGTTCATACCAGTTGTATATTATCCCACTTTCACATCCAATCTCTACACGCAAGGGGGAATTAAAAAAGGCCAATTAACCTACAAACTCGCTTGTCTGGTGTGTGGGAGGAAACTTGAGCAGCACCCGAAGGAAACTGACAGTCACAGGGAGCACATGCAAAGTTTATGCAGACAACAGCCAAGGTCAGGATCAAACACACTTGGGTCTCTGGTGCTGCGAGGCAGCAGTTCTACTAGCTGCATTACCTGCAGACCAGGAAATGAATGCTCAAGGTGACTGATGGTATGCTAATCAAGCAGGCTTCTTGACAGTCACTGGCGCTGCACACACCAGGAGCATTCCATCATGCTCACAAGGTGACTTGCAGATGGTTAAAATGCGAGTTGGTCACTGCAGGGTATCCAGCCTTTGCCTACTCTTGCAGCAACAATATTTATGTTGCTCATCCAGTTAAATTTCTGCTCTGTGCTGACTACCAGGATATCATGGTGCGGGACTCAGTGATGGTGAAGCCATTGAATGTCCAAGGTAAGTCATTTGACCTTCTCTGCTACAGATGGTCTTTATCTGGCACTTTAGTGGCCATTCGTCAGCTCAGGCCTGAATGGTGTCCAGAATTTACAGACACGAACAGCTTTATTTGCAGATGTTACAAATAGAATGTTTTCAATCATCAGCAAGCATATCCTCTCCGATCTTGTGAGGAAGTGAGATCACCAATGAAGTGGCAGAAGATAGTCGGGCCTATGACGATGCTCTGAAGAACTCCCGCACAGGTGTCCTGTGGCTCCATTATTGACCAACTACCTTCTTTTGTGCAAGGTACAATTCCAAACACAAAAGTATTTTTGCTAGCTTCAGGTTTCCCAGGGTATTTAGATGTCACACTCAGTTTCACTTCACATCTTTGGAACATGGCAGCTCCATCACTTTACCGAATTGCAAACAACATATATTTTTATTGGTTCTATCACGACCTATAGTTCCAAGTATTTAACGTCAGTTGAAGATTTCTCAAGTAGCATCGGGGTCATGAACACTGTTAGCATAGCAACTAATTTGCACCAAGGACATACAAACTGCATTATAATATAGATGAGAAAACCAGTTTCAGTGAAAATAATTTGGAAGAAAATAATGACTTGGATGAAGGGGAGGGTGAAAATAGTGCCATAAGACATTAAATTCTGCTTCAAATGAAAGACCAACTGGTTTAACATAACATTTTGATAAAAGTGATCAGACAAAGGAATAAAACAGTGACAAATATCGCTGAGAGCGTACAGCCTTCGTCTTAGATCCCATTTGGGCAGCGATGAAAAGCAAGTCCAAAGAAAGAGGACAAGAGTGGAATTAAAAAATATGAATTACTTTGCGTCCAAAATGATAAGCTTTAAAAAAATTACAGAATAAAAGATCAGATTTTGAATGTATGATTAGAACAGGCAATCAACAAGGGGTGCACTTTACAAGCTACATTCAGGAAAAAGACACTTACTTCTCAAGTCTAATTTCCTCCAAAATATTTCAAAAATATTGCATTGATACGAATTCTAAATTAATTCAAATTACATTAAAGTGCACGTCTCATTTACAGCAGGGAAACGGGCCTTTCAGCCCAACTTTCCATACCAACCTAATCCAAGCTAGTCCCATTTGTCCACATTTGGTTCATATCCTTCAAAACCTCTATCCATTTATCTATCCAAATGTGTTCTATTACTGTTAATATACCTGCCTCAATGATATCCTCTGGCAGTTTATTCCGTATACCCATCAATTTCTGTGTGTGACAAATTGTCCCTCAGGTTTCTATTAAATCTTCCCTCTCACATTAAACCTATCCCCTCTAGTTCTTGTTTAAGAAAGAACTGCAGATGCTGGAAAAATCGAAGGTAGACAAAAATCCTGGAGAAACTCAGCGGGTGAGGCAGCATCTGTGGAGCAAAGCAATAGGCGATGTTTTGGCTCGAGACCTCCAGTTCTTGATTCCCCTATTTTGTGAAAAAGACTGTGTGCATTTCCCCCTCATGATTTTATACGCGTTTATACGACCACTCCTCGATTTTGGGGCAGAAAAAGGAGCAGATGGAAATGCCACTTGTTCTCATGAAACATTTGTGTGCATTTCCAAAACATTTGAAATAGCAATGATTAATAAGAGGATTCCGTTTCAGGTCCCATAAATGAAAGCCTCTCTGGGTATCAGTTATAAACCATCCCTGCTATATTCAAACCTGTGACCCAAAAACACAAGTTGTTTTTATTTACATTTTAATGCTCAAGAAGCTGCTTCTTATCCATTACCTTCCGAATGTCCTCCAAGCTCTCTCCATTCAGCATATTCGGCACTTTGGTGGCCATCAGTTCCCTGGACCCTAATGCATTTTTTTTCTGCTCCTGTAACTGCTTCTGCTGCTGTTGGTACTTAAGCATCTCTGGATTTTCAATGATGGTGGTGGACAGTTGCTGCTCCGTTGTAATTGCTAAACTTTTGCCATAAGTCTTCTGGTGAATCATATTCTGTAAGACAGACATAGAAAATGTGGGTCACCAGGCAGGTGAAGAGTGATAATTTGCCTTAAAGGGAAATGTTTAATAATCTAATAATCAGATATATGTCTGCCCACAGCGAGTTATGTTCTCTTGACAACAGGAAGCAATCTTATGTAGGTGAGTGTACTATCTGCATGCAATAAAAGATTTCTGCTCATTTATGGAAACTGTAGCAATAGTAACTCAGCCAAAATTTTACATTTTAATTACCTTTTGAATTGAAATGGATGAAAACCAAACAGTGCACAGTGTGTGGATATTAAACCTTACCCTGCCCTAACTTTACTGGTGAAAATACTGGAAACATGAATGGGCACAAGTTTAACTCTCGTTGTCCAGCACTATGGTTGCAAGTAGGAAACAATTCATCCCCAAGAACATATTCCAGGTATACCTACAAAAAGTATTTGTTTGATGCAGGAGCTAAATGAGCATGCTAATGACAAATTAGTCAGTGCAATTCAGACCACTAGTATAAAAAGACAAAAACGTGCATAGTCAGTTTGTGAATTTGTTTTTAAACTACTCAAGTTGGGATCTCACCAAATATACATTTTAATAATTGCAGTATACATGATGTTGAGTCCTTCTGAACAAACTGCGGGAGAGTTGAGGGTACTCGAGAGAGTACACGTTTTAATGTAAAGGCATAAATGAGAGTGGTGGGGATTAGTTATTACTGCTATATAAATCTCTATGTAATGAAGCCTGGGTTCAGTTTAACTGCATTTTGCTTACTCTTCTTCTTCAGTCATAGTTGACCAGGTCATCAAAGGCTATGAATGCTCATGTGTAGCTCTGTGGAAAATGGTGATCTCCTCCAACCTTTCCAACATCAAACAATCCTGCACTAGGGGACCCACACACTTGGTGCCAAAAATATTTACTACCAAGAACTCCAGTGATCCACCATCAAATGGCATCATCACTCAATAACACAAGGGTACTAAATCACAACATTTGTCAACTGGAAATTAACAAACAAGTATTCATTGGATCATTTTTCTAATTATTTTATTTTGAAATCCTCATTTTCAAGTAGTAATTCATTTCTTTTTCAACTTCTACATTTCACCTTCTTATGAGATCACCCCTACCAAACCTCATGAGTAACATTATTAGTTTGGGAAAGTTATATCATATATAGTCCCATGATATCAAAACCACATCCCTGCTTGAAGATTCATGTTTCTCTGGTACAAGAACAGACCCACCTGCAAGTAAATTAGTAATCTGCACCAAGTTGAGGATACAAGCACATTGATGTAGTTGCTGCTGCTGTACTTTAAATTGGCTCAGTTACCTTCTCCTCCTCAGTTAGTGGATCACCCAATTCTTCCTGGGAGAAATCCAGAAATGCCACCGTTCCATCCATTGAGCATACCAGCAAACCCAATCCTGTTAAAGTCCTGGTGTAAAATAAAACACAAACTATATTTAATACTTTCAAAGTCAACACGTTTGCTCTCAAATTATGAATTTGCTGCAAATTATGATTAGTTCCAATCAATTAAAAATTCATGGATGAGAAGAAGGATCTGCTTATCAATTTGCATTATTAAATAAATTAGTACAATTAACATTTAAAAAAAGAATTAGATGCATATAGAAAAGTCGTGCTGGGCCAAGAAGAGTTGAAAAGCCGAAGATGGCATTCTAACATTGAAAAAAAAATGGGATCAGTTAAGATAACAAAGAGGAAATAGAAAAGGAAGCTTTGAGATTATTCTAATGACAAAGATGGAAGGTAATTGTGAAGTATAATCTTAGCTGAATCAGGAAAGATAACCCAAAATGGTTGAATTAGTGGCATAAAAAAGGGCAAAAGACTCTTTAGGAAAATATCATCATTAACATTACAATCAATCAAGAAAGAACAGCCTTGAATGAAGGTAATGTAAAAGTCATAGGAGTTTTTACTGGATAAATTGATGTGTTAAAAGTAGTTTGAAAAATAATTTCAAATAGTTTATTTGAAACCATATCCTGGAGCAATATACATTGGCATCAAACAGGAAACAATTTATCTTTTCTTCTTGGGTAATGAGATTAGTAATTAGTAGTATTAATTAATTAGTAATTGCATAAAATGACCCTCCAGGAAAGGATTCAACCAAAGTGTGGTTGCATTCAAGAGTCGCAAACTTTCAGAGTAGTCTTCCTCCTAAATAAATGTATGTACACTAGTATGAGGGGCAGATTCACAGAGACAAGCAATGTTATTACACTCAAACAGGTCCTTCAATCCACCCAATCCACATTGGCCATCAAGTCTCCACTTTGGTTACATTATCACATATTCAATTAGAGATTGCACAATGGAAAAATACATGTTTTCTTGATATGATAGAATCATGAAACTTTGCGGAATAGGAGGCGGCTTTGCTGGTGAAAGCACTGCTTAAGAACTCTAAAAAAACATGGAGCACTTCCCATATCTTCACAGGTGACATATCGGCAAAGATAAACATCAGTGATGAAATTCACCACCACCTTCGATGCACCAGCAGAGTCTTTGGTCAAATATGGTAAAAGGTGCCAAAAAAAGGAACCTCTAAACAGGCAAAAAAAAAAAAACATGGTCAATAGACAATAGGTGTAGGAGTGGGACATTCAGCCCTTCGAGCCAGCACCGCCATTCAATGTGATCATGGCTGATTATCCACAATCAGTACCTCGTTCCTGCCTTCTCCCCATATCCCCTGACTCTGGCATTAGTGCTCTCAACCAGGCAATAGTGCTCCCTGTCTTCCCCTGTACTTCTGAGATCTGGACTTCCTACATCAGACACCTCAAGGATCTGGGACATGCAAATTCCACACAGATTGTACACAAGGGCATAATTGAACCTGTGGCGCTGCAGCAGAATACTGCATCACAGTGGGACCCAGGTTACTCACAGCAATGCCTGAAGCCCAACTCGTATATTGCAAGATTTGTCATGGGAGGAGATTCCCTGGTGTTCAGCAGAAAAGTTGCAAGGACGTGTTGAAAGCTTTTTCGAAGATGCGCAACACCCTCTTTGACTCATCAAAGTGGAGAATGAGCATTTGGATGCTATGGAGAAACTTGAGGCCTTGTATTATTGAGAATCCCTATCTAAGCTATGGAAGGGGAACACACACCACAAATGCATCTCCTCCTGCTCCTTTTTTGGAAAGTCAGTGGTTTTCCCCAATGGCCTCACCAGCCACCTCAGAATCCACAAAAACATAGCTCAAGTAAGTTATCCTTGATCCAGAGGGATTGCTGGAGCAGTCGCAGTAGCAAAAGTAGTAGTAGTTTCCATCAAGCTGCTGATGGTTTGCCTCAGACTCTCATCAAGACACTTTTCCTTCATCCATTGTCATTTTCCTCATTACCAGCTGCAAAACAGCAGCGGAACCTGTGGCACAATATATGGCTCTTGCCACAGAGACAATTATAGCATTGTGGAAAGGAGATGTGTTAAGATTGTGTCCCATGGTCAATTTTAAACATTCACAATTGATCATACCGAAACAACTAAACCAAAGATTTTCTTTTCATTTTGTTTTATGGGTCTACGTAAGGGGGAGGGGGAGTCAATATCTACATTGGTGGAATAGTTGCCAGCCAAACCTGATGCTTCAATCTTGTGGTTTGGGAATGCACAAGGATTGCCAGTTTCTAGTTATGTCACACTGATCCAAGAACAGGTTAGCTCGCATTTTATTCTTGCCCAGCATCAATGAAAAATGTTTGCAAAAGAAACGTATGATTGATTGTAAAATATAATTGAAACGCAAGAGAAAAGTATTTCCTCTAATTTACTGAATTAATTTTAATTCAATAACATATCTATTATATTAATGTCGATTTCATTCTGATACAAGTATTGACGAGAGGATACAAGTATAGTGTGAAATGGAGCAACATTAGAGAATCCATCACAATCCTTACCAGGAGATATCCATAATAGATTTATCAAATAATTCATGGATCACCACCAGAGGGCGTTTCAGGCAAGTAAGCTGTTGAAACAAAGCAACAAGTGAACACTAGCCTGTTTGACTGCAATATGTTGTTTCTTTCATTCAAGAAGGCCATTTAAGACTCTAGCAAAGCAAATCAAAGCCAAATGCCCATGCACAAAATAAATCAATTCCAATTGAAGGTAGAGAGGCCCAATCATAGGTTATAATGTGTGCCTTAAAGGAGACACAGATAATAAGCCAGAGAGAATTCAGGGCTCGATAAGATTTAGAGCATGGACAGGAGAAGACTAATTACGTGATCAAAGAGGTAGGCCGCCCCAGAATTGGAGAAATGCACAGCTTGGAGAAGGTCATAACAGAAGTAAATATCAGATGTCTGAAGGGATTCAAACAGAAGGGTTTAAAGGATCTGAGAGTTAAGGTAATTCAGCAATATGGAGATTACGATATGGAAAAACAACCACAGATAACATTTTAGATCAATTAACTTTTATCAAAATTGCAAAATGTTAGAAATAAATCATGTTTCCATGGGGGTGGTGCTGTCAGCGATGGCAGCCTCGCCAATGGTCTTCTGTCTTTTTTGTTATTTTCAGTGTTATTAAAAGTTTGTGTTAATGTTCTCTGGTTTGTTTTATGTGGGGGGGTGGGGAAACTTTTTTTCAATCTCTTACCTTGCCGGAGATGCGATTGTTTTCCGAATCGTATCTCCGGTCGCTCTGCGGCCTAACATCAGGGAGCTGGCAACCTTGCTCGAGACTGACTTTGAGCCCTACTGCTGGGCCCTGGACTTACCATCGGAGCCTGCGATCCCTTGCCTGGGATCGACGCTCCAACCCCAGCCTGCGGATTTCACCTTCGAGGAGTTCGCAGTCTTGGGTAAAGACCGATATCGGGAAGCTCCAATGAGGTTCGACTAGCCCCAACCCAGGGTCCGATCGCCCGGCGCAGGGGAGCTGAGATTCCCCCCCGATGCGGGAGCTTGATGGCCCCGACGCGGAGGGCACGACCGCCGGCTGCGGGAGCCAAGATCGCCCCGTCAACGGAAGGTTCAAGGTCCCCCACCGCGGGAGAACAAAGAAAGGAAGAGATAAAACTTTTTTTTTCCGCTTTCCATCACAGTGAGGAATGTGGAGGAGTCACTGTGGTGGATGTTTATGTTAAAATGTATTTTGTGTGTCTTGTTGCTTTTTATTGGTACGACTGAATGTCAAATCAAATTCCTCGTATGTTGCAAAACATACTTGGCTAATAAAGTATGATTATGATTATCATTATGATGATTATGTTTAAGATGTAGAAAAATAATGTATCTTGAGGGGAAAGAAAGTCAAAGGGGAGCATAGAATCGAGCATGTCTATGACATGGTGAAAAGTCAGTTTATCTTTCTTGAGATGTCACCCCAAAAACAAGGCATCTAGGTCGACACAAAAAACTGGAGTAACGCAGCGGGACATGCTGCATCTCTGGAGAGAAGGAATGAGTGACGTTTCGGGTCAAGACCCTTCTTCAAACTAAACTAGCATCTGCAGTTCCTTCTAACACAAGGCATCCAGGTCTCTGGACTTACCCAAACAGAGAGGGACCGGTCTTTACTCCCCACTGCACAGCAACAGTAAGGACAACTAGGCTTATTGGAGCTCCCATTCCGTGGCTTCTTCTTAAATATCTTAGGGTTAAATTTCTAAAGATGGGAATAGAAGAAAAACGTCAGCATCAGATTAACAAAGCGCTGCTTTACATCCAAAGTATAAAGAAACTGCTCATTTACTCAGTCTTCTGATCAGCAGCATATTCAGACACATAGCCCATTTTAAGTGCACATCGCTAAATAGAATTTAATGCTGTATTGAACCTAATGAACAGATCACAGACAAATGTTTATAATTCACGGTTTTAAATAAACAGACAAACTTGAGCACTGATGTAAGTTGGGACAGCTTATTATTTTGAAACTAAAAACTGATCTTAATTGTTTTTCTATTAGTGCATTAACCAAACTGTAACAAATAAACTTGGCCTATCCTTCTCTTATGTCCAGATGATCCTCTTTGCATCTACAAGTATAGGTAACCTGTACGTCTGTCTGACTGTTACTGGCAAAGATTATTCCTCTCATTCAAGTCATTATTTGCATTAAGCCAAAACCCAGTTTATTATTTATAACGGCATTAAAGAGTCCATTTCAGTAATAAGAATTACCATTACATCAATGTTTTCACTCCCAGCAATAGGGCTACAAGTAAATGCGTTCCAAAGTTAGAAAAATATTTCATAATTATGATGAAGTCGATGTTACTCTCATCAGAGAATAAAGCAACAAGAAAAAAGAAAATCACAAAAATAGCCAAGATGGGAATCTAAAATAAAAACAGAAACATCGAAACATAGAAAATAGGTGCAGGAGGAGGCCATTCGGCCCTTCGAGGCAGCACTAGAAAAACTGAAAACACAACAGATTAGGCAGCAACTGTGAAGAGAGGAAAAAAAAAAACAGCTTATTTTCTAGCAGCATTCACAGAAATCAAAAGTAGTCCCTGGGGGAAAATGTATAATCTTTCAGCACATTCTAACCTTCAGCCGTTCTGTACTTTCCTTAATGGCATTTTTAAACATTCATATTTATGACAAACATCCCATATTCTCCTATATTATCTGGAGCCAAGTTGCCACAAACTGGAAATGGCTTAGTGGTTAGACCCTCAGCTCAAAGTCTGAAGCTTTAGCTTTAATCCTATGTCAAAGACTTCAGGGCTTCCTCAATCATCACTCTGAAGTAGCACCATGGGAGTTATGCTGCATTCAAGGCAATATCTTCTGATAAGATGTTAGACTAGAGATGCAAAAGGTCTCCTGGTGTTCTTGCAAAGTAGTGCGAGGATTTCTGTAATTTTCTGAAACATATGCTAGATCATTCGCCAATATTTCCTTGGTTTCCTCTTCTCATCTTTTTGAATTGACAAAGTGACGATCACAATTTTCCAATTTAAAGAAATTACTGCTGAGCAAAGATAACTATAGTTCGGCCGACATTTTAACCGTACTTCATAAAATTTGAAATGTAGAGCACAGAACAAAGGATTCATCTCACCTGTCCACGTCAAACCAAACTGACCAATGTAGGCCAATCCAAATCCCAGCTCTTGGGCCATAGCATCAAAAGTTACAACGTGACTATGGTGAAGGTTGCTGCCTGCATGACACTTTCAGAGTGATCCCATCAGTTTTTTTGGGGGAAAAAAATCTTTAATTCACTAACTCTTCTATCAATTACCTTGAAAATATTTTTGAGCTATTGAAAACGAGGCCAAAGGAAATTGCTGAATCAATTTCTAAAATTTTTTATTTGTGATGTTAGAGATCAGAATGGAAACATTTGCTGTGCGATCAGACCAAGCAATCTTGCAACCACTTGGCTAGTCAAATGGGAAAGTAAAATCCCTGATCAAGAATGAAACTAAAGACTACTATTTGAAAAAATATTTAGAAATTTCCATGCCCCAACCTTCTGTGGAGTGTTCATAGTTTGTATCAAACCACTCTGCCACCCACCAAATGGAGCACAGGATCTGGCAGACATTGACGCAGATAACAATCCGGCTGCTCAACACCCGGCTTGAGATCTAACTATTCCTTTGGTTTATGTTTCATTCACAAGAAGAAGATAATCAAAAAAAGTGGAAGAACATTACATCCACGTCAATGGTACAGCATGAAACTGTTTTGAGGGAGGTGCATCATTAATGATAACTACAGGATTTTCATATTTAGTTGGGCATCACCTATTGTCAGAAATTGACGTAAGATGTTAGGCTCGTTATTATGACAGAAAATTCTTGCCAATTAAACTATTTCCTACTCTTGCTCTCTTTGTATAAATCGAAACACTTACTTATGTCACACTGGGCCAAGTGCTATTCAGCAGGGTTCAAAAGGTGAGAACACTTACCACCACCGTCACTGCTTTACGATGGCCAACAAAGTCCATATTTGTTTTCCAGCCATCCCGTTCAATGATCTGGGCTGTGGGGCCCGAGTTGTTCATCGCATGCGCAGATACGAGGTAATGGCCATCTGGGGACCAACTTAAACGCAGTACGTGCGTCGTGCCTGCACACTGAAGAGAGATAATAACAATCTTATGGACCACTAATGATGCACGACCACATAAACTAAGAGAACATACGCCAAATATCTTAGTAATAATGGAACTTAAGACGCTGCAAATTTAAAACAGCACTGAACCATGGGCTTTTTTGTTCTTTCAAGAAAGCAATGAAGGTAGAAGGTAGTGGTGGCTGGGAGATTCTATGATTGGAGGTCTGTGACCATTAAGGCAAGGATCAATACCACACCTCTGTCGTTTATGATATCTATAAATGATTGGAGTTCGGAGTCAGTCACCAACCAGGTCAGCTCCCGATATTACTGTCCACAGGGCCCACAGCCAAAGCCCCTGAAGTCTCGCGTGTGTGTGCGCGTGCGCGGCCATCAAGAAATTGCGTTCCCCCCCCAATGTTTGATAGCGATTTCCGTCTCTGCTGTTAACATACCATTTATGGATGCCTCTGAGAAATGTCACACTCCCTTTCAAATATGTCGCCAACCCCCTGCTTAAAAGCCCACGTTTGTCCTCTGTGCCTTGCAAACTAAGCCCATTTCCAGCCACTCCTTCTTTTACAAGGTCCTTTAATGTGTTGCCCCCTCCCAAATAAAAGCCCAGCTTTCTCACACTTACATGCCTAAATCTGTTCAATCATGCCCTACACGGCATTTAACTGCAATGTCTTCAATGACAAAACTAATGCTTATTATAATGGTGGCAGATTACCCTCTTTGCTATCTTGATTTATTGTGACTGCAACCCAGATGGTGTTGGTTGCGAGTAAGGATAGGAGAGCTGCTGGAGATCAGTGGGGCATTACAGCTCTATCTACTCCACAAGGTCTTTTAAAATTATAAATGTACCTGTTCATGAATGGCTTGCCATGGTTCCAATAACAATCAAACAAACTAGCGTCAATAGGTAGGATATACGTTTGTCTAATAGTCAAAAAAAGACTCCACTTGTGGCAGCAGGGGAATGGAGAGGGCAGTACATGCCATGTTCATTTATTTTAAGTTAATTCGTGTAAAAATAATATTCCAGTATACAATTCCAAATAGTTGTTAATCAAACCTGCTGACAATGTTGCTGCAAGTGCTCAAGATGAAACTGAAGCACACCATCCACTCCTTCCTGCATTTCTAGATAAGTGCTGACAGACGTTGCACGAGTGTCTTTCATAAGCTGAATTTAATTAACTCTTCAAACATATATTTTCTGAGTAAATTGGTGTTATCTATTGCAGTTGACTACTCTAGGCCATATGGCCCATCTCGCATTGAATTCATCAACTGATGCAGTGTTAAAGCCTTAATCTAAAACATAGATTCAGGGTACAATATGTTGAAGAACAAGCAAACAGTCAAAACGCGCTACAGGAACTCAGTGGGTCAGGGAGCATCTCTGGAAGGCATGGGTATGTGACGTTTTGGGTTAGGACTTATCCGGCACCAGCACTTTGTGTCCTTTTTATAAACCAGCACCTGCAGTTCCTGTATCAGTGAACAAAAGGTCATCTGTTGATCACTTGAAATTGACTTTGAATGCAGTGGTAGGAGAGCACGAAGGAAGGGTGCCAGGTTCATGATATCTATAGAAAACCTGTGCCACAGATAGCTGCAGAGATATCGACAGGACTTGCGTACATGGCTAAAAACAGTAAGGAATTACTGGACAATAGTTGGGACATTTGCTGCATGTACATACTTCATCAAAGGGCTTAGTAATGTTGGTCTCCAGCTGCCAATCCATGGTCCTCCACACTTTTAAGCTCCGGTCATCAGCTTGGGATGCAATGTACTTTCCGACAGGGTCCCAGGTAAGACCCTTTACCAGGCCCGAATGACCACGTAATGTTGCAATGATTTCTGTAAGAAAGTGTTGAAAAGCTTTCACAGCTTATTCATCCTTGAAGCGCACAACATTTCCAACCGATCGCAACCCCCCATAACCTGCATGATCAACTATATTGTTGTTATACTTGAGAGTTCAAATGTCATCATTGCAATAGATTCATAGAAAACAAATTCTACATGAAGTGGAAACAATGAATAACTTTGCTGAAAGTGAATTTTCACCACTGCCTTGTGAGAGATTCCTTTGTATACTAGTTTGAGTTTTGTCTTTACACCAATGAACATCAAACTCACCTGGGAACTTCAGGGCATTCCAGATCACAACAGTATTATCAATACTGCAGGAGGAGAGCCAAGCATCGTGGGGTGACCAGGCCAAGTCCATCACATCTGGAACATACACAGAATCCTCAGTCAGTGTACTGTGCATGGAGATGTTGGTCATGCAAAGCTTATGGCAATGTTCCACTTCAGTGAACCATTCATCATTGACAACAAAAATTTAAAATACCAACATTTTCTTGGTAAGCTATGGTGGAAATTTTGGATGAAGTGCTTAACCAATCTCAAACCTAGAATGAAAAGTGGGTGGGAAGAGTAAAGAAATAAGTTATGAAGAATATGAAGGAAGGTTAAGAAGGAGAGAATAAGATTAAAAAGGTACTGACAACTACAAGTATGTTGATATTGAACAATTTGTTGAACAAGCTGAGCTAATCAGGATGAATGGATAGTGGGCAGTTTGGACCACATAACTTTGGACTGTGTGAGATCTGTTGGTAGATAGATTTTGAGAAAGATGGCAAGACAAAAAAAAATGTAAGTTGTAGAAATAGCTTGGAATTTGTGGATGTGGAATTTGCATAATGTTCTCTCATCACAACTTTGAAAGAAAATTAGTGGAAAATAAGATGTAGAAACAAGGAACTTCAGATGCTGGTTTACAAAAAAAGATACAGTGCTCGATTAACTCAATGTGGCAGGCAGTATCGCTAGAGAACATGGAAAAGTGACGTGTCAGGTCGGGACTTCTTCAGACTGCGTTTTTCTCTGATAACATGAAATGTCCACTATAGACACAAATCAGTTTCACTGAGATTTCGGTCAAACTCCTAACCAGCAAATTTGAAATCATAATTCCATCCTTAGACCGAAATCCCTACATGATGATCATGACAACATGTGCAATTACTTAGAGCATGAAATAATACAAGACCATGAAATAATTGAGGAAGACCATTGGATATCATTCTGAATGGTTTGCAAATGGTAATAGTACAAATGATGGGACAAGAAAGCGAATTGAAGTGGAAATAGTGACATTGAAAATAGACAAATAAGAAGTTTAAGATAAAGGTGATTTCAGTAGCAGAGATGGGACATCTCAGGTCATTGCAATGTCACAATAAACAATATTAGATTGAACACAATAGGTGTTCTTTAATAACAATTTAAATAAGGTAAAAGTTTCATAGATTCCAATTAGATATAGAATGCGGGTGTGGATTCATTGACAGGAGAGATAAAGCCAGAAAATATTTTTTCTATACAAAAATGATACAAACAACAAAAGTTATAAGACAAAGTTAAAAGAATTACAAAGGTTATAGAAAAAAAATTAAGAATGTTTATATTAAGCATGAAGACAAACTGGCAAAGCATGTAAAATAAGTATTTAAAAAATGCGCAAATGGATAGACAAAGAGGAGGATCATTTAGACCCAAAGAGCCAGCTGTACTTAAGACTGAAATTCCTGGATATGTTCATTTTATCATTTAAATCGTTTTTATGGAGGAATCTGAATGCAAGACAGTAGAAAAATGAATAGGATATAGAAGAGTTAGTATTTAAAATAAATATGACAATTCACTGAAATTAATTGAAGACATTTTGAAGTCTTGTTCTGTCCAAACAACAATAGTACAGTCATCCATTCCGATTAGTTGATCTTGTTTCCTGCCTCTGTTCAATTGCATTCTATACTCAGTTAGAACTACACACTGATAATTCTGAAATTATGAGGGGTCGCAAATTATCAAACAACATATAAAATTTGACATCTTTCGAGAAGACAACAGGTAATTTGTCAAAAGACAGCAAAGTATCAAAATGAATGGAGAAGAAAGTGGGAATATTTCTCAAATCTAGATCTGTAATAATATTAACCACTTTCATGAAACTTCATTTATGGAGATCCAATTCAGAGTTTAAATCTAAATATATAGTAGAAATGTTTAGATGATGAAGGACAAGGAGACCAGTCCCATTTCACGATGCAAGAAATGTTTGAAATGGAAAACCATCTTTTGCTTCCCCAAATCGTGAGGATAGAACATGACCGTAAACTCTTACCTCCTGTATGGCTTCTGAGAATAGAAACACACCTCCACTGCTCCACATTAGCTAGCTTGCTACTGGAGCCAAAGACATTGCTTGGCCCAATATATCTGTAGGAAATAGTCACACAGTTGTTATATAACACGTCAATCTTAGCTTTTATTTAAAACATGTGAATTTAAAGAATGTTAAAACATTTTATACATTGTTATGACAATTTATTAGACACAAAACAATGCCTGATCTCATTTCAGAAAGCACTTGCAGTTTTGTGTTGCCAGTATTTATTTACTCATTTGGTTATCACAATAAACACAGTAGATTTTAGATGTATTAGATTAACTGGTAATATAAACCTAACAACATTATGAAAAAACATTCTTTCTGTAAGTGCTGCACAGCGGTATAACATTGATTCACTAGTTCCCTATGCAAATACACATTTGCCTTTGAATCGTTCTCAAACATCATTATTTTGGATATATAAAAAAGCAGCTAATTAGGTCTGACTGACATACTTACGCAGCTCTCTTCCACAACATTATTAGTTTGTCATCTCCACCCGATGCCAGGTACAACCCATTATTAGACCAACGAACACAATTTACACAGGCTGTAAAGAAACAGACGAGCTCTATAATTTACTGTTTGTATGCAAGAATACATTGAACACAAAATTTAAAAAAAAGTATAGCCAAGTTTTCAGGGTATTTACCCTGTGAGAGTGACTTTACAATGTAGGCCAAGACACTTTCACATTGAATCCCATGTCAGTTGTGATAAAAGAGACCCTCTGATTGTGTTTCAGTGCCCACATTACAGAGAAACTAGCCAAAATGTGAAATAAAATGAATTATCTTTAATTGTACTAAATGAAAGCGGTCATTTAATCTGATTAACGCACACTCCAGATGAAATTATACAGTGGTAAAAACAGCAATCTAAAAAATTGCAGTCTTATTTTGGTTGGAGAGAATTTAATAACATTTCTTGTCATTCTACTGGGCTAAGAAGATACTGACATTGAAAGTTTAAAATGGCTAGTGAAGTAGCTAACGTATAAAAAAAAAACTGCCAGAAGAATTCAGCCAGTCATGCAGTATGTGGAAGAAAAAGGATGATTGATATTTCAGGTCATGACCCTGTACTAGGACTGAAAGCACAGAGGGAAGAAAGCTAGTGTCGAGAAGTGAGAGGTGGGGTGTGAGACAGAGGATGGTTGGTGATAGCTGAAATCAGATGAGGGTGTGATGGACAAATGGAGTAGACAGTGGAAAGGACAAAATTGCTCAGAAAGGGGTAGTAAGTGATAATTGTAACCAGATAAGGGAGGGATAAAGAGGCCAGGTGGGGAGGTAGCGATAATTGATGGACTGGTGAGAGTGGGACAGATACTCTTGGTTACCGGAAACAGGAAAATTCAATATTTATAATCTAATTAGTAGCTTAGGCCATATGAAGTGACGGTTTTAATTTATATCTGAAGATTTAATAGTAACTCACAAAAAGTAACCAAACACCACACCAAAATCAACTTTCCACAACCCTCTGAATGGAGTACCATTTTTGAGGACTGTAATGAGTGAATAATCATTAAATATACAGCAATATATTTGTGAAATTCTAAAGAAGCTTTCCATGTATATTTTATATGTACCCAGGTGGTTATCCATTTGGCAGAGCATTTTGGGGATAGCTTCGTTCTTCTCATCCTCCTCTCGAACAACTGGTGGCATATTCCATATGACAACTTTCCCCGAGTCCTCCCCTGCAGACAGAACACAAATAATGAGCTTTCTGTATTTGATAAATTAAGTCTTAAATATAAAACTCTAGCAAATAATTGTTTGATTTAGGAATGATCAGAAATGACCTTATTGCATGAGAAATGGAAACCTACATCTAGGCCACCTAATCAAATAAACCCAAATTAAAGGCTAGTGGCACATATTGGCCTAGTCATCAAAAAAAAACACACAAAATAAAGCATGAAGTGAAACAGTAGAAATAGCACAGCAACAACCAGCTTTGTGCTGCTGTACTGCCTGTAAATATCTCAAGCGCCAGTGGGCATTTTAAAGGCCATTGCATATAGTAAAACTATTATTTCCACCTCAAAGTCAAATACAGCTGTCAAACAGAAGCACGAAGGCCAGTAAATCCAGAGTCTACAATATAAGATAAGAAAGAACTAAGTGGAGAAAAATAACCTGTTTCCCAATTTAACATGCACACTTGCCAGAATTACAGGTATTGGATTTATCTGCAACTTGAATGACAAAAGATGATAGCAACATGATTTTCACCTCGATGTCAGAGCCTTAATCTCAATAAATAGTAGGTAGCCTGTGGCCTGGCTCTTACCTTGGCCACCTGTTGCAAACTTGGTTCCATCTGGATGAATGTCCACTGAAAATATTGGCTTACCTGGAAGACAAATGAAATCATTGAACATTCGTTCAGTGTATGCCAGTTACATCATCAGAAGCCTGTTTGACAGCTTCACCGTGTGAATTGGATTGGATTGGATTCCTTAAATTGTCATTCAGACCTTTCGGCCTGAACGAAATTTCGTTGCCTGCAGTCATACATATAATAATAAATAACGAAACATACAATAAACACAAATTAACATCCACCACAGTGAGTTCACCAGGCACCTCCTCACTGTGATGGAGGCAAAAGTCTTAAAGTCTCTGTCTCTTCCCTCCTTGTACTCCCTCTGCATTGAGGCGATCCAGGCTTCCGTTGTTGTGACCCTGCCGGATAATGGTAAGTCCCGCGGCTCAACCGAGCTCTGCGAACGGGCCGGTTCAATCTCCATGGCCCGGGTGGTAGAAGCTGCTAAAGCTGCCGCCCTCCAGTCCAGCGGATGCAGCTGTTGTGCCGGGTGCTGCGGAGAACAGGTCACCAACCTGTGACCTGCGAGCTCCCGACAATGTCGTCCACTGGGCCGCGGCCAAGCCCCGAATTCAGGTCGCCGCCGCCGCAATGCCGGAACTCCGCGGAACAGTATGATCTTGCAAATAGATTATCATTTGTTATTGATACTTAACTGGTGTTGGCCGTTTTCAACACTTGTGATATCCATTCACCATAATTACTTGTCAATTTTTATCTATTTTTCAATTTCTGATTACTAGCACCCTTCCTAAGCATGTAATTAATTTGACTGGGTTCATTTTTGATAACAAGCACGTCATTTCAGCATATCCAGCACTCCTTCAGATTAAAACACCTCACCCTTGCTTGGGTTAAATTCCATCTGCCATTTATTTCTCTGCCCATCTCTGCAGCTGATCTCTATCCTGCTGTTTCTTCTGACACTCTTCCTTGCTGTCTGCAACTCCCCTGATAATGATTCCACGACTCTATTTCTTGTTTTAATAAAACTGTTGATTGGTAAAAGTGTGATCTCCCCTACTCTTCAAGTACTATCATTAGATTATTTACATCTACCCAAGGGGCTCAATGTATCAGCCAAGAGATAGTATCATTCAGCTGTGCCACCATACCTTGAGTGAATCCTAAGCAATTGCTTGTTAGAAAGCTTCCACCCTCATAAATTAAAGATTTGGATTCTAATCTTTCAAAACAAATCATAATGAAATACTTATGGAATTCTGTTGAGCACACCACTCCCATACAGACATGCCATTATAAAATATTTGTCACTTCAAAAGTAGTGCAACACAATATTCAGTCTTCCCTCACCAAGAAGAAGACTGCAATTTTATAACAAAGAAGAATATTTGGCACACTGTGTAGTTGCTCATTGAAAAGAAGCTACCCAAATACTCCCACTTTCCAGCACCTGGTTTGTCGCTGTGCAGGCAATGGCGCTTCAAATACATCCTATTAATTCTCAATGCAGTGAAGGGTTGTGCCTTTATCACCCTTTCAGGCAGCGATCTCCAAGTTCCATCTCCCTTTGGGGGAAAGGTTTTCCTCATATCTCCTGGAATCTCAATTTAAATCTATACCCCTTGCTTCTTGATATCCCTGCTATTGAGATAGCACCTTCTTTAAGTCAGCACTCAACATGTTTAAAACAACCTCATCATATGCAATTTCTTCTCAGAGCCAAATTTTTCAAGTCATGGCAAGACCTTTACAAATCTCCTCTGCATCATTACCGGTGCATCACAACTTTTCTGGAATTACGTGTCCAGAACAGTACTCAGAATTCCAGCAAGACACTGTATACAGACCCCATATCACTTCCTTGCAGGCCTCATCCAAAATGTTATGGTTATTTAACTAATGAAAACAAAGATTGGTATTTGTACAGTGCTCCAACAAACAAAATATCCCAGACAACTTCAAGGAAATTTCTGACAATCATCATGAAGTGCTTCAAGAGGCTAGTTATGATGCACTTTTACTCTAGCCTCCCAGATAACATTGATCCATGCCTACATTTTGCCAACAGGCATAAATATCACCAACAATTTGAATTCTGAACCAACCAACTTGAAGCTAGGGTAAAAGAGCGCACAACACCTTTACTTCCTCAAAAGACTAAGGAAGTTTGGCATGTATCCAACGAATCTTACCATCTTCTATACATGTATTGAAGAATGCCTACTGCTGGGTTACATCACAGCTTGGTTTGGCAACAGCTCTGACCTAGACTGCAAGAAATTGCAGAGAATTGTGGATGTAGCCCAGTACATCACACTGACCCGCCCCAACCCACATTTTCGCCCGTCAATGTCCCCTGCACCCTGGACTAAATCAACATTTCATGCTGTCCTAGGAAAGCAGACAAACATAATCAAAGACCTTTTTCACCCTTAGTAATTTCCTCTAACAAGTAGAGATACAAAAACATGAAAGCACAGACCACCAGATTCAGGAATAGCTTCTTCCCCGCTGTTATCAGAGCTCTGAATAATCCTCACATAAACTAGGATGTCATCCTGATCTACCAACCCACTTCATTGCGAACCTTGGAATTTTTCTCTGCGACTATTTAATATTACTGTTGTAATTCTGCACTCTGGTATTTTTCCCTTTGCACTACCTGTGGTACTTGTATGTGGCTTTATTTTACTCGTGTATCATTTCATTGTCCTATCTGGGACACATGACAATAAACTCTTGACTTGACTTGTTTTGACCGATTAGTTTGCAAATAAAGCTTTTCACTGTGTCTCAGTACACATGACATTAATAAAACCAAGAGGAATAGGTCAGATAGAACTAAGAAACATTACTCATAGCTTCTTCTGTAATAATCCAGATTAATACTTTCAAATGAAAATATTATTTATGGGCGTTTAAAATCAGAATATTTTCCCTTCTTACTGACAACTTAAAGCAAAGTAGCCAGTACAAAAATACATCAACTGATCAAATGGGGAAAAAAACATGCCATTAATTTAGGAAGGTAACAAATACAAACTATGAAATCCTTGTGAAGCCAGTTGAAGTTGCCAACCATGATGGAAAATACTAAATCAAACTTTATAAAACACTCATAACAGTCCATACAAAATTCACTGATCCATTTACAACCGTGATTATAAATAGGTCATTCGTTAAAATGAGTGTAGCTGTTAACATTCGGACAATAAACGTTGTTGCCGATGAACATCTAACAATATTCCATACAGAGAAATACTAATACTGGACTACTTTAAGAGCTTACGAATCAGACAACTTACCAAACAATCACACTTGCCAAGCAAGGATGATTAACCAATAACACAATGTTTGTCCATGCAAACGAATGCACCTAAAATACAGTGACATTGCCTGAAAATCTACAATAAAATCAATCATTCAGATGCCAATCAGCAACAATTAAGGAACAACTTGACAGGAACCTAAAATATCCTTAAACCTGCAGCAAGGGGTAAAACATTATTTCAAGTTTCATAGACAAATACATACTGGTGTCAAGTTTTAAGCCCAAGGTTGTTGAAACACCAAAGTATAAATAAGAAAGATTCTGTTTTGTTTAGTCACGTGTACCGAGGTATCGCAAAAAGCTTTTGTTGCTTTATTATGCTCCAGCTCATTCATACAAATGCAAAACTAATTATAGATGCTACAGAGAGGAAATTAGCAAACAGTAACCATATATATAGGTTGGAAATATTCAAAAAAATCTACTTTTACCCACAGCTCACCTGAAAGTGTAAGTTCTCACAGTGCCAAGTATGGCTGTCATTTTTCATTAGCTCATCCAAGTAAAAAAATCCTCACAATGCAAGCCTCAACAGTGAACTTGGTCTAGGTTTATTATTGTCACGTCCACTGAGCTATTGTGAAAAGCTTTTGTTGCGTTATTGTGCTATCATATCAAATAGTACTATGCATAAATATAATCAGGTCAAACTCAAGTACAATAGGTATAGACTTGTATCAGTTGATAGTAGATCCATCTCTGAAAAAGCATGCAAAGAGTCACCACACCTGGAAAGATATTCCACCAAGGTTACTGAGATAAGAAATCCCAGCTCATTTTGATCGTAACCCAATAACATTTTCAGTACAAATTACTGAAAACTGGAATTGGGGTTTTAGCTGATTTTCTTTATCCCCAACTGTCTCCCCACAGTACTGTCCAACACATTATGACATGAAGACAAATTAAGTTGGGCTCTCATAACCCACTCCAAGTGTGACTTGAACCCACATACTTTGCTCTCGATTAAGGATCAACAACACAAGATATCAGTTTGGCTCAGTTGGCAGTTAATTGCATTCTTGCAAATTGGTCCCACTAGTGTTACTAATGGTAGAATTCTAACCAATATTTTGTTCTGGGATTGCAAATCTCAGCCACAGCACGTTTTTGACCATGTTCAGGTTGAAGCTAAAACGGTGCAAAATTTCAAAGATGTCAAATAACAAGAGTTTGCAACCATGAATATTAATTAATGCAGCCTTACATTTTAAGAACAAACTTGACTTGAATTCCAGACCCTCCCTTAATTTTGTAACCTTATCCTACCCCATGTGACAATTAACCAGTATTGAGTTTTCCCTTCTTGAACATTGTACCTTCCTTTACCCCAACTATAGATGCCATGCCTTCAGCATTCTCCTCAAAACACTGCAACCTTCCTGTCTGCTAAGACATCTTTTCTCATGACTCTCTTAGCACGCAACAAAAGCTTTTCACTGTACCTCGGTACACGCAACAATAAACTAAAACTGACTCTCTTGCCTAGACGTCCATACTTTTTTTCCCCCCTTGCACATATGAAGAATCTTACAGCATGTCATGTTAAAAGGAAGTTGTTAATACAACACAGCAATGATAGTCTAGCGAAATAACTACTGCAGAAAACAACATGTTCCAAGTGGAACTTACTTTTTCAATCCTTTTCTGAGGCTAAGCTATAATTAACATTAAGCAACAAACTCAACGACATAAATAATATGGTTTAAATGGATTATAAAGCACCAATCCCATCAACAATTTCAAATGCTTCATGGATCACTAGATTCACACTTACTTCTTCAGCCATCACGCCCTCAGATTTGGTTATTGTTTGCAATCTTCTCGAAGCTATCATGTGCAAGTCTGTTTTGGTTACACTGTCACAGGATGCGACTGATCACCAAGCGCAAAATGTTAAATTTCTCTTATCTTCTTGCACAGTTGGGAGTCTGAAGAAGGGTTTCGGCCCCAAACGTTGCCTATTTCCTTCGCTCCATAGATGCTGCTGCACCCGCTGAGTTTCCCCAGCATTTTTTGTGTACCTGGGAGTTACATTAACTGTTTGATGCAAGTATTGATTTAAAGAATGCCCGACATTTACAAACAACAGAGAACCACTAATTTCTCTTCTGTTAGTTCAGCTGTGAATAGTCTGCATTAATTCACTCCATTGGCATTCCTGTTAGCATAGCTACTTCAGCCACTTCTAAACCTTTCTGTGCCAATTCACTCCTGCCATTGTTTGCCTAACACTGCCTTTTCTCTCTCCGCTTCCAATCTACTCCTGTTAATCCTAAAAAGGAACTGTCCAGTATTCAGAAAAAAAGCACGATGCTGAGATTCTGCGCTTGGAATGCAAGACAATCAAATCCTAACAATTGTCATCCCCTCATCAAAAGGTGGAAGGTGGCCCATCTGGTTAATAATTCCCTACTCAGTACTCACAATATGTTTTTGTCAGGTCTTACCTCAGCCTTGCCCAAAATATAGACAGAACAGTTGCAATCCGACTATTCTTTAAAAAAAAAATACACAACAAAATTGAATAAGAATCTGAGAAAATTCTCCACTGGCAAGAATCACGTTGAACACAAAAGAAAATAGGTTATTTGGTGATCGATCTCAGCCTCAAGGTATTGAACTAAATGTACCAAAGGAAATTGCCCTAGATCCAAGTATCTCCTATTGCTTCAAGACCTTCCCTGTCATGCAAGGTCTCTCATATGAATGTGCATTTATTCAGTTTCATTCATAACTCTTTAGATTTCAAGGTGGTTTGTAGCCATATGCAGCAAGACATGGATAACACAAATTCACACTCGCCTAATTGGCTGTTTGAATAATTCACCTTCTAATGATGTATACAACAGACTGAATAAACTTGTTATACCAATAAGAAGAGCTTCACAAATTCACACACCAGTCGTTGGTTTTCGTTAAATCACCAATCTTAATTTACAGGCTTGTTGCTAAAACTTGGCAAGTAACATCTGCACCGCACAAGCATCAGACAACGATCTTCAATAATAGGGTGTGTAACATGTCTTCTTGACTACCATTGTTGACAACGATACCAATAGTATTATTTACCACTATACAAGCAGCCTCAACCCTCACAATATTTTAACTAGGCTAGCCAAAGAAACATCGTGAACAGATTAGAAGCTGTGAATTCTGCACACGGTGACAAACTTGACAAAGCCTTTCCACCATTCACAAAGCACAACTCAGGAATCGAGCGATATATTCTCCTTTTGCCTAGATGATTGCCGTTCATATACCAAAGTTCCACACCATCCAGGACAATGCACAAATCTGTCTGAAAGATTCATTGAAGAAGATTCATTCACCAAAAGCATAGTGTGTACCAATTACAAGATTTATCACAGACACGAAGATCTCTTTGACATTACTTCTCAAATTTGTGACCTCTCCCATCAAGAAGTCAGCAGGTGCATGGAATGCCACCTGCAATTTCCCCAAGTCACACAGTCTAACAAGAAAATATATCACACCTTCATTACGCCAATGAAAACCTTGCAACTCCCTAACAAATCTTTGTAAGTATCTTCACCAAACACCACAGAAATTCCTAAATGATGGCTCATCATCACCATCGCAAGGGTAAATGGCCATGACCAATAAATCCAACACAGCGAGTGACTCCCTTATTGGATGAATATAAAAAATACACAATTTAATGAATATTTATAATAGAAAACATATTGAATTGTTTTCTTAACTTGGAAAATCTCTCCAAGGTGCTATATACCCCAAACAGAACATTATAAAAATGAGCAAATACATGGTCAAGAGTGTTGAAGTGAGTGAGGAGGAAAATTTAAAGCAAAACCTTCACTTTCTAATCATTCTCAACTTGAAAATCTGCCATTGATACTACAGCAGATCAAGTGCCTCGCTAAACATAAACATGTAGGCTTTTCTTTGCAGTTATACAGCCGATTGCCCATTGTGACTATTGATAGGCATTTGAAATCTTCTCTCACACAAATTATAAACTCATCGTGCCAACAGAAAAACTTCCCGCATTCACTCATCAACTGGTACACAAAAAAGCTGGAGAAACTCAGCGGGCGCAGCAGCATCTATGGAGCGAAGGAAATTGGCAACGTTTCGGGCCGAAACCCTTCTTCAGACATTCACTCGTATTCACTCATCAACTGTTGGAATTATTCTAATCACATGTCATAATTGCTTTCCTTCGGTTGATCCCTGCGCACACGACTGTTGAGCAATGCACTTCCTTTCATTTGAAACCCTTCCCACAGTTTACTTCTCCATGGACAATACCTGTGGATCACCATGTACTATTCCTTCAGGTCCATCATTACACGAGCCGTGCATCCCCCAGCCCTGAATCTTAATGCCGCTGAAAACCTGGTCAGATTTCCAGACCCTTCCACAGCCCATTGCTATTCCTCGTAACCCTCTTGGCTCTTGGACAACTTGGACCCCGACGTCCACATCCAGGCTTCCATCGTCGCTTCCCCACATCACTATTTCATCCCCAGGCTCCAGTCTCAGGCGCGGTGCCGTTCACCCCATGACAGGTGGACTCACTCGGAAAGTCCTGCAGCTCCTCTGACTCCCTCCCTCCACTGACCATTCTCAGTCCGAGCTCACACACGCCTTCCAGTCACTGCACGCTCCCTCTCCTCACCCACCCCATCCTTGCAGCCGCTCACCATTGTGATGGACCCAAGCAGGTTTGAGCAGCTTCATGCTGGGCCGCGGTACCTGGGACACAAGCACCACCCTCTCGGTCTCGGTGTCACTGTCCCAAGGCGACCCGGTCTCTCGCTCCGCTCCGCCGGAAGGGAGCAACACACTCAACGCTCCCCAGAAACTCCGGTGCCCCCGGCAAAACGGCTCGGGAAAAGAATCAAGGTCAAAACAAGCGTTCCGAGCACAAAATAAAACCCAAAAAAGTTAGATTTAGTGCATAATTTTCAAACTCAACCGTAGCTGACGTAACTGATTTAAATTTAGAACAACTGAAAGGTCTATGACCATCAAAAGCTTCGGCAACCCGAAATCTCTAGCCTATTATCTGGTTGTAACTTGGTGAGCAGCATCCAACAATATCAACCAAGGATCTTTGATAACAACAATATTGCCAGTGCCCCGTTCGGATAAGTTTGACCAACTGCTGCTTATAATAGATCCTACATTTATACTCTTTAAAAAAAAGATTTGCCTTTAACTCAGGATATTCAGGGGACATTAAGCCAAGCAAGTACATTTTGAAGTACAGTAAATAATATAAAGTACAACTTCTGAATGTGTGCACAACAAGATCCCAAAGATAAAAGAGAATTGGCGCAGATTATCTGATTAATGGTTTCGGTCAGGAGGTCAATACCGCCATCACAATGTAGACCAAGCTTCCTTATTGTCTGGAAACGTGTAAGTTCCCCTAAAAAGTTTAATGTCTCATTTAAATATATTTATTTCAAAAGTGCATCACTCCTAAATGATGCCCAATTTACATCTAGTGCCCAATTCACCAAACGTTGTCATTCAGTGATGCATACACTGAAATGCCATATGGAAGATTATGTAATGGGAACAGGCAACATGACCTATGTATCTACTACAATTAACAAGGTAAATTATTCACTACAACGAATTACTTTGTGGTATAAAGAAAATAGATATAGAAAGCAAGTAACTGTTACACGGTGATAAAAAAATATATTAGTGTCAATGCAAGAATCTGGCTAACATTAAAATAGGGAGTTATCTTGTTCAGATGATAGGGTTTTACTATTGTACAATTTCTGTTACTTCACTTTGTCCCAGCACTCTAAATATTCGTTCTTTCTTTATGAAAGCTCCAACATAATTCTTCGTTGCTGTCCTTCAAGCAGTTAAGCAAATTATTTTTTAATGTCATGGCCAATTCTAAAGTCTAATTTCCAAAGCATTTTCATCAAAACTTAGGTGCTCTAAATTTCGATACAAGCTTGCCGGTAGCTTCGTTTACAGGTTCAATTATGATTTTAATGTGCTTGATTTTTTTTTTAATGAACAAATGTTCAATTGCAAACATACCACTGTTGTGGTTCTGAACTTTGTCGGGGTGGGAACATTTAGTAATGACCTGTGTTCCCGAGTGGGACATCATTATGTGGGGAGAAGCCGCTGGTAGTGGTGCGCCGCTTTAAACTGCTCGGGTTGAGTGGGCTGGGTGGAGAAAGGAGTGGCAACGATCTCAAGGTGACTGCGTTCCTGATTAACATGGCATGGATGGTCCAGCCGCTCCACGGCCTGATGTGAGTACTGACCTCGTGGAGAGGCCGTAGCTGGCGGCGTCTGGACCGGGATCGGGGGGTTTAGGGTCGGCTCGGCTGATAGTGACTGGCCTGAGGCGGGACCCGGGCCGAGAGACTGCCTCAAACGGAGCGGATTTGAGGCGACATTAATCCCATGGATAGGTTATATATCTATTAACTGGGGAACCAGCACAAAGCGCCTCGGGAAAACGGTTCCCGGCAGGTAAGTAAGGTCCACGCATTTATATAAAATGCCTTACAGATCCTCGGGGTTCCCAAAACATATTGCCTGAATTAGGTATTGTTTATTACAATATTAAACGTGAACACATATTACATGAATTGATAAACATAATTCTGGTGCTGGAAAGGACACAACGTGCTGGAGTAGCTAAGCGTTTCGGGTAGGGACCTTTCTTCAGCCTGTATCGTGATGATTTGTAGGATATTCCAGTCTCTGCCCAATGACAGTGGAGGCTTAATTATTGAATATATTCAAGAAAGAGGTGGTTTGTTTTTAGATGTTCAGAAAAGCGCCACTGAGGTAAAAGGTGAGCATAGATTTTCATGAGTGGTGGGGCAGGTATGAGGGACTGAATGGCCTATTTATACTTTTGTTTACAGCATTATATGTCCTTATCCATTTGAGAGATGGATTTCTGAATTGAATCTGTTTTGAAGATATGACCCCTAATCGTGCAGCACCTCCCTTAATGCTACACTGGTGTAATTCTAGGTTTGGGGTTTGGGAAGTGCTAAAAGCAACATCCTTTCCAGGCCCAGTCAATGTTTTGATTATAAAAGCACAAGATGAATCTGAGTCTTGTAACTAAAAGCTAGAACTGATTTTGTTTTTTCTCTCACAGATCACGTACAGTGTGGAATGCTTCAGTTCGATCCAGCCACTGGCATACGTCCATGTTGTCACTCAGAGAATCGTTGCCCATGAGGTACAGTATATGATACAAACTTTAGTTTTTTTCATTTTCAGCTGCCTAGATCTCTATGGGAAAACATAGAGTACATTATGAGGATCAGCATCTCTATTGGGTGTGATTTTTATGGTTGCAACAGCATAAAAAACGTAGCTGTGCTGCATTTATCCCAGGTTTCACTTAATTGCTTGCGAGTGCCATTCAAATAATTGAAATATGTAAATTAAAATGTAAATACATCATTATAGAGAAAAGGTACCACTGGCAATGCTGAAAATCTGCAACATAGGGAAATGTGCAACAAGCTGGTGAGAATTTGTGAATGAGTGGGAGGAAAATGTTAACTTTTATTTAAACTGCAAATGTTGGAGATCTAAAATAAAAAAAATGGCCGATAACACCCGGCAAGTCAGAATGTTTCTGGGGGGATAAAACAGACTCGCATTTCTGGCTGAAGACCCTTTGTTGGAATGTCAATTTATCGGTCTCCGTCAGGCCAATTTCAATTGGATTATAACTAAGAGGGGGATCAAGGCAAAATAAATTGCAGCTGTTTCATTTTATAGCAACTATATATACAGTCCATTGAACGGTCAGGCAGGGAGAAAATGTGGATGGAAATTTAAAGTACATAGGAAACATTTAAATAAAAAGGCTGACCTAACTGGATGTGCATCAGAATGTTTTGATCCCTTGGTCCTTTTGACAAGAATTCTTGTATCAAATGTGTTTTCTGGTTTTTTGGAACAAAATTACTCTCCATGATTTTCTCAAGGTTTGATGATTGTTTCTATTAGGTCAGGGAATAAGCCTAAGGAAGACTGCTCATCATCATTGGACTTCTCAATTGCCAGGTTTAAGTGGCAGCAGCAGAAGTTCGGAGTTGGTCTACTCGCCATCATATTGCTTGGTAGAGGAGTCTGGGGAATGAATATGCAGACAGAATTAATCCATACATTTAACAAGTGGGGATAAATTTATTTTGCAGAGCTGAGCCTAAGAAAAAGAAAAAAGTGGATCCCAAAAGGGAGCAGGCAGTGAGAGACCGTTTGAAAAAAAGATTGAAGAAGTTGGAACGTGTTCCTCCAGAGCTGATCCCAATTGAAGATTTTATCACTCCCACAAAGTTCCTTGATGAATCCAGGTCTGTGTGTTCTGAAACATTAGTTGTCAATAGGAAATGTATGCTTTCCCCATTGTTTTCTTTCCACTGTAGGATTTTCATTCCAAACTGCGGGTAAGAATTTATTTTCCATTCTGAATTCTCTTTAGACAATATTGAAATAATGTTGCATTATTTTCGTTATTTATCTTTCAAATGGGAAAAGGGCGATTGGTCCAACCTGTGAGAGAGTGTTAATGGTTCAGGGTAAAGTTGAGCGAAAAGAAAACTAAGGTGAGATAAGAGAGGTGGTTAAAACTAGTGAATACAGGCGATGAGATCAGAGTGAATCCAAGGTTAAGCATGTGTTCATCAGAAAAGACAAGATGTTGATTATACATTTAGCAAGTTTGTAGCAACAAGGAGAGTTTGTATATCAGGTATACCCAAATCGGGACATCTAATGACTGAGCATCAAAATACAAATTGGGATAAGAAGTAGGTTACTTGAACCTAAACCAGCATTTAATGTGGCTTATCTAATTGTAAGCTCAATTCCTTAGTAACCTTTCCTTCTCTTGTTTATCAACCATGTACCAACCTCATTCTTAAATATTCAAAGATCGTGCTTACAGTGCCCTTTTGGCAAAAGAGAGCTCCAAACACTCTTGACCCTCTGAGAGAAATTTCACCTCATCTGTCTCAATTGGTGAGCCCTTTAATTTTAAATAGTGAGCCCAAATTCTGGATTCCCATGGAAGAGAAAACTGTTCCCGCGTTCAACCTTGCAAGAACACTCAGGATCTTGTATTTCAATTGGATTTTCTTTCACTAATCTAAATGCTTGCAGATGTCAGGCCTTCCAATCTTTCATCATTTGACAACCTGTCCAGTTTGGTTGTTGGTCAATTAAATCTCTGGATTACTTTCAGCTCATTTACATTCTTCCATAAAAAAGGAGACATATAGGGTGCACAGTACTCCAAATTTGCTCTTGTTAATATACTCCTTTATCATGCTATTTCTTCAAAAGAACACCAACCAATAGTCAAACATGATTTCCCTCTAAATACCATGTTCATACAATTTGAGCAGTTAGTCCATTTGGATGGAGTTCTTTAGACATTATTGGTTTACTCCCAAATTGACAGATTAACTGGTAATTTTCATATTACTGTTTGTGAAAGCTTGCAGTGTTCATAATGACTACATCAACCCCTAAATCACTTTTGAACATGAGAGACTGCAGATACTAGAATATTGAGCAAAAATACAGACAGATGAAGGAGCTCAGTGGGTCAGGCAGCATCTATGGAGTGAAATGGACAGGTGTTATTTGGATCAAGATCTTTCTTCAAGACACACATTAAAACATCCCAGTTTCCTAAAACACTTGTTACAGTTTGCTTTTTCTTTAAATTATGACATTGGAACACGACAGTGAATTCTTCTCCAGACGTACTGTTATTTAAAGAAATAGATTCTACCTAGACCTGTTGCCTCAGTGGCTGAAAACCAGGTTCAGTCTTGATCTCTGCTGCTACCTGTGTGGAGTTTGCTTGATCTCCCTGTGACCTTGGTACTCCAGTTTACTTTCGCATCCAAAAGATGTGTGGATTAAAGGTTAATCAGCCATTTTTAAATTGTACCTCATGCAGGTATGTGGTAGAATCTGGGGAGTTGAAGGGAATGTTGGGGAATAAAAATGGGTCATGGTAAGATCAGTATAAATGGATGGTTGATGGTTGGGGAGAACCTGGTGGGTCAAGTGACCTGTTTCCGTACAGTTTTCATAATGACTCGTATTAAAGCATAAAGTGAACCTCAAGTACTAATTATGACTATACACATAAAATGCCCTCAATAACATGTTATCTATGGTGCCTAGAGTTCGGGATCTGCCCAAAGTGACAGAGGAAGAGACTGAGCAGCGCGCGCTTCTGATGAAGGAATGGTCACGATATAAGCAGAAGGAACATAAAAAGGAAGCTGAAATGATTCATTCCATGATTGAGGCACAGCAGGAAGCGCTACAGGAACTGCGTGTCGAATCAGAGAACTTGTACCAGGCTGCAATTAAACGGGATCAAGGACTGTTTCCATTGGAGTTACAAGGATGCAGCTATACTCCTCCTATACCTGACTACCAAGCACCTGATGGAAAATACAGAGAAAACACGAAGGTTTATACACAGTGACGTACATGAGAACCTTTCACTTCTACCCTGTTATTCTTTGAACCAGATCTTTTTTAAATAAAGTAAATATTGTCATAAAATGTATAGTACGTTTTTGGGAAATGTACTTCTGATTAACAAGTTTTCAGAAAAGTTGCTATTCCGTCCAATGTTTGTCGATGCTTTTAAAAAAGCAGTGTTAAAAATATACATAAGTAAATGTACCAACAATGTTAATTGGCAACTTAACTGGAATGAAAATCATTAAAAATCTGCACAATTTGGAAATCTAAAACAATTGCCAAAAATGCTAGAAATGCCAGCGGGTCAGAAAAGAGATTTAATTAACATTTCAACTTGAAGCTTGACATGCTAGAGGCAGGAAACATGTTCCCGATGTTGGGGGAGTCCAGAACCAGGGGTCACAGTTTAAGAATAAGGAGTAAGCCATTTAGAACGGAGACGAGGAAACATTTTTTCTCACAGAGAGTGGTGAGTCTGTGGAATTCTCTGCCTCAGAGGACGTTGGAGGCGGGTTCTCTGGATACTTTCAAGAGAGAGCTAGATAGGGCTCTTAAAAATAGGGGATATGGGGGGGAAGGCAGGAACGGGGTACTGATTGGGGATGATCAGACATGATCACTTTAAATGGCGGTGCTGGCTCAAAGAGCAAATGGCTTACTCCTGCGTCTATTGAAGCCAGGTTTGAACTGAGAAAGAGGGAAAATAAATTGGTTTTAAGTTGAAGAAAAGGTGAGGGTTGAACATGTAGGAACAAAGGGAAGATAGACACAAAAATCTGGTGTAACTCAGCGGGCCAGGCATCATCTCTGGAGAGAAGGAATGGGTGACGTTTCAGGTCGCGACCCTTCAGACTGTTAGGGATAAGGGAAACGAGAGATATAGACGGTGATGTGGAGAGATGAACAATGAATGAAAGATGCAAAAAATTAACGATAATAAAGGAAACGGGCCATTGTAAGCTGTTTGTAGGGTGAAAATGAGAAGCTGGTGCGACTTGGATGGGGGAGGAATAGAGAGAGAGGAAATGCCGGGGCTACCTGGTGAGAGAAATCAATATTTATACCACTGGGCTATTCAATGTTCTTTATCTCTCCACATCACCTTCTATATCTCTCGTTTTCCTTATCCCTAACCAGTCTGAAGAAGGATCTCGATCTCGTCACCCATTCCTTCTCTCCGGAGATGCTGCCCGTCTTGCTGAGTTACTCCAGCTTTTTATGTCTATCTTCGGTTTAAACCATCTGCAGTTCCTTCTCACACATTTAGTGCAAGGGAATACCTCTCATAGGGTTACATTGTTCTATGGAGACAGTTAGAGAGAGATCGAAAGGAACACATGCTATAAGATGAGATAAAATAGCCAGCTCTTAGCGCAGCTGGATAACGTAGCAGAAATGGCCATTTCTGATACTGACAGTGAACTATCTGACATTCTAGGAGTTGGGAGTCTGGAAGACTACAATGTGCTTAAATGGAAGATGAGGTGCTGTCCCTTAAACTTGCATTGAACACCATTGTAACTTTGCAAGAGACCATAGACAATTAGTGAAAATTGAGAATTAAAATGGCAGGCAGCAGGAAGTTCTGAGTTGCCTCTGCAGAGTACACATGTACTCCACATAGTAGTTACCCAATCTGAGTTTGGTTTCTCGAATGTGGAGGAAACCACATTGTAAACACCAAATGCAATAAATTAGATTTACTGATTACTGTAAGTGAATTGCTGCTTCATTTGTCAGAATTTCTTTGGTCATTTGACAGTAGGATGGAAAAAACATAAAAGGTCACGAGCTGCATTTCTGGTAGTTGACTGGGAACTTGGCAGAAGGAGGGGTAATGGTGGTGATGGAAAAGTGAATCTTGGGTGTCAAAGAAAGCAATCAATTCAAAATGCTGAAAGGAGCAGGGTAAGAAGATGTGTCCATAGGTGGGAACTATCTGCTGGTGGAAATTGTGAAAGATGAACTTAAATGTAGAAGCACATGGGTTGGAAAATGAGGACCAAGGGAACCTTGCTTTGTTCAGGAGAGGGTGTCAGAGCCAAGAAGTGGACAGAAACAGATTCAGTCAAGGGATCTTCAGTCATTATAATGGGGAAGCCACTATTCAGGAAGGACAGTGTTTTTGAGGCACCTACGTGGAAAGTCTCTTCAATGGATCAAATACAATGAAAATAAAATGGAACGGGAAAATAGAATAAAGTCCCTACAGGAGGCAGAGTGTAAAGAAGTATAGTTGATATTCTCATGATGGCTCTCATTAATATTCAACACATTAAGTTGGTTTGTGTGCCTCATCATTCAGATTTTCTGCAACTGCCACTATAACAAAAGCATTCCAACAACATGATACTCAGATAAATGAGTAGGCTGAGTTTTTCATTATAGAATACGGATCTGAAGGCAAAATTACCTTAAAACCACTTCCTGCACATAGCAATCGCATATCAGTTTGATTCAAGATTGAGGTTGCACCAAATCCAAAAGTGAATCCAGATTTTCAGATGCTATTAAGAACTTAAGATGTTTTGTGATGGATTAGCCTAAATCCAATTTTATAAAGAATCATCATAACAAACGTTGTGGACAGTTATCCCACAATATGATAGTTTAACTCCAGGAGCAGGTAATTTCCATTATTTCTCTTTTCCATCATACAGGGGAAGATGCCATTCAGCTGGTGGATTCTTCCTCATCTCCCAGATTGGATCCCTCTTTTGTTCTTCTAACCTTTTCTTCTCACTATTGCGTAAAGCTTCCTGTAAAATTAAAAACAAACTAACAATTAGAGCCATGTTAACTTTCAACCAGAAACTGCTGCTAAAGCTTTTGTCAAAAGATGCTTATACTGCCTCCTAAAAGAAGGCCTGTGAAGTCTTGCATGGAAGAAATACTCTAGTTGTTATTAAGAGAATCGTCAGTTTATTTAATCAGAGTTAAATTATTTTGTGACAATCCCACCAAACTGTCAGATTTGAGACGATTGAGTGTTATTCATAATAATACCTCTACACATTTTCAATTTGCTGTATTTAAAAGGCATAACACTTTTTTAGTTTTAGTTTTAGAGATACAGCATGGAAACAGGCCCTTCGGCCCACTGAGTCTGCACAAACCAGCGATCCCCGCACAGTAACACTATCCTACACACACTAGGGACAATTTACCCTTATAACAAGCCAATTAACCTACAAACCTGTACTTTAGAGTGTGGGAGGAAACGAAATATCTCGAAGAAAACCCACGCTGAGAACATACACCCATAGTCAGGATCGAACTCGGGTCTCTGGTGCTGTAAGGCAGCACTCTACCGCTGCGCCACCGTGCTGCCCTACTTCATTATAATCATTTTTACAATGAACCCAGAAGGTTTAAAGGACCTCGGGTTAAAAGGCCTGGTTAAGTTAAAGCAAGAGCAGGAAATAAGACCCATGCGAATTGAGAGGATGCATGGGAAGCATTACTTGGTGAACCAAATACCAAAAATCTGGGGTTTCAAACAATGGGATAGCAGATATGTGGGATTCTTTTGTATCTAAATATATATATATATATTTGGATAACCAGCATTATGGTATGTTAATAGAACTTTCTTTTAAATGCAATTGATGGTAATACGTATAAAAGTGAAGATGTTCGCATTGTCCTAAGAGAACACTGTATCAGCATTGTTTTATGACAATTTGAACAATCTTTACACTTATTACCATCAATTGCATTAAAAGATATTTAATCATGACTTTTTCTGTTACTTTAATTCAAATACGTATTATAGAATGGAGTGAGAATCTCCAATGTCACTAAAATCAATTGAGATTTAACTTTGTTCTCTCCAGCTCTCTCATCCCTGTCCTATCCCAATCAACACATTGGATTAAAGCTCACCTCAACTCCATGTACCTGCCACTGTTATTCACCATTACCCTGACCCATCAAAACATAGCAATCTCAGTCTCCTTTAAACATTTGCCCCTCTCAACTTTAATCTATGTCCTCCAGTCTTTGACATTTCCACACTGGCAAAAAGGTTCTGTATATCTCTAATTACCTAGTGTCCATGCCAACCAATGACCATTGATCACCCGTTCGCATTAGCCATCACACTGGGGGCAATTTACAGAGACTGATTAACCTACGAATCCGCACGTCTTTAGGATGTGGGAGAAAATGAGCACCCGGAGAAAATCCACAAGGTCACAAGGAGAACGTCACACAGACAGCACCGGAGGTCAGGGTGGATCCTGGGTCTCTGGCACTGTGAGGCAGCAGATCTACTGCCCAATACTGCGCTGCCCAAGCTTTCACCAAAAATAATCCTGAGAAAAATAAGTGTGCCACAACATGTGTTTTTTTTCAGAATTCTCACCTTAGTTTCTCCAGACTTATATTTTTCCCATTCCCTGCAATTTTTGTAATCTGTTTTCCACTGCTTACATGAGGGGACCTCTCCATAGGTGTAGTAATGATGGAAGCGATTCCTCAGACTCCGACAATGCTTCCATTCACTCCAATAATCATCACACATCCGAGGAGGCTGTAATATGATTGTCAATGCCATGTTAGAGCCAGCTGACAGAAGACAAATGTTCTTAAAAATATCTTATCATAGTAAGAATCCTGCATGTTACTGTTTGACCTTTTTATTATTTAAGCCCAGAAATGAGCATCAGCCATAGCCATCATTCAGTGCCCACTCCTATGCGAGGTGGCTGTATTGTGCTGACTTGCTACACTGCTGCATTATGTGGTGAAGGAGTTTCCACAGTCTTGTTAATTGGCAACGATGATTACAGAATTACAATAAAAAAACAAAAATATTTCCGCCAGATTGATATGTTACTTGAAAGTAGGGATGAACCCATGCCTTTGTTCCTCTGGTAGGAATCTAGGCTTCTGGAGTTCAACACTCCTGTGCACAGTCTGAACTAAGATGCACAATGCTGAGACTGCCACAATAGAAGACTACCACATACTGTATGCCAATATAATATCTAAATGGAACCATGTCATTATTGGCTTTGTGCCTACATGATTGTACTGAGAATACACACCATGTGGATGAAGACTACCCTTGGCACATGCAGTGAATTATTAAACACATCTAAAAATGCATCCAAGTAATATCACATCGTGAGATTTATTAAATACGCAGTTGACTTTTGTAAACATATTGGTCCAAATAATCATGAGAAATGATAGCAATTCCACACCAACATTTCGCCATTTGTCCTGTAATTATCAACACTGCGGGTGTCCTGTGCAGAAGCTGAAAAGCAGAACTTCCACATGGCTCTTTGCTGGGATATTGCCAACTGCACCCCCACTGTTGAATCCAGCGGCATAGTGTGATATCACTTGAATTAGTCTGCACTCACAGTTTAAATCTGGTCCAGAAAAAAGCAGACCCATTATTTTAATGGAGGGAGTTAAGTCTTAAGTAATAAATATTTTACAGCATTTGAAATGTTTATATTCAAAGTGTTCAAATGTTTAATTATTTTGAATGATTTCAATTAATTAAAAATATATATAATTTTAAGTGTTTAAAAAGCTTCTGACTGCCAGCCAGGGCAGTTACGAAATCAATGAGGCAGCTTGTCAGACAGCTAAGCTTTAGCGCATGGTTCACTCAGCAGTCGGGGTTTCTCCAACTGCTTTGTGGGCAGGTTCGAATATAAAGGCATTGCTCAGAGCAAGCTAAATACACGCAAAATGTCATACTGGTAGAAAATATAGTGAGGCCATTTATCGAGCAAGCTGGTGGTGATCACAGGTAGCTCAATGGCCAGAAGTTCCAGCCATTTAAACAACATGCATTTGCATAACAAATTCTGGTACACTGCAATCGAAAATCAATAAATGGTAACTAGTACAAATCTGAACTAAAAGTGAGGATGCTGGATGAAGTTCAGCCTGACGAGCAGCATATTTCCAGCATTTCCTGTTTTTATTCTAGTGTGTTGGCCCAAACATGGGGAAATCTGCACCATTATCAAAATCACTTGGTTAATCTGCGCCACTATATAAGTAACCATCAACCTGAAAAGAAACGTGTTCCCTCTCCCCTGACTCACTACCTGAAGAAGGGTCTTGCCATAGAGGGAGTACAGAGAAGGTTCACCAGACTGATTCCTGGGATGGCAGGACTTTCATATGAAGAAAGACTGGATAGACTCGGCTTGTACTCGCTAGAATTTAGAAGATTGAGGGGGGAATCTTATAGAAACTTACAAAATTCTTAAGGGGTTGGACAGGCTAGATGCAGGAAGATTGTTCCCGATGTTGGGGAAGTCCAGAACAAGGGGTCACAGTTTAAGGATAAGGGAAAGTCTTTTAGGACCGAGATGAGAAAAAAAAATTCACACAGAGAGTGGTGAATCTGTGGAATTCTCTGCCACAGAAAGTAGTTGAGGCCAGTTCATTGGCTATATTTAAGAGGGAGTTAGATATGACCCTTTGGCTAAAGGGATCAGGGGGTATGGAGAGAAGGCAGGTAAGGATACTGAGTTGGATGATCAGCCATGATCATATTAAATGGCGGTGCAGGCTCGTAGGGCCGAATGGCATACTCCTGTACCTATTTTCTATGTTTCTATGTCCCGACCCGTAACGCCATCCATTCCTTCTATCAAGACGTGCTGGCTGTCCCACTGAGTTACTCCAGCATTTTGTGTCTATTCCCGATCCGAAACGTCTCCTATCCATGTTTTTCTCCAGAGATGCTGACTAACCTGCAGAGTTACTCCAGCATGTTGGGTCTACCTCTTGTTAAACCCCAAAACAGATCAGACCCGAATCATCACCCATCCCTTTTCTCCAGAGGTGCTGCCTGTCCCGTTGAGTTACTCCAGCCAGGGGCGGATTAACCATTAAGCAGACTAAGCACGTGCTTAGGGCACCAGGGCCAAAGGGGGCACCACAAAGTTGGGAAAAGGGCGAAAAGAAGAAAAAAACGAATGATGATTTGTAAAAAATTCCGTATCTCCACTTTTTATGTAATTGTTGAAAAGTTAGAAACGGAAATGAGGAGACGAAAGGTGTACACTGAAATAGCAGACAGATTCTCTTGTCTGACAGATGTTCCTAATGCCACCCAACAAGGTGCTAATTCCCAATTATCAGAAAGTGAAAGGTACTCAAAGACTTGTCAGACACTCATTGATGTTTATCCAGATGACATGAACAACACTTTGTCTACAGAGCTTCAGCAGTTCCATTCATATGTTCTTCATAAGTTTAAAACCAACCAAGAAAACATCTTTCACTCACATGGAACTTTACAACACAATTACAGAAGACAAACTAGAGAGTGCCTCTCCAAATGTTGAAATTGCCTTAAGAATATTTTTAACATTAATGGTCACCAACTGCACAACAGAGAGGTCTTTCTCACAACTGAAACGTGTAAAAAACCCAAATAGATCAGTTATGCTTCAAGAAAGACTCGACTCACTGTGTATATTAATAATTCAAGCAGACATTCTGAGAAGTATTAATTTTGAGGATGTTATCAGTGATTTTGCGAAAATGAAATGTAGAAAAATGCCTTTCAGGTCATGAATATTGGAACTTTGATACATTTAACTTGTGAAATATTAAAATAGATGTTGTATTGCATTTTTGTAGAACTTTATGTAGCCCAAGCTTGGCTTAGTTTGTACAGTATATTGTGTTATCATATGAATACATTTTTGTACTGCTGCAACCTGCATTGTATATCTGGTCAGACAGGTCAACAACTAAAATGGACTGGATCAGTGTGGAAAGGAGGGGGGCACCAAGATTGGTCAGTGCTTAGGGCACCAGTGAGCCTTAATCCGCCCCTGACTCCAGCATTCTGTGTCCATCTTCGGTGTAAACCAGCATCCTTCCTACACTTTCCATCAGAGTGACCTGTCTCTTCTATCGTAGTCTGTGATCATGGAGGTGTCAGACCAAGTGACACGAGTGTTTAAGAAGGAACTGCAGATGCTGGAAAATCGAAGGTACACAAAAAAGCTGGAGAAACTCAGCGGGTGCAGCAGCATCTATGGAGCGAAGGAAATAGGCAACGTTTCGGGCCGAAACGTTGCCTATTTCCTTCGCTCCATAGATGCTGCTGCACCCGCTGAGTTTCTCCAGCTTTTTTGTGTACCAAGTGACACGAGTATCCGTGCTCCCCCCCGCGGCAGCGTGACCCTGGAGTTGGTACTGCAACCTCCCGCAGTCGGGAGCCGGGCCACACTTACCCTCCACAGATCAACACTCGCCATCCTCGACCTTCCCTTCTGCACCTCTCCCCGGACATCGGGGTCTGTCAATCACAGCACGTTGCGGAATGAAGACTGACGAATCGGCGCCACACGTCCGAGAGAGGTCCCGCCTCCACGCCGAGACGTCGCTAATTAGCCTATCATTTACATATTCATGAGTGGATCTAGCCAATCGCTGCGAGAATGGGCGGAGTCTGCGCGTGGTAGGTTCCCTGCTGATCCGAAGTTAGACACAAAATGCTGGAGTAACTCAGCGGGACAGGCAGCATCTCTGGGGAAAAACATGGATAGGTGGCCTTTCGGATCAGGATTAGATGCAAAATGCTGGAGTAAGCGGGACAGCCAGCATGCCTGGATAGAAGGAATGGGTGATGTTTCGGGTCGTGACCCTTTTTCAGGTTGAGATTCAGGGGAGAGGGAGGCACAGTCTGAGATTAATGCCCCTGTCCCAGTTAGGAAACCTGAACGGAAACCTCTGGAGACTTTGTGCCCCACCCAAGGGTTCCGTGCGGTTCCCGGAGGTTTTTGTCAGTCTCCCTACCTGCTTCCACTACCTGCAACCTCTGGCAACCACCTGCAACCGCACGGAAACCTTGGGTGGGGTGCAAAGTGTCCAGAGGTTTCCGCTCAGGTTTCCTAAGTGGGACAGGGGCATAAGGAGCAGCGGGAGAGGATGTCGCAGAACTCTCGTCGGAGAGAGGAGGGAACTTCTTCAGAGTAGGCACACCTTGAGGAGATTTTGCAGTGAAAGCAGACGTAATGTGTAGAGAGGAACTGCACATGCTGGTTTACACCGAAGATAGACACAAATTGCTGGAGTAACTCAGCGGGACGGGCTGCATCTCGGGATAGAAGCAGGTCTGGTGAAGGGTCTCAACCCGAAACAACACACTTCTATCCAGAGATGCTGCCTGTTTCGCTGCTTTACTCCAGCATTTTGTGGCTATCGGCGGACAGAGAGAGGCGGATCATTGTTGGTGTTTTCTGCTCTCTCTATATATTTCGGGATTGTATAGAGCAATTCGATACATCTTGAGATTGAGTCTAGCGTTTCCATTTTTTGTACTTTAATAGAGCTCGGGAGGGAGCAGATTGTCACTGTTCACATGAGCAAGTACAATCTTTTTAAAGCGTAGATAGACACAAATTGCTGGAGTAACTCAGCTGGCAACTTCTTTGGAGAAAAGAAATAGGTGACATTTCAGGTCTTCTTCAGACCCTTCTTCAGTCCCAACCTGAAACGTCACCTATTCCTTTTCCCCAAAGATGATGCCTGATCGGCTGAGTTACACCAGCATTCTGTTGCTTATCTTCGTGTGAACACCAGCATCTGCAGTTCCTAACTAAATGTTGATTGGCAGCATAAACATGAAATCAGAAAAGTCTATGTGGTCACTTAACTCCCTCTTAAATATAGTTATTTTTACAACTTTATAATCCGTCTTAAGCCCCCTTTACATTTCTGACCTCCTGAGGACCAGTTCTATCTCATTCTACCTGAGCCTCACATAATCAACTGAAACTATGTGTTATCAATTCTTGTGATTAGCTCACAGCCTGTAACTCACTCCTGAGTTTTGTTTTAAATATACAACATAGAAACAGGCCCTTCAGCCCACCGCTTCTGAAATCAGTCTGAAAAGCAATCCTGACCCAAAACGTCACCTGTCTATTTTTACCAGAGATGCTGCATGACCCGCTGAGTTACTCCACCATTCTCTAAGCTAGATTAGCCTACCTTTAGAGAACTGAGGGACTACTGTGCCCTCTGTCTTACCACTGCCTTACGCCCTGAAGTACCACACAACCTAATGCCTTCTCGCAATTCTGGACACTAGGGCATCCTCGGGTAAGGTAAAAGGACGGAGAGATCTGCTTCATTAGGACCATACCGACAATGCTGCATCTTAATCGTTTTATCACATTACTTGGAACCTTTTACGTGTTAGTGGAATAATGGTTTGTTAGCAGTACTTTTGGAGGAAAATATTTATTTGTGCCCATCTTCGTCGCCTAGTTTATAATAAAAAACGCAGAATTCCATTTTCCTTCTTGTGTCTTTTTCCAAATTCACCCATTTCAATTGAATGTCAGTAGCATATATCATAATATGATCAATTTATTGACTTAACCATGTTTTTTCCTCTGCAAATTATGATGGATATTATTGATGGCATCTTGGGTGACAGACAGTGCATCTGCATGGCATTCATTTGTCCATTGTTGTAATTGGGACATACATCCATTTATTTTAAGCTGGTTAAAATTAAACTTGGAGTGGACGAAGGCGTAATATACAAAGATCACATGTCTTAATGCATTAATTGAATCAACAGTAATTTCTGGTCTCGGATGTTTTCTGAAATAGTCTGGACCCAAAAACCCGTTTTGGGGGAATAGATATATCTCCTGATGTGTGCATCTGGCATATATTCTGAGAATCTGAGAAGAAAATGTTACACAATGATTAATCAAGAAACAAAAGATATAATTTGCAAACATACATTGTTCCCTGCAGGTTGGTTTCAGGCTTGTGTTAATGGCAGGAGTCAAGCATACCTCTATTGGCAAAGCGGGAACATTATATTTTTGATAAAGACAATGTTTGCATTCGCACCTGGAAGGGATAATTTAGCTAACAAAGTACTGCCATTCACATTAGGCTGTTGCTCTTCCAGATACCTCCATGGCAAGTTCCTGCTATGTACCACTGACCCTTCTGTAATGTATCTTTCTTAGTCATGCACTTGTTTCTGACATTCACCTGGGAATCACATCTCTCCTTGCGGGTTTCATCTGCATTTCTGTCCACTTCTGAGCGGGTCCTTCCAAAACCACTTTGGTGACTGGGATCCCAGTCTTGGACAATTCAGTTGAGATTTGTTATGAAGAGAACTGTGCAGCAACTGTGACTGCTGGATGGATGGGTCAGGCTCTTTAAAGAAATGTTCAACATTATTAAAAAAACATTCTCCTGCAAAGAAGTATGTGTAACTGGCAAAACAAAAATCCTGTTAATGTCTTCAGTGGGATGTATTGGCTGAAATTAATAGTATTGCCATGGATCTGAAAAGTTGATTGGCCACTAAAGTTATCTCATTTCAATCAATGTTTCTATAACAAGAAACTGAATGGTCAAAGCTAATATATTAAACAGGGTTGGCACAGGATTAGAAAATATACAAAATCTGATAGGTTTAAGATAGCAGAAAAGAACAGTGGATGGACTGAGTAATAGTTTTGATATTTTGCTACAAATTAGCAACTTTAAGAGTAGGTTATGATTATAACTGATCAAACACACTTTGAGTTCATGATTCTCACCAATTCATGCTCATTACAAACATTAATCATGCTTTTCATTAAAAATCCTATTTGTTTAATCTGATGCAGTAATATTTTAAATATGGGTAGAAGCAATGTATTGTAAACTATTAATTGGTTGAAGAATTCGGGTTGAAGAATATACATGAATCACTCCTGCAAAATTGGTCCCATTATTTTATTACCACTTGTTCATTTTGTCTCCTGTAATAATCACATCAACATTTGTTCTTTGAAATACCAATATATTAAACATACCTAAATCAATCTTAGAGAGGTTCAACATCTGTTAAATCCTTTGGCATTCTTCTGGCATTTCTGAATGGTTCTTTGTTTGTTTAATCTTACAATCATCAGCCTGTAGCAACAACCATAGTTATAACATGCATTGTATCACACCTTCAATGTAACAAAGCACTCCAAGCAGCTTAAACTGGATATCAATAAAACCACTTCGAGGTAAAGATATAATAACTATCAGGACATGTAACCAAAATTAAAGTGCATTTTAAAGAAAGAGGAGCTAAATAATGCACAAGAAACAGACAACATAGTGCAGTTCCTATAAACATTAATTTAGCAAAAACCTGTGTCCAACTGCAGTTCCACAATGTTACCAAGAAAAAACTTAAGTCTTGCATGTCATCAAAGAGAGAGAAGAATTTGTGACTTTCTATGAATATCAATGACAATAGACAATAGATAATAGGTGCTGGATTAGGCCATTTGATGTGATCATGTCTGATCATCCACTATCAGTACCCCGTTCATGTCTTCCCCCCATATCCCTTGACTCTGCTATCTTTAAAAGCTCTATCTAACTCTCTCTTGAAAGCATCCAGAGAACCGGCCTTCACTGCCCTCTGAGGCAGAGAATTCCACAGACTCGCAACTCTCTGTGTGAAAAAGTATTTCCTCATCTCCATTCTAAATGGCTTACCCCTTATTCTTAAACTGTGTCCCCTGGTTCTGGACTCTCCCAACATAGGGAACATGTTTCCTGCCTCTAGCGTGTCCAAACTCTTAATAATCTTATATGTTTCAATAAGATCTCCTCTCATCCCTAAATTCCAGAGTATACAAGCCCAGCCGCTCCATTCTATCAACATATGACAGTCCCGCCATCCCGGGAATTAACCTTGTGAACCTACGCTGCACTCCCTCAATAGCAAGAATGTCCTTCCTCAAATTTGGAGACCAAAACTGTACACAATACTCCAGGTGTGGTCTCACTAGGGCCCTGTACAACTGCAGAAGGACGTCTTTGCTCCTATATCAACTCCTCTTGTTATGAAGGCCAACATGCCATTTGCATGTCGTAACCTTACATTTATCCACATTAAACTGGATCTGCCATGCATCTGCCCACTCACCCAACCTGTCCAAGTCACCCTGCATCCTGATAGCATCCTCCTCACAGCTCACACTGCCACCCAGCTTTGTTCATCTGCAAATTTGCTAATGTTGCTTTTAATCCTGGATGACACAAAGCTGGGTGACAGTGTGAGCTGTGAAGAGGATGCTAGGAGGTTGCAGGGTGACCTGGACAGGTTGAATGAGTGGACAGATGCGTGGCAGATGCAGTATAATATAGATAAATGTGAGGTTATCCACTTTGGCAGCAAAAACAAGGGGGCAGATTATTATCTCAATGGGGTTAGGTTAGATAAGGGGGAGGTGCAGCGAGACCTGGGCGTCCTTGTACACCGGTCACTGAATCGTCTGAGGAAATATACTGAATGAAAATGGGAAATGCATTTTGTCATTCGGTGAGATAAGAAAACGACCTTGCATTTACCTAATATTTTAAAATTCAGAAATTTGTGTTGAGGAAACCAGAACTGGTTCACTTTTAGGAAATAAATTGTGCCAATCAGATGGAAGAGATGGAAAATGTCTCAGAAAAAGTTTTCAGTTAGTTTCATTCCTTCTGCTTTTCCTCCTTAACTCTTAAAATCCTTTAATTCTACAGTGTGAAACTATCTTCTCTTAGTTGACATTGGATACCCTCCCATCATTTTTCTTGGCAGTGCTTTCCAATTGGAAATTGTGAATGACATTTTTCTTTCATCCTCAAAATCCCCCTCGTTCCTTTTAAGTATGTGCCCTCTGTTTACCATTACCATTGCAAAATAGAGGGATGCCAAACACTAGGAGATCGGATATTTGACTACATCAGACAAGCAAGTCAACCTGCATATTGCATGTCAAGAGTAAAGAGTCAAGAGTGTTTTATTGTCATATGTCCCGAATGGGACAATGAAATTCTTATTTGCTGCAGCAGAACAGAAAAAACATAGTACATAACGGGGGAAGAGAAAAAATTTTCAATAAATAACAAATATAGTGAGGTAATAATATAGTATTTTGCAGTTCAGAGCTCAGAGCTTATTTGCTGTTGTGTTTAATAGCCTGATGGCTGTAGGGAAGACAAACTGCGGGGTAAAGATACAGCAACACTGCATCTTACTTTTGGGGTCCAAGATTACTGTAAGGTTTCACTATTAGACATTGCCAATCCTAATCATTGGAATATCTAAAGTGGATTAAAATAAAAGTATGTGGCTAACTCATTTCATTCACTTTATATAGCAAAGAAAATTCCAATAGTGAGAAACATTGAACCTACCAAGAACAGGGGGCACTCATTCACTGTTTTAGCATTGCTGGTACCTTCTGATTTTTCTGCCCACTTGTCAAACACAAGTTTCATTTCCCTCTCAATTTCCTGCAGGTGCAAACATTAATTGAACATGTTCGATTACTGCTGTAATATACAACTAGTCATGATTTTTATTTGTTAATTTTCCGACTGTAGGCTCCTGGTTGGGAGATATCCATAGGCAACTCATCCAGTGGCATTCGAAGGTGAGAATGTTAGGTTAAGCTGGCATTGCCCATTTCTACAATGATCAGCGGCTTAATAAATAGGGATAGTTTAATGGTCTTAGACAAATTCTGGCAGTGTGAGATTAGGCAAGTCCTGTGCAATGATTATCATGTCCTCTTCCTAGCAAGAAAATATAGTGAAAATAGGAGATGGAATTCCAATTTGTTTCCCAATACTGGAATAGATGATTCCGCATCCATTACAGAAGCCTGATGTCATTGTCATAAGGTTGTGATAATAGCAATTTCAGAGCTGTTGTGCAACATAAATTACATCTTCACCACTGATGCCCACAATAAGGGTAATGTTGGTCCTTCTTGCTATGATTCTGCTGTGTATATGCCTCTAATTCCAGCATCATTGAATGAATTTGCTACTTCTGGCTGGGGTGTTGTGCTCTAAACTCTGCCACACTGAGGACATTTGCCATTGTTCGCGGCAGGTTGGTGTGGTGTCCATGATGCTGGATTCTACAATTTACCTTTCAGCAATCAGACTGTTATTGCAATCAATTGAACCATGGAGGCATGTCTCTCATTAATATTGACAGATATCAATGCGTTTATGTCCAGAATCCAAGGAACAATCCAGAATGCTTAAGAATTCTTTGGAACTGGATACTGTGCAGAACAGTAGAACTGAAGGGCAAATCCTGTATTCTATGTAAAGTAAATTCAAACTGGCAATTAGCAAATGTGAGAAATCCCCGCTGTTAAGTAATTCAAATTTGATTTGTTTTGGAGTTTTTTTGCACAATCCACAAGCATTGCCACTTTTCATTTCACTGCACATCTCGTATGTGTATGTGACGAATAAACCTGACTTGACTTGACTTATTCAATGCAAATAAAATAGAAAATAATGCATTTTACTACAGTGCATGAGTTATTTGAAACCTAAACTATGGGAGGAATAATCGATATTAAACCTGTGATTTACAAAGCTTTCCTTGAATCTGAGACAGACTAATTATAAGAAAGTAATTGCTTTGATTAATTAACAACTATTGTTGTTGAATCACACATCTGCTGGGATAGTGGAAGATGGACTGAACCTTTTCTGATTTAGCATTTCTGATACATTGTGAGACTATACTTGCTTATTCAAACTTAATGAAACAGTGCAGGCTGACTTTAAAGTCCTCTTCAATGGTTTGGCCCAATGATTTCCTTGCAAAATCACTGAAAAAAAACATAGCAGTTCAAAATTATCTTAACATTGAACAGAGGATAAAAAACCCTCCAGAAGACTTAACCTATAAACGTAGCACCCAAAAGTTAATCTCCTATGTGGTTTTCACATCACTGGTGTAAATAATGACAGCGCAGAGACCTGCCAGCTCGTGTAAACCCTATTTTCCATGAAATGGTGATATTTAAGGGACCTATATCCAAACTGTATGTTTTGTCTTCATTGAGATCTGTGTCTTCCAGTAAGCTCTCATATCGTGTACCCGGGTTAATTTGCCAAGGTGACTCCTTCCTAGCCCCGCGATTATTCCACACCATTGGCACTGTTCCCGGGCACATTTCACTGTATACCTCCATTAAAAAGATCATAAATTCTATCTTCATTGTTTTTCCTTCAACCACAAGAGAAGGGACTGCAGGCGTAAGGATTTTCCTGTGTTCCCCAGAGTGCAAGGATTCACAGCCTGCATATGTGTAATATCACTGCTCACAAGGACATCCTCTGCTGGAATTTCTGGCTGAATTCCTGGAAGTTTTTCAACAAGCTGGCCAGGTCCTTCTGGAATTTCCCTACCATCATTACAGCAGTGTTACTAATCAGAGACGTTCCTCGGTCGGTAAAGTAGTACGACTTGTCTTCAGCTACATCCCTTTAAGGCCCGACTGCTGTGATTGTATCAGCTGGATCAAATTTCAGCCGCAGTGAGAATTTGCAATAGACCAACAGAACAGCACATCCTCAAACTCTCACGGGACTTTCTCTGGCATTCGTCAAGATCATGCCTGATCTATCTCAGCATAATTTCCTGTACCATCACCCCTAACCACCCAAATTGCTTGAAATCCACTGATCTCTGTTTGGAGAGAACTTGGTTGCAGATTCTCCACGCGGTCTGGGACCAAAAATTCCAACAATTAATCAACTTCTGACTGAGGAAATTTCTCCTCATCCGAGTCCTAATCAGCCTAATTCTGCAATTGTGACTGTTTATTTTTGATTCATCAGCAAGATGAAGCACCCTCCCTGCATTCAAACGGCAAAGCCTTTTGAGAATTAAAAAGGCAATGATAAGTAGTATTAGTGTAGATGAGTACGATGGGTATCATAGACATTGTGGTCTGATGTCCTATATTCTGTAATCTGTGATTCTATGACACATATATTTCAAGTGTGTATCTTATTCTAAATTCAAGAGAATAAAGGTTCCGTAGACTCAATCTCTTACAGCAACTGCACCATTCTGGAACAAGCCCAGTGAATCTTCACTTTACACTCTCTCTGGTCAATATATTTCAGATAAGAAAATCAAAATTGCCCATAAAACTGCAGGTGTGTTCTCACCAAGGCCAGAGATCATTGCAAGAAGTGTGTATATTGAGGAACAGACAATAGGGACCGGAGAGCATGCTGAAAGAAAGCAAGCAGACTAGAGACAGCATAATCAGGAGCATCAAATCTATAGACAGTCCAGGTCGTTTCCGTTAGTTCTGTGGGGAGAGACTGATTGAGGTCATTGTTACCTGGTTTGCAGGTTCCACTTGTAAAGCTTTTCTGAGAAATTTGATTGAGAGAAAATACTTCTCCTGCAGCTCAAGAACCTGAAAAAGAACATTAAAAAAAGAAAGAAATTGAAATAGAAATTTACCGTGAACAAAACTGGGGATTGCAGGATATGATATATTGAAACCCTCTCAAATAAGCATTCATTAAAGAATGAGAGATATGACTGACTCCCCCATTAAAGCATGAGAGATACTGCCTCCCCCAATCTGGGTCTGCAGTAAAGGTCACTGGACCTACACAGAGCTATTAGGAGATTGTTTGTTATTTTGCTAATAGGAATCTTTCTGGTTTTTGCAGGACTTTTCCTTTTATTGTATTGAAATTAATCTATAACGTAATTAATCTAAACAAAATCTATGTTTTCATTAGCTGTCTGAGTCCATGTGCTTTTGATGCTGCTGCAAGCAAATTTTCCATTGTACCTGTATCTCACCGTCCTTGTGAATATGACAATAAAGTCGACTTGACTTTGTCAACATATTGCCGGGGTAGCGTGTGTAAGAGACTGCTTGGACTATTTCTATTTGCCGACCTAGGGTCTCCTGATTGCTTACAAAAGACCATCTCTTGCACTGTGTTATCAAATCTACCCCCCCCCTCCCCCAATCAAAGGAGCATAGCAAATAAACATAGCCTCTTTGACATGTGACAGTGGGTGGGATTTGGATAACGTGCATGAAAATTAGCTGTCGAGTTTCCAGCAAAAACACCATGTCTGGCCAGGTTCACATCACACCCTCGCCTACCTTGCCCTTCCTGAACAGGGCTTTGCAGTGCTGGGGTTGGTGCTGCAAGACAATATCACAGCAGGTAAAAGCCTCCTCCATGTTTCCCATGTTCAGGTGGCAGGCTGCGTTATTGCTGTAGCATTTCACTTTTTCATCAAGAAGACTTTTCTCGTCTTCATGGTTGAGGACATCTGGAACAATAAGGTAGCATTAAACAGATGTTCCAGTCCAGCTGAAGCAGCAATATGACTGACTAGGATTGAATTGGATATTAGCTCAAACTGCTTCTCAGTGCCAACTATCTTCAATAGAAAGTTTTTCCAAGGATTGCAGGTAAATGCTACATTATGCCAATGGGGAAGTACTGTGTTTGTCACACAGTTCTAATGACCTGGGTTTGATTCTGGCCTCTGGTACTGTTTTCATGGAATTTGTACATTCTTCCTGTGAACGCGTGGGTTTACTCTGAGTACTCCAATTTCCCCCCAGGTCGCAAAGATGGGGGGATAGGTTTGTTGGATCCTTCACTTAAAATGTTGTCACCTCAGTATACCAGAACCTTGGAGAGTGCAGCAATGGATGGAATTACATCAGTCTATATTTGGGTGCATAACTCTCTGGATGGGGGGGGGGGGGGCGGGGTTGAAGCCATAAAGATCTGATACATACCACCATCAAGCTTTATTGATGGTGGCATGTATATATGAAAAAGTGAATCTAAGTAGTTAAATCAATGGTGGATATGTGAAAAAGTGAATATGTGGTCCATACTGACCGGAGTATGGAAGATGAGAAATTAATGAGTAATGATAATTTTAAGAAGAAAACTAACTCAGGGATGGCTGTCAAAGTGACACCAAGAGGCCGGGGAGCCTAGAGCTATGGAATGTTAGGAATAATAGCAATAAAAGCCAACTATTTATAATTTTTTTCCAAGGATAAATGAGCTGTCCGACCATGAGCGGCTGATGAAATTGGATCCACACTCTTTGGATTCTAGCAGAATGAGGGTATATTGAAACATAATATCCTTAGTATGCACGAAAGGCAGATGCTAAAATGTGTTCCTTTGGTGGGAGAATCTCAAATTAGAGAAGATAGGTAGTGAACAAGAATACAGGGCCGGTCATTTATAATGATAGTGCCTAGGAACGTGGTAGAGCCTGGGAATTTCTTCACCTCATCTTGTTGCTGAGGCTGGATCACTGAGACTGTTTGAAGAGGAAGTAGATACATTTTAGTAGAGTCAAGAACCAAAGGACATAGGTTTGAGGTTAGAGGGGAAAGATTTATTAGGAAAGTGACAGGGCAACTTTTTCCACACATAGGGTGGAGAGTATATGGAATCAGTTGCCAGAGGAGGTAGTTCAGGTAGGTGCCATCAGAACATTTAAAAGGCATTTGGACATTATGGATACAAAAGGTTTAGAACAACATGGGCCGAATGTCGGCAGTTGGGACTTGTGTAGATGGGGCATCTTGGTCGGCATGACCGAGTTGGGTCGAAGGGTCTGTTTCCATGCTGTAGGACTCCATGACTCTATATCTGTAGAACATTCAAAATGAATCTTTTCAATTGAAAATGTAATTATTCCAAGAAAATAATTCAATACCTTTGGTGTTGGCATCTATCATTGTCAAAGCACTGGTGTAGCAGGGGATCGCCAGTTTATAATTCTTACTCTGGAAGTATCGGTTGCCTTTCTCCCGCTCGTCCCTAATTAATTGCAACTGTTCCACTTTCGGTTTAACCTCCAGGCGAGTTCCACTGACTGACAACAGCTCGACTTCGAGGAGAACTCTGCCCCCTGGTTTCACTTCTGAGGCTTCACTGCAGAACAATTAAGCAAATGATCAGATTCTGTTGTCGTCATTGAGAAACAGTATGAAAACAGGCACTTTGACCACTGGGTCCATGCTGACCATCATATATGGAATGAGCTGCCGGAGGAGGTAGTTGAGGCAGGTGATATCAGAACATTTAAAAGGCATTTGGACAGGCACATGGATACGAAAGGTTTGTATTTACACTAACCCTACAATAATCCCATTTTGAACCAAGGTGGCATTTCGGAAGGACAAGAGAAGACTTAAATCATTCATAACAGTCAACAAATAAAAAACAAATTTGGGTAAGCAAATACCAACTTTCTTTGCCAAAGAGGTCAATAAATCTTGCACTTGTTACACTCAACCTGCTGAATTACAAGACAATCCGTTAAAAAATGGATAAATACTGAAAGCTCAATTTACAGTTAAAATATTCTCTGATTTCAGTAGCTGAATATTCTGGGATCAGCTCTTCGAGAGCACTGCCCAATAAAATAAATACATGCAGAGCCTGGGCTGCTGAGTATTTTTTTTACCATTTTCTGTTCTATTGCAGATCTCAGGCATCTGCATAATTTGGGTTGGAGAGGAAATCCCTAGAGTGGAAACTCAACATGTCACCAATGAATAACATCACCTGAGATCTACTAAAATTCAAATGAATTGTAATCAGAATTAGAATTCAATCCCAGACTTCAGACCACTTGATACGTTTCATCTTATTTTGTGATTTCATCTAAACCTACAGCTTCAAATTAATTCAGAGGCAATTCTGTAAAAACACACAGAGTTGATTCACAGATATGAACATTAATTACCTGGATGCTCTTCCGGAACAAAACTTGGAGTCTGTGAGAATCAGAGCTGTTTCATGTAAGTACATCAGGGGCACACATATCTCCAGAGCCTTAGAGAGAGAAAACAATTCTGAAAGTTACTGTGTTAAAGAAATCAAGAGATAATGAAGCTGAAGAAGGGTCTCGACCTGAAACGTCACCTATTCCCTCGCTCCATAGATGCTGCCTCACCCGCTGAGTTTCTCAAGCATTTTTGTCTACCTTCGATTTTTCCAGCATCTGCAGTTCTTTCTTAAACATGAAGCTGATGGTACTCAACTGAAGACTGTTCCAATATCAGTCATTCCCCGACCTAGGCTGTTTTAGTGCAGTTTACCATTGCATCTATCCAACCAAATAGATATTTTGTGTTGAATTCACAAAAGCAGGACAAGCTTAATCCAACTCATTATCTGCCAGTTCACGTTCCTTCATCACATGGGGGTGGGGGTGTCTTTCGTTGTGCTACAAACAGCTCTGTCCATCAATAGTGGCAGAAGAGACTGCAGATGTTGGAATCATGAGCAAAAGTAAAGTGCTGGAGTCAGGTAGTGGAGGGAAATGCACAGATAACGTTTCAGGCCAGGACTTTTCTCCACATCGAAGAAAAATTCTGACGCCAACCGTCATCTGTCCATTCATCCTTTGAATTCTTCCAACAATTTGATTTTTGTTCGGGCCTCACTATTGATGATTAATTTATTTTTTCCCCAGAAACATTTGGCTCCTGATCTTATAGTCTAAACATGGATCAAGGCGGTAAATTCCAACAGTAACGAGGTGAAGTGACTGCCCATAACAGTAAGGCAGCATATGACTAAGATTGTATTTTCCAAATGCTTGTGAGCAAAGCTACAGGAAATCCACCAGTTCAATAGTAGGTAAAATTTAAAAAGAGATACTGTCCAGAAAAAGGGAAAGCAGCATAATTTAAGGAGGGACTAGAACACACAGCAGATAGATCAATGTAACTGTATATCCTTAAACAACAAGCTCCTTGCAATCATTAGTGATGATCCTCACCCTAACCCTAACTTCAACGGAGAGAGGTTGAGCTTTCATTGGATCGTAAAGTCCCTGTCCCACTTAGGCAACCTGAACGGAAACCTCTGGAGACTTTGCGCCCCACCCAAGGGTTCTGTGCGGTTCCCGGAGGTTTTTGTCAGTCTCCCTACCTGCTTCCACTACATGCAACCTCCAGGAACCGCACGGAAACCTTGGGTGGGGCGCAAAGTCTCCAGAGGCTTCCGTTCAGGTTTCCTAAGTGGGACAGGGGCTTAAGTGGGACAGGGGCATTAAACAATAAATAGGCTGCACGAATTGGCTTGGGGCAAAATAAAGTAAACACAATCTATGAACTACAGTATACACATCTGTGAATTATTTACATTCAAACATTATTAACAGAGTGACCCCAGGCTCGCGACGCGGACAGTGATGGATTGCACACATTTGTAAAATGATCATAGGTTCAAATCCTTTACAAATGGAAACCATGCGCGAATTGATTGACAGATTTGATTTGCAGACAGATGGCGGTAGCTATATACTCACGCATATTTACATTTAAATTTGCTACAATCGTGTATAATAACCCACTGATGGGGTATCAATGACAGTAGCGATGCCTATGCAAATCGTAGCTGGATTTAGATGGGCGAGTATTAGTTAAAGAGGGCACGATTTTCTATGCGATTGTGTAAAGTGTCATTTATAAAGAGCTACACAGTGGAGTGACGGTGCCTCTGCTGCCTTACAGCGCCAGAGACCCGGGTTCGATCCCGACAACGGGTGCATTCTGTACCGAGTTTGGACGTTCTCCCTGTGTCGGCGCGGGTTTTCTCCGGGTGATCCGGTTTTCTCCCACACTTCAAAGACGTACAGATTTGTGAGTTAATTGGCTTCGGTAAAATTGCAACTTGCCACTAGTGTGTAGGATGGTGGTAGTGTACGGGATATCCCGATCGCTCGTCGGCGGTGGGTCGAAGAGCCTGTTTCCGCGCCTATCTCTAAATTCTCTTAAGTCTAAAGGTATCATGACTGCTTTAATTGAGCACATGGTTGAATAATAGAAGAGTCAACGATTAAACTCTCAAAGTGTTCATTTTGCACAGTTAATATGTGCGTATTAATTATACCTAGCTTGATGTTGCGGAGATTTAAATTAGCTATAAATATTAATACTGGGTGAACGCAAATTGCTTGTTTGTGTGAATTCTGTGCAGTTTGGGCTCAGGTGACTGATTCACTGCTGTGTGTGCCTTCCGACCATAGCTGACATTGCTTTTGGTGAGGTGGCGTTCCGCTCACCCACCTTAATGACATCCCTTCCATTGATAGTAAATGAAAGCTTCTGCCGGCCCAGAATGACATCTCCGTTTTCCTGCATGATCTTCACCCAGATTATGACATTCTGCCCGTTTCCCGGCCTCTCGAGCTGCGCGTCGCCACCTTTTAGAATCTTCTTCTTCAGCAACCCATTCCCTGCAACGGTGAATGAGTGGCATTAGTTTAGAACGAGTTTCTACCTGTAGTTAGTAATTGCACCGTTTATTACGCGCACCTAGCACGTCAATCCACTCTTCTTCTGAATTGTCCACTGCATCATGTGTTGAGTCCATCATGCACACTGGAGCCCCGGCGGCCACAAGGACTTGAACTCAAGATGTTCGCCGGCCTATCAGATTTGACAATGCTTGCAATCAAAATTATCCGACCACAATAGGAACCGATTCCACCATTAAAAGGCCAGCTTAGCCTGACCGGCCCGGTGCAATCGGTACAAGCGTGCGGTCACTTTTCCCTCCACGCTGACCTTGTCTGCATTTGTTGATCGCGTCAACATCTACAGACAGAAATGTCTCAATGACAAGACACTGTTTAGAACTCATTTTGAACACAGATTGTTGCATCACGGAATGTTTTGCTGTTACTGCGGATACTTGCTTCCTGCAAAGATGTCACTTGGAAGCCGTTTAGAATTAAATTTACTGAAGAGGAAGGAACGTTTACGGGAGACCGCGTGTCCTGTCTGGGGTGGGGGGCGATTGAACTGGACTCTGGGCCGATACAACACAATGAGACCAAAAGCAATCCGATGTCTCTGTATGACCGTTTTGTCCAACCATTGGAAACATTGAGAGCGACCATTGAGAGTCTACTGACATATTGCATGTCAGTGTGGTATGCAGGCTGCTCTGCTGCATACAAGAAATCGCTCCAGAGAGTGGTAAAAACAGCAGAGAGAATCACCGGCTGCCCACTGCCCTCTCTGGAGGACATTGCCACCTCACGCTACCTCAGCAGAGCCACCTACATCATCAAAGACTCCACACATCACCTTTTTGAACTGTTGCCCTCTGGCAGGCGTTACAGGTCAGCCAAAACACGGACCTACAGACTCAGATACAGTTTTTTCCCCAAAGCAATCTACACACTCAATATGAAAAAAACACTGAGTATTTATTCATGCTGCACTTTTCCATGCTGCTACAAACCTCCACGTGCAATACTGATTCTTTATTTATCTCGATACCTAGTTTTATAACATTGTTTTAAAATTGTGTCCTGTGTTTTTATGTTTGTATATTATGCACCAATGAAGTGGCAATAATAATTGTTGTATACAGTGCTGACAATGGCAAATAAAGGCATTCATTCATTATTTATCAGAATAATTTAGACCATTTTCACATTTCGCTGTTATCTCATGCCTTTTTTGTTCATCTGTCCAACCATCTGCCCATCAACCACACACGTTCACCTATTGCCTTTCACGTGTTATCCTGCCCCTATCTTCGAGCTGACTTTCCCTCACTCAGCTTTCCCCTCCATGTTTCCAATAGTACTTTCTTGAAATTATATTCCACTGTATAAGGTCGCCTCGAAGACTATCGAGGGGCAACATAATAGATGTTCATAGAATGATGAGGTGCACAGATAGGATTGTTAGGCAAAATCTTTTCCCCCCCCCCCCCCCCCCCCCCAATGTTGGGAGTCTAGAATTAGAACACATAGGTTTAATGTAAGAATGGAGAAATTTCAAAGGAGATCTGGAAGGCACGTTTTTTACACAGAGGGTAGTAGTTATCTTGAATTGGTGGTAGAGGGAGATGCAATTAAAAGCTTTAAATAGCATTTAGACAAGTACTAAGATAGAAAAGGTAAAGAGAGATGTGGCTCTAATACTGAGGTGGTGGGAAAGGGCTTGCTTCTCTGCAGTATGATTGCATGATCCCTATACAAGTCAGACACTTGTGTCACCACAATCATAGAGTGTGTGGGTCTAGGGAGATTGACTGAACCAAACGCTGGACTATCTCTAAACCTAAAGCTTGCACCCAATGTCTGTGAATCACATGGTTAGCCCACCCAGAAACATTGGAAAGGAACACACGTTGGGAAGCACAACTTCCCACATGTGAGAATGTTCATTCCAAACAATTCAATTAAAAAAAAAAGTAAACTGCAGATGTTGGATATCTGAAACAAAAATGGAATATGCTCAGCAGATCAGGTAGCATCTGTGGAAAGAGAAACAGTAACATTTTCAGGATGAAGACCCTTCATCAGAACAGAGTGGGAAAACAGGTTGAAGGGAATGAAGAGAAATACTGCCTGTGAGCAAATGAAATGAAAGGCAGCTTCAGTGGGAAGAGGAACAAATCGTTCAGGTTTCAGGTTTGCAACCTTCCTATTTTTGTCAAAATGTATCTCAATGTTACCCAGTGTATTAAAATGAATATTATTTCTATTGATTAGAATATCATCTGCCACAAGACTTAATTTGCCATTAAGCAAGAAAGCCTATTGGGTCACAACGCATAGACTGTATTTCTTTTTGATGTGGACTATCGTTGGAGAAAACTATTGTGTGCTAGATAGGAGCCTGAATTAGTAAATGTGGTAAAGAAAAAATGTAGATATGTTACTTTCAGGCATTGTTTTTGGTTGCCTGTTTTCTCAAGCCAAATCCCCCTTTGGGGATTTGCCCTCCATACCCTTTCATGTTTATCACAGTGCCATGATTGAGAATAATTTCAACAAAATTATTGCAAAACCAGAGTGCAGTTTGTTGTTGAAAACAGTGCTGTTGAGCTTCGATTTTAATCATATAAATTTCACGAAAATACACTTAATTTTATATAGATACAGACCATGTTGGACAAGGTGAGAAGATAAGAGTTAGAATACGTAGCGGCTCACATGGACTTTGAGCCCTGGCAGGCTCTGCTGTAAATTCTGCAAACTTTCATAAAGATCTCCAAAACAAAATTTGACATAGAGCAAATATGTTTCAGGGTAGAGACACAAAGTTCTGGAGACAGTGAGATCTAGAAACGGTAGGGAATTGTCGTAGATGGACCAAGTGAATTTGAGTGCAGGATGGAAATTAGTTGTGAGGTTACCCGTGAACTATACCCAAACTCTACCTTCACTACACTGACAACTGCATCGGTGCCACCTCCTGCACCCATGCAGAACTCACTGACTTCATCAACTTCATGGCTAATTTTCCATCACGGGAGACAGACTATCGACAGACATCTATTACAAACCCACCGACTCCCATAGCTATCTAGACTACACTTCTTCCCATCCTGCTTCCTGTAAAGACTCTATCCCCCACTGCCAACTCCTCCGTCTACACCGCATATGTACCGAGGATGTTGTGTTCCATACCAGGACATCAGTCATCTTCATTCTTTAGGGAATGGGGGGTTCCCCGCTATCATTATAGACGAGGTTCTCACTGGGTTCTCCTCGATAACCCACAGCTCTGCTCTTGCTCCCCCTTCGTAACAAGGGCCGCCTTGTCCACACCTTTTACCCAATGATCCATTGCATACAGCACATAATCCTCCGACATTTTCACCACCTCCAACGGGATCCCACTACTAGCCACATCTTCCAATCTCCATCGCTTTCTGTTTTCTGCAGAGACCGTTCCCTCTGCAAAGCCCTGGTCAATGTCCCTTCCCTTCCCACCCAAACCACCCCCTCCTCGGTACTTTCCCCTGCAATCGCAGGAGATGCAACACCTGTCCTTACACCTCTCCCCTCGACTCTGTCCAAGGAACCAGAGTCTTTTCAGGTGAGGCAGAGGTTCACTTGCACCTCCTCCAACCTCATCTTCTGTATTCGCTGTTCCAGGTGTGGACTCCCGTATATCAGCGAGACCATGCGCAGACTCTGCAATCGTTCCACTGAACACCTCCACTCAGTCCGCATAAACCTTCCTGATCTCCCAGTTGCACAGCACTTCAACTCCCCCTCCCATTCCCACTGACCGTTCTGTCCTGGGCCTCCTCCATTGTCAGAGTAAGGCCCAGTGCAAATTGGAGGAACAGCACCTCATATTTCACTTACACCCGAGCAGTATGAACATTGACTTCTCCAACATCAAATTTCCCTCTCTCCATCCCCTCCCCTTTCCTCTCTCCATCCCCTCCTCTTGACCCAAAACTGGACAGGCTAGATGCAGGAAAATTGGTCCCAATGTTGAGAGTTCAGAACCATGGGCCACAGTCTTAGAATAAAGGGGAAGTCATTTAAGACTGAGGTGAGAAGAAACTTTTTCACCCAGTGTTGTGAATTTGTGGAATTCCCTGCCACAGAGGGGAGTGGAGGCCAAGTCACTGGGTGGATTTAAGAGAGAGTTAGATAGAGCTCTAGGGGCTAGTGGTATCAAGAGATATGGGGTGAAGACAGTCATGGGTTATTGATTGGGGACGATCAGCCATGATCACAATGAATGGCGGTGCCAGCTCGAAGGGCCAAATGGCCTCCTCCTGCACCTATTTTCTACGTTTCTAGAAACGTCACCCATTCCTTCTCTCCAGAGATGCTGCCTGTGCCACTGAGTTAATCCATCATTTTGTTCTGCACTGGAAATGGAAAAGACAAGAAAGAATGCAAAAAGTAGCAGGTGAAATTATGCAGAATTTTATACTGCATTCCTGCTTAATTGTTTCTGGCTGAACCTAGTTTTTTGGCAGATATAAGAAGCCCTTAGCTGAAGCAGAGCCTCATTGAAATATACATGTTTGTGATTTCTACATCATGTCACTTAAGACGAGTGTAAATCAAATACTTGCTAATTTCATGTAAAATAAAGAAATTAAGCAGATTCTTTAGAAAGAGCATTTTGATTTCACATTTCTTGTATTGAAATGCATATTAGGCAAAACAAAATTTGATTCAATAAGACACCAAATGGAATAGCCAACTAGATTTCTCATACTGGGGGTGTTCTCCTCTTGGTATAGTCACTCATCATGACTGATGGGAACCTTGAAATATTGAATGGCAGTTCCCATTCCAATTGCTAGATTACAGCCCAATATAAATGCAACATTCTCTAAACCTGCAACCTTTGAAAGTGTTATTTAGTGAATATCACCACTCTTTTCCCTTCAGTTTTTACCCAAGACTTTAGATTTGGATTTAAGGATATTATTGACCTTTCTTGCTCGTGTTTAGATTTTATCTTGATTATTCCCCATTTATAGAACTATAGTCAGAGACATCCATCAATGATTGAATGCCAGCTAAATAGGACAAATGACTTCATTAACAAAAGCAAAAAAATAATAATTACAAACCATAAGTGTCGGAAAACTGTTTTACTAAAGGAAGATTATATATATACAGATCAAAAGTCACATTTGTAAACGCACCTAAATTATTTCAGTTTAGCATTGCATTCTTGAACCACTCACTTCAGTCAAAATCAATTGTCCATTAAAACTAGACACACAAGCGTGAAAGCCAGTCTGCAAGATAGTGCAAAAGATTCCACTTGAGAACCACAAATGGTTTTGTTGAAAAGTGACCAGTCCATTTCAGCTCCTGTGTCTTTCTTTACCATACCCCCTCCCCCCCCCCCCCCCCCCCCCCCCCCCCCCCCCACCCCCCGTTCCCCAAATGGAAAAGGTTCTTCTTCCACCACAGTCCTACGGCTTCCTTCCTTTCTTGCGTAAAGACTGGCCTTCTCCAGAGAATGCGATAAACCTGCTGGCTCCCGAATCCTGCATCAACAGAAGTGATCATGAAGATTTAGAAAACTTTATCTATGATCTTGCTTTGTACAGCCACAGCTCAGCATTTTCCAAAGTGAAGCATTGCACAAGATCGCCAGGTTGACATGTGGGCGCCAATTGATTAAAGTAAACCGTAATTTCAGGCAAAGTAGACAATAGGTCAACTGCTGGAAAGGAGTGAAGATATTGTGCCATGTTTCCTGTTTAATAAACTCAATTAAACCGTACAAGTTCTTAACAAAATGAATCAATATGAAGCAGAGAACGTACACTGTATCAATTCTAATAAATCAATCTATATAATCCAGAATCAATGTTGAGATACTCATTTCCCAAAGGAAGTGGACAGAAAGGTCAGGTAAACCAGGAAAGAGTAACCTAATTTTGCACTTGACCCTGGAGTACTCAAGATGGACAATGACCATCTGAAATGGAACACGTTCCAATTTCTCAGCACCATTCCTCATCTTAACTGCAGATTGTAAAGGAGATACAAGGGAAGTTGATTGGTGATGGCGACCCATTGATTTCAGTCACATTATGACCACGCTATTCAGAAGAATTAATTGATTTATAATATTTGACTGATGTCCCTTTAAAACTCATATCAGATTTCCTGCATGAGTAACAAGGTCGACATCAACTTTATTTTATATTATCACTTGTTAAATTACTGAACCTTTTACCAAAATAAGAACATATTTCAAGCGAACACATTAATTTACTTCCGACATTCACTCACCTCTTCTATTTGTTTTGGGTGAGGCCGTGAATTCCTGATGAATGTAATTTTTCCTATTTTGAACTCATAGTTTGGAATTCCTCTGTTTGATGAATGGCAGAAAAAAGTTAGTTTGTAATCACCACCACTGAATTAGACACACGCTTCTTAAGCATTTCTGTATATTTGGTTATATTTGGACTGTTCGTTCATTACTGACACTCGTTTCATATAAAAAGCTTAAGACGTCAGACACTCAACTGATACGGTTCAATTCTCAGAAACCTGTGGAATAGAACAAACTACAGGGAATCGAGAACATAATCTTGACTGAAGACTCAGTGCTGTATTGAGGAAACACTGCACTTCTTGCATGAGATACTGAACAAATATCAACAGTGGGAAGCAGGAAAGTTCCATGGCATTCAAGTGTCAATAGTAAACATATTGTTGTAGACCATTAGCTTTAAAAAGTTGTGGATAGGACAGGGCTGGTACACAGGTTAAAGATTTAAATTTTAGGGCAAGGCCAACTTTAATGGTAATACACAGGAGCTTGGAAAAGTTGATTGGAGTAGGTTGTTTGCAGACAAAAAGATCGAAACAGTTAAAGGCTTTTAAAAATGAAAGGTATGCATGTTCCTGTTAGGGTGAAGGGCAAGGCAGACAAGAGTAAGGAACCCTGGATGACAAGAAAAATGGAGGCATAGGTCAGTTATAGGCAGCTGGGACCAAGTGTGTTCCTCAAGGAATATTGGAGATTGAGCAGCATACTCAAGGAAATAGGGGGGGGGGGGCATGAGATACCTCTGGCAGATAAGATAATGGCAGACCCATAACAGATTTTATAAGTATATTAAGATTAAAATTATAACTAGAGCAAATAGGGCCCCCAAAAATCAAAGTGGTCATCTATTTGTGGGCTCGCAGGAGATGGAGGTTCTCAATTAATATTTCTCCTCTTTCACTTCAAAGACACGAAGACTAGTGAACTTGAAAAAGTTAATATCGATGTCTTGAGGAGTCAAAAATATGCTGAATGTCTTAACATTCTCCAGAGCTTAATCAGGTATATCCTTAGCCAGAGAAGAAATTTCAGCAACGGTCCAAGAGGGTCTCGACCCAAAACGTCACCCATTCCTTCTCTCCAGAGATGCTACCTGTCCCGCCAAGTTACTCCAGCATTTTGTCTCTACCTTCGATTTAAACCAGCATCTGCAGTTCTTTCCTATACAAATCATCATTAGACATGTGTGAAGTGCCAGAAGATTGAAGGGCAACTGATGTTATGCCTCTATTTAAGAAAGGTTGTATTAAAAAACCTAAGAATCATAGACCAGTAAGCCATAATATCTGCGGTTACTAGAGAGGATTCTGAATAATATATAAGCATTTGGAAATATATAGGTTCATTCGGCATCATCGGTGTGACTCTGTGCATGAGAGATTGTCTCTGAAATGGAATCTTTTGAAGTAAACAAGATTGATGCAGAGGTGGAGTTGTTTTTCAGACTGGAGGTCTCTGATTAGTGGTGTGCCAGAGGGATAGGTGCTGGAGTCTTTGCTGTTTGACAACTATATCAATGATCTGGAAGAGAAAGTGCAGGCATTTTTGGAAAGCTTACGGATGAGACTAAAATAGTTGGTATCGTAAACAGCGATGATGGTTACCAAGTATTACAGCAGGGTCTTTGACAAACTGGTCCGCCTCAGGGAATTTAGTATAGAAGTTGGGATGTTAAGTTACAGTTGTTCAGGACATTGATGACACTACACTTGGAATACAGCGTTGTATTTTGATCAACATGCTATAGAAAAAATGTCATCAAGCTGGAAAGGGTGCCTTATATTTCCCAGGACTCAAGGGTCCGAGCTATATGGAGAGTTTGGGGAAGATAGGGCTTTGTTCGTTGAAGTGCAGGAGACCAAGGGGTGATCTTATAGATTTATAAGATCAAGAGGGACATAGATAAGGTGAATGCAGTCTTTCTCCCAGTTAAGAAATCAAGCATAAGAGGGCATAAGTCAAAGGTGAGAGAAAAAGATTGAATGAGAAATTGAGGATCAAATCTTTCACACAGAGGGTATATCAAATAGTTGAGGCAGGTACAACAACATTTGGACAAGTACATGGATAGGAACGGTTTAGAGGAATATGGGCCAAACTGGACAAGCTTAGATGAGGTATGGAAGAGTTGGGCTGAATGACCCACGTCCGTGCTGTATGACCATCACTCTTCAAGATCTCTTGAAGGTTAAGGCCTAAAAATTCTATATACAGTTTCAAACAAAGATTAAACAGATGAAGATAGCCTAGTTTAACAGCAGAATAAATCATGGATAAACATCTTAGTACTACTATCATCCGAACATCCTGAGTTTTTTTTCAACAATTCAGGTCAACGGGCAAAACCAAACTGGTTTCATTTTTAGACAAATCTCTGGCAAAGCCAATGTCTTGCACATTGAGCGGAACCACCTATGGGCCATCTTGCAGGATGCTTTCTCCCCTCTTTACCTCTTAATCCAGAAACGGCATCTCTAGTTAACAAACAATCATCAACAGCACTGACATCCAGTAGTTAGTTGATTAGTTAGCTAGTTGATTATGTACAACCCCAGTCAGTTTTAGACACCCACCTTTTAATATCTTCTGGGTTGATTAGTGCTGGATTGGGATCAACTCCTTTCTTTTTTCCATCTAGTCGGTTGCCAGCGCCAGTAAATGGCTGAGAACACAAATATCAAACCAAATGTGACTGTTTTAACCCCTATTAGGAATTCCCAGCAAATCTGTTGGAGTGGGATGGAAAAGACACCAGACAAGTGAGGTCAAGAGAAATAAGAGACAATTTAGTGGTTTAGAAAAAACAGAATGTTTGGTGTTTCATTTATCATTTGCAAGTGTAGGCATTCAGTAACTGTGTTTACCAGTCAGTTAAAGTTTATACAGATGTGATGTTGTAAGATTTATTAGCCGCCTTGCTTTCAAGTTTGGGTAGGGGTGTAAGAAATAATACTCCACTGTAATTAGTCAAATTTGCATTTTTGTCTCTATTTATTATACTTTTTGAAGAACTCAGCAAGTCAAGCAACCTCTGTGGAGACAAAAAGGATATGATGTGTTCACGTTTTGAATTGGGGCCCAGCATTGGGACTGGGGCAGGGAGAGGAAAAGGGAGACAAATAGTGGGGAGTGAAGGGAAAAGAAAACAGGAACTAATAGGCGAGAGGTGGAACCAGATTTGGCAGGGAAGCGGGTGGGGAAGACAGGCAACTGGAGCCAGGTGGGGAGGGATCAAAATCATCTTTAAAGGAGCGAACGATGACATGATGCTATGCGGTTGGTTTAAAGCTCCTGTAAGTCCCACTCCTCCATAGACCCACATCTGCATCAAAGCCAGAGGAGGCAAAGACTAGGGTTTGCTTGATAACATTTATGAGAAATCCCTCCTTCACTTTAATGGTAACTGGGAGAAGGCTGAAGCGCAAACAAAGTGGGCAGGTTAGATTCTGTCCAACATTCTTCTTGAAAATGGGTTTGAAAGATTTAGGTAGAGGAAATTGTTTGCTAACAATTCAGGATGGCAAAGTAACTTTACTTATTAATTTTGGAAAAATAATTTAAGTCAGGACATTTGTTTAAAAAAACCCCACAAGGCAACAGGCAAATTTTACATCAAGTAAAGAAGTATTTTAAAAGAAAGGTTGACTTTCCAATGGAGGAATCTGGTGCACTTGGAGGAAGCAAGGAAAATGTGCAGACTCTGCACAAATTAGCTTTTCCACTCTGCTGCCCAAAGTACAGCTCAAACCCACAACCCTAAGATTGAGAGTCCCATGCTCTACCGATTTCACTAGCCAGGCTATGTGGCAGTGCGCTCTACCCATGCACCACATTATATGCATCCCATAGCAAGGTCAAAATAAAATCTGCCTTTCGTGCTCAAAATATTCTGAATAAAGTTTAAAAATAGAAAGTCATCCAGTTTAGTAAATTGTTTTGCAACTAAAATTAAAAACCCAGTTATTTTTGGTACAGAACATAATATATGGCTTTCTGCTTACCCGGAATCCCAAATCAACTGGCACAAAGGTAGTGTGATCAGCTTCAAGATCCTAGAAATATGAAAAAGATAATCCATGGAATATCAAATAATGGGTTTAGAGACAAAAGTCAAAACATGCTTTAAAAAAAAAGTATTATTCTTTTGATGATCACTATAATATGGGTGATGATTCAAGAGTCAAGGTTATTTTAAATTACATTTCCGTTGCACTTAAGTGGTCAATAAAATGTTGCTTTTGTTTTAAATTTCAAATTTGTTGATTTTGAAACATCACTTACCAAATGAAAACTGTTGCAGAGTAATGGAATATGAAAAAAATATGGTGATAATTGTTAGCCTTGATAATTAGGAAAACTTCCCCATTCTTTTTTAAAATAGTCCCATCCTTTTTTTTTTGAACATCTCTGCTTGAGAAAGCAGGCGGTGATCTGGATTTAGACTATCCAAAAGTCTTCACTTCTAGTATTGTACTCAATACCATACTGGGATATTAGCCTCGATTTTTGTACTTGGGTTCATTTGCAAAATGTAGGAGTCAGCAAAAGATGAGTTTAGTTACTTAATACCCATTCCATGTTTGACAGAAACACCCTTCAATATTATTCAAAACTGACGAACTACTTGTTATAGTAAAATTCCATACCGAACTGTCTTCAGGCTGGTAATGTCTTTCAGGCTCTTTGTAACCCAATGGGGCATCAAAATCTACCTGCAGATTAAACAAAGAAAATACAAAACTTGAACTTGCACAAGCAGATCTAACAGATACAGGTGGTGCACATTTACACATTCTCCAGATTAACCAATTTTATTTTAGATAACTGATAAGGTACAACACTATCTGCTCATAACCTGTACATGGAAGAACGTACAAGCAATTTTTTATTTCCAGCCTAAAAGGGCACATCATGTGCAAGCATACAGCAGATGAATTATCAAAACCAGGAGACTCTATGTTACTTGTCAGTTGATACAGAGTTTGCTCACCTGATGGAGACACTGACATTGGATATCGGACAATTTACCCGTGACAATGGATTCTAAAGAGGCCAAGAGGAAAGAATAATCAAGTGCAACTCCCACTCCTTTCCAAAATGTTCCTGGATAATCGAAAGGTAAGGGCAGAGTTGGTCTTAGTTATACAGTTTGGTCAATTACCTCATGGATAAATCGCCAGATTCACACATCAATTATGGCGACGTGCACCAAGCATCAATGCTCTTCAGAAAATAGTGATAGAAAATGTAGAAAAAAAAAACTTATTCTTGGGGCTTCCAATTCCTAAATGGTTATAATTCCAAAAATCTCTCTTCAAGCCTCAGTCACGTTGGGACATTGGCTCTTGGTGCTTTAGATTTTGTTTCTCCTCTGCGCCCACTGCCCCCCTCCAAGCAAGTTAGAGATTGAAATACATGAGAGTTAAGACAATATATTTTGGTGGTGTCTATTATGACATCTCCAAACAAAAGTGATCTACTCAAAAGTGACACAAAAAAACCCAGTAACTAACTTGCACAACAAACAGGTGAGAAAAATGGTTGCAGGGTGGCTGTTGTTTAAGAAGCAAGAATTCCCTTTGTATTCTTCAAATGGTGCCATTTACATTACATCTACTTGAGAGTAAGCAGAAACTTAATTTATCATGCACACGAAAGATGGCATATCCAGTAACACAGTTGACAAGGTAAAATTGTATGTATATGGCTAAAGTGGAATTTTAACCCGCAATCATCCAGTACAGGTTGCACAAAATTACTGAATTATGATTGACACCTAGAGCAATTCTGCAAACCATCTAGTGATGTGACAGCACTATTAGAATATATTGATTATATATTAGAATATATTAACCAAATGAAACTGAATTAAACTTACATTCATATCACATTCAATGATGGAAACAGCTTTGTCCGGTTTAGTCTCCATAACCCGCAGTTCATAGATCTGAAACACAGATATCCTTCAAAATTCTCCCCTTTGTGTACAGGTCAAAGCACAATGTTAAATACATAAAGTATATTATTTTGAGTTTGTTGCTATAGATGCAACAGAAATAAGTTAATTAGTCTGTTAATTCAGCTTCATGTTTAGGACTGGCAGTGGAATTAAAAAAAAGAGAGATTTTGGCCCGAATCACCAAATTTTACACTGAAGCCAATTGGCTTCCTGTGGATGAATGGTGGTGATATTGCACACAAACACAATACTTAGATGCTATTGTTGCAGGGAAGGTGGCGGTGTTGAGAAGAAATGGGGGAGTAAAAGAAGGGGGGGGGGAAGATTAGTTGAGGGTGGAGATGGGAGGATGTGGTTAGTGGTGGGATTACCATGGAGGTGATGTGAAGGATGCAAAGGCTGGTGAAGTGAAACGGTGAGGATTAGGGGAACTATCCTGTTCTTTCTGGGGGAAGGAGGAGCAAGTGCAGAACGATGAGACACAGAGGAGATACTGGTGAAGGATCAATCTATGACAGAAGTGGGAGAAGAACGTTTCCTAAAGAAAGAGGACATCTCAGATATCCTAGAATGGAAAGTCTCATTTTGGAGCAGATATGGTGAAGACCAATGAATTCAGAATAGGGAATAATGAATAATGCAAAAGGCAGGTTGGGAGGGAGTGTAGTCCAGATAACTGTGGGAGTCAGTAGGTTTATAGTAGATGTCAGTGGACAGTCCATCCCCTGTGGTAGAGACGGAGAGATCATGAAAGAGGAGAGAATGTCAGAAATAGTCCAGGTGAATTTATGGGCAGGGTGGACGTTGTGGTGGTTAATGTAATCAGGTGTTCTGCACAGGTGCAAGTGGCATCGCTGATACCATCATCAATGTAACAGAGAAAGAGTTGAGGGATAAGGCCAGTGTACACCTGAAATAAAGACTGTTCGGCAAAACCGACAAAGGCCCATGCGAGTGCCCATGGCTAGCTACGATTCCTTTCTTTACATTTTCCATTAATTGTGCAACTTGAAGCTGTACATTTATCAGAAATTAGAAATGCCAGATTTACAAAATTCCCTATCCATAGAAGACCACTCACCTTCTCATTGTAGTTAATGGCAATGACATCACCAGTGGTCAAACAAGCAAAGTTCCTCAAGGCATTTTCTAATCTGCAAGTCAAACGCTAAGAGAAAATGCCAAATGCAGGAACAGATTCTGAATGTTTAATATCAGCAAAATTACCAGTAAATATTTTCAGTGTTAAACTCAATAGCATTGAGACTTATTTACCATCACCCGGTGGGGGTCGCTACATCAGAGGCCTGGATCGCCTCAGCGTAGAGGAAGAACAAGGAGGGAAAAGACAAAGACTTAAATTTTTGCCTTCCATCCCAGTGAGGAGGTGTCAGGTGAACTCACTGTAGTGGATGTTAAATTTGTGTTTATTGTGTGTTTTGTTATTTTATTATATGTATGACTGCAAGGCAACAAAATTTCAGACCGAAAGTACTGAATGACAATAAAGTTTCCAAGATTCCAACAGATTCAATGCGAAAGAAATAATCTCTGAGCTAGTTCTCAAGTGCAAATTAACAGGCAACCACACATGGGGTCACGTGGAAACACTTGACACCAAGTGAACTGAAGATCTCAATGTTGCCATCTGGCAAGACAACTACACCTTTGGGTGCTTGGAACGAGTTGTTATAAAATTGTGTGCATAAGAAAATAAAACTGCAATTAAAAACACCAGATCAGAATATTACCTACACCGGGAATGAATTGGAGGCAAAAACTATTTACTAATACCAGGATTTAAAATGCAAATTATGCCGATAGCTAATTAGCAGGGTTGGAGACTAACCTGTTGTTTCACAGTTGCTCACTACTTTTTACAGACATTGCTGTTCAGAATGACAAGTACACTTGACAGACTTTTGTTTCAAAACCTGCTTTAAAGCAAGTCAATGAAATTAATTCAGCTCTTGGATCAGTGCAGTCATTTACAGCAATTGCTGGTCAACAATTGGCTGTTTATGGATTGAAAGGATTCTTCTATTACATATTGATAATTTGCTGCTACATGCGACTAGAAATTAAATATTTACACACCAATGTCTTGAAATACACCACAGAGCAGTCCAGATTACCATTATATGAAAATAATTATCTTAAAATATGAAAAAGACTCGCTTGTGGTGTAAACAGAAACTCAATGACACAAAGTTTTATACTCCTTTCTTGGAGGTCACCCAATCACAATGAAGAAAATTTAATCTAGTTTTTAAAAAGTCAGCGTCAAATATAACTCTGGAAGATTCTTCTCAATGCTCCTTGGTAACTCCAACCACTCAGCAGAAGCAGCTCTAGAATGATACAAGGATACACAGCTTTGGGATTGGTGATATCCAGGAAGTCTGGAGCCTGTGGCTGAAATTTGGAATAAGTAGCAACCATCAGGTTCACACTCTCCACCTGGACAAGCCCCCCTTCCTCTAGTAGCAGGTTCTGCATCATCTAGAAACAGAGCGGAACATGGATTAAATCAACTGCAAAGATAACAAAAAAATGGATTATTGTTCAGATGCATGCACTTTTGGCATGACATCTACTGGGGTCCAATCAACCATAACCCATTCAAGTTAACAAAATATTGGCATACAAAGGGTATTGGGACAGATTTGGTGCCCTGGTTTGGTTAATTTAGGACACTACTAAATATACATATGGATACATAACAGCCAGATGAATTAGCTCTTTATCTGCTTGAGTTACATCGTAACTTAATACGTATTTCAGTTCTATTTCTTACCTTCATTCATGTTCCGACCCATTTATTAAACCTGTTGATCTCAGTTATGAAAGTTTCATTTGCCTTGGCATCCATCTTCTTTTGAGTACCGGCTTGCACATCAGTGCAAACCCGTGTACAAAACATTGCATCAAACTAAATTCCCAAATGATTTTGCTCTATTTTTAAAGTTTCCGTCTTTACTTTTATTTCTCGAGAAGTTCCCAAATCTAAACTCTGTCATCCAGAAAGACTAAATCTACAGGCACACGATGACACCACTATTTGCTCGGTTCCCACCAAATCACTCACTATCTCAACTTGGAAATCCTTCCTTCTTTACTCAGAATTTTCCCCAGACAGCAGAGGGAGCACCTTCACTCCCTCAGGACAGCAATTCTTCATGAATGTAGCTCACTTGAGGGTGTTTACAGATACAGGTACTTAATGCTGGTTTCACCAGTAGGGTTCACTGAATGAGTAGGGCTCAATTAATTAAATTAAAAAAATATCTTTCAAATGAATGAACTTCTCAGTATCTTGCAAATGAAGTTGTTTTAAATTATATAAAGACCACTCAAACGCTAAGTGAATTCTAACAAACCTGTGACACTTTAAAAGTAGCTATAACACCATTTTCTCCATGCTTAGATGATAATCACATATAATGATTAAACTAAATAGCACAAAGTTTTCACTAAATCTCAGTAGAAGGGACAATAATAAACCAATATCACCAGGTGTGGTCTACTCAGTGGGCAGAAGTGGCGCAGAGCATATAAATTCTTAGTATTTCTAACCCTTCTTAAGGAGATAAACAAGTTGCACGCACACAGTTGAATAAAACGTTTTACATACAATGAGTGCATTGAGTACTGCTGCAGTGCAAATGTTTTAAGCATTTCTTAATAAGAATCACGATCAAGACAACTGAGTGGATTATCCGTTTTGGTTGAGGAAGTATAATGGATTTATTACCAAAAGCAACTGTCTCTCACGAGCACCAGAAGATTTAATATTCAATACATCTTTTATCCAAATGGCAATGTGGGCAGGCATGATAAATTTCATAGTTAAACTCTTAGAAATGTAGAATTTGCAGAAAGTTTTTTTAAATTAATATTTTTAAAATATTATCACCTTTGAGTAATGTACAATTGCTTAATTCAAATGATTTAATAATTCAATATACTACTTGCTGATCTATGCGGCAAAGGAATGGCATCCCTACGAACATAAACCAAGTTGGCTGGCCGTCTGGTTAGAACAGTTATATTCCAAGCAACAAGTGTTCCAAACACCAGTCCACTTCCCAGCTCCAACCTCTAGGGTCTCCTTTGGAGATGTGTACAATGCCTTCGTGGATAGACAAAAATGCTGGAGAAACTCAGCGGGTGAGGCAGCATCTATGGAGCGAAGGAAAAAGGCAACGTTTCGGGTCGAGACCCGTGGATGCTCATTTACAAGCTGTGGTGATACCGGTGATGTGTCCCGCTAGTCAAATTCTACAACAACCCTCACTCACCCAGTGAGGCAGATAACAGATTCCTTCCTCGGCCACAAACTCCAAAACACCGCAATGTGTCATTCGGTCAGTTTTTCGGTTGATCAGTTTAAAGAGCATTGGATAGGTGATGTTCAGACGACCTGAAAAATAAATCAAATGGTTTCAGTCCAGCCACTAAAGGCAGAACAAGGGCACAATGGATTTCAGCAATAGGGAAATTACAATAAACCGAGGGAATAGAGCAATGGGAATAAATAATGTGAACGGTTTCAAAAATCAGAAAAATTATAACACCACCTTATATTCTAATTGGGTAGCATGCAACTGAATGGTATGAACTCCGTCCTCTCCTCTCAGGTTTTCTTCCCTTTTGTTTACCTATTTCACTCCTTTTCTCCTTCCCCCCCCTACTTAAATTCATCCCTAACTGCCCACATACCAATATTCCTCTTCCTTTGTTCATCTTTCATAACCCCACCCAAACTGGGTTCCATCTATCCACCACCCCTTCTTTCTATGATTCCACCCACCAGCCTGTCTCACCCCTCCCTTTCACTTCTATATACAAGGTACCTATCATCTACACTATTGGTCCTGATGAGAGGTCTCGACCTGAAACGATGACCACCCCTTTGCGTCAAAAGAAGCTACTTTACCTAGGTATGTTACAAAACCTACCTGAATCGTGGCTGAGCATCTGCCCCACCCCTTGTGTGCGATTTTGGCGCTGTTTAGAGGGGGCGGGTTTAAAACGCGATTTTTACTAGGCTGTTCCAATCGAAAATGTTCAGCCTAGTAAATCATTAATGGAAAATCGCTGAAAGACCCCGTCGCAAAAGGTATTATTAGTTTTTATGGCCTTGTATAATATTTATAGTAGTTTAAAAATCACTCTCTCACTCCGCAACCTCTCGCAGCCCCAGGGTTTTATAAAGCAAACAATTAAAAGTATGTACCTTATTTTTACATTAAATGGGGCATGTATATAACCCTGTATATAAAGTTTTCTATAGCGAGTAGTTCATTTTGGGCTTTTTATATCCCGCAGTATTTTTCTGGGCATTTGAGGGCACAAATCCAGCGCAATGTGAACGTTCTAAACCAGCGCGTTCACAGGAACCCACTAGAAAGCCGATTTAAATTGACTTTAATTTACAGCAATTGAACACTAAATTCCTTCCATTTGGCCTATAAATTGATGTAAATGAGATTTAAAAATCATGTTTTATTGTGAATTATTTGTGAATATTATTTGGACACTTGGGCTATTTAAAAATGTTAATCATTTATTAAGAAATGGATAGATGTTTAGATCTAGTAAGTGAAGTTTGAAATTAGCTACAAATGGGTAACTAACTAATTATATGCTTTAATTTCAGGTCATCCAAGTAAGATTATTTTATATTTGTTTCAGAATGCTTCAATCTATGATAACTGAAAATTTCATTCAGTTCTCTTAATTTTTAAGAAGGTTATGGGCTTTTGACTGTCCACGATCACAGCTTTTTTGATATGTCCATAGAAAATCAATAGGGAACAAGATGCTAATTTCCGAGTATGAAAATGGCCATAACTTTTTTATTACTTGAGATATGAAAGTGAATTAGGTGTCAAATTAAACTTATTGTTATGCTTTATCTGATCGGATAAATTGCAGACTTGATTTTTTAAATCTCAAAATTTTGTAACATTGCTACTTTACCTGCTGAGTTTTTCCAACAGTTTCTTTCAAAAATAACTCCCGATACCTTTAATGGTGCATATACTTTTAAAGGATGAAACGTCACTAGCACTTCATAACTTCTTGACAGAAAACATCATATTACATGAATTATTAATGGTAGAAAGTTGCACATGGGATTCAGGTACTTACTCAGTTGATCCAGAGCAGATGGTGGCATTATTACTGTGCAAGAAGAAACACAAACACTATGTAAAATAACACAATGGAAAACATACTGCAGTATCATTGTTCCTTAAGTAAGAGTCAAGAAAGAGCCAAGAATATTTTATTCTCACATGTTCCGAAACAGAACAATGAAACTCCTTCTTGCAATCAAAGCCATCAGCATTTTGGGTCACATAAACTGCTCAACCATTAAATTAACTGTGCCAAGGTGCTGGCAACTTCACTCTCTATTAAATGATCAACGCTGTGATTGGTCTGCTGAAAAGACAGTAGGAATGGAATTTACCAAATGCAAAGTAAAAATTATTGTTTTTAGCAAATGACAACAGTTTATTCACCTTTCAATGCAGATTATAATTCAGTGACGAGGAGAGTATTAAAATAATACGATTCAGAAACTTCACATTCCCAATATAAATTTTCTTTCACAAGAACATTGTCAGCACAAGAGATATCAAGTATCTCTTCGGGTATGGAACATCCGCCATTGGAACTCAAAATGTGGAGATAGATGCAAGAACTAAAACTGAAATGAGTATTGGCACACTTCACTTTCTTCTTCGCGAGAAAGAACAGAACCCAAACAACCCAATGATTAGCACAAACGTGCCATAAATCACTTGGACAGTAACACAGAGAGATTTCCATGTGACAGACGTGGCAGTCATTCTGTCCACCTTGAAGAGCAATCTCATTCTTCCATTATTTTGTTCCTGTAACTATTCTAATTAATTCCACTCCCCAAAATTCCCTCACACACCTAAAGACCGGGGAAATTTATAGTAACCAATTAGCCTACCAACTCATATCTTGAGGAGGGACCTCAAGTTGTCACAGGGGATTGTACAAATCCAAGTTCACAGCACAGAGGTTAGGATTGAACCGGAGTGCGTTTTTTTACTGGATTTAATTCAATTTGCCACAGCACTGTGCTATCCTGATATGGATGGTAAATGATGACCTTGATGGTGAAATTAACATAGATGCAGCAGAACAACTGACTAACAATCCATGCAGAGGGATCTTTCCAATACAGGTGCACAACCTTTTATCCGGAGTTCCGGAAACCGAAAAACTCCGAAAACCGGCCATTTTTTCCAGGATGTCGTCTGCACACCAAAGCTCGCGTTTTGCGCCAAACTTGACCCCAAACGACCCACGGTCAACCCAGGTCTGTACTACTGTAGCGGCTGCCTCCGCCCCGGAGACCGGGGAGACACTTAAACATCTGTAAAACATTGCTTAAATGTTAGTCAGTTAGTTTGGAGGGCTTTTATGTGAAGGGGGGGTTGAAGGGGTAAACTTTAATTCTTAGTCCCCTACCTGGTCGGAGAGACGGGGAGCGGTCAATGCCTTACCGGGTCGCCGTGCAGTAAGCTCCGCAGCGCTGTGTGGCCGGTGGGGCTGCGGGCGGCGCCGGTTGTAGCTCCGACCCCGGCAACTCTACCCCTGGCTGCGAGGCGCTCCAAATCCAGCACCGCTCGCGGCCGGACGCCCCCCCACCCCCGCAAATGTTGGGAGGCGGCGGCGTCGCAGCGCTGGGATACCAGCGGGAAGCTGGTCGCTGTGCGGTAAGCTCCAGGCCGCGGAGGCCGCCTTCTCCCAACATTCGCGGAGCTGGGGTGGGGGGCGTCCGACCGCGGGCGGCGCTGGATTTGGAGCGCCTCGCAGCCAGGGGTAGAGTTGCCAGGGTCGGAGCTCCAACCGGCGCCGCCCGCAGCCGGACGGAGCCCCCAGCTCCGCGATGTTGGGAGTCGCCGACCAGGTAGGGAACTAAGAATTAAAGTTTCCCCCTTCACCCCCACCCCACCACCACCACATAAAATCCCTCCAAACTAACTGACTAACATTTATGCAATGATTCCCCGGTCTCCGGGGAGGAGGCAGTCGCTCCAGACTTTTCAAGCCGCCCGCGCTACCTACCTAATCTACGCTAAAAATCTTCCATTCGGAAATACGGAAATGTCCGAAATCTGACAAGTGTCTGGTCCCAAGGCTTTCGGATAAAAGGTTGTGCACCTGTATATCCATCAAACAAAGTTTCAGAATGCTCAACATTAAAACTTGCTCAAAAATGGAATTTGCTGAGAATCACCAATATAATGATAGAATGAGGATGTGGATAAACTACAACCACTTACTTTTCCCTCCCTTCTCTACATCCGATCGATCACTGCCTGCAAACATTGAGACAGAATAGCAGCGGTACTGTGTGGAGAACCGGTTCCGAAATGCTTGCGGAATTGCCTGGTCAAACATATTGAAGGCGAACTGTATTAAAAAAAGAGAACAAGGAAAAGAATGTCTCAGAGGGTGTCTGTTAAACAAGGTGTCATACTGAGGAAATACAAGTTTAGTTTAGAGATATACAGCGCAGAAATAAGTTTAATCTTCTGTGGGTTTGCTAAAGAGACTTTGAATAAGACTGCATTATTTTAAACTGTACGCTGTCAGGAGACTGCCTTGGTATTTTTACCAGTTTTCTTTTCTTGTAATATTGAATAAGCTCCAATAATGGAGTAATAGCCTTCACATCTTATTTCACTTCCTCCCTCAGCAAATTCTGAGCTACCTCAGGATGAGCAGGTGGTCCCACAATGACAGTAGCTCGCATATTATCACATATCAGGATGTCACATTCCTTTGGAATTAAAGATTAAAAAAGGTGAAAATAGAGTCATTCAAATATTTCCTTTGCCAACAGAAATGCAGGCCAAGCGAGTACAATTTAATCACTAAACAATTTACAACACAAAATAGAGGATTATTTATCTGCAGACAAGGTGGAAGAAATGCCAAATTCTCATCCCCAAAGAACTATGGATGTTATGTCACCATAAAAGTTTAAAATGGGAGAATGACATATTAAATAATTTCTAACGTTATGTAAACTTATGTCCTTTTCAAGAAGATATCCGTCAGTGGCAAGACACCACTGCCCAAAGCAACAATTTAGGGAGGTGCAATTTCAATTTAAAAAGGACTCCAAATACTATCGAAGATAGACACAAAAAGCTGGAGTAACTCAGAGGGACAGGCAGCGTCTCTGGAGAGAAGGAATGGGTGACGTTTCGACTCGAGACTCTTCTTCAGACCTATCAAGATGTTACCAAATACTATCAGCAGAGAGACAGATGTAATACTTCTGCTTGTTATTATATAAAGTAAATGATGAAAACACATAGTACATTAATTTTCAAATAAACTAACAGTGAAATTTCAGGGAATAATTCAAGCATGCACCATAATAAGCAAAAGCAAATAAAACATCCATGCAATGAAAATTCTCCTACACGACACTTAACTCATATTTCTTACACTAATGAGCAACTTTAGAGTGAAAGCAGGCAAGTGGAACCAGTATAGATGGTGCATCTTGGTCGGCATGGACAAGTTGGGCCAAAGAACCTGTCTTTGTGCTATATAGCTCTGTGACTGTCTCACCTGGAGGGACTGTTGGGATCCCTGGATGGATGTGAGGGAGCTGGTCTAGCAACAATTAGGAAAATGTCCCCATGCCACTTCGCAACAAACAGGTGACACAATTTACAGGAACATTTACAGTGGGTTTTCAGTAACTGGTGAGTTTAGAATAAGGGACGGCAGACAAGAACAAAATGGGTCAAATATTCTTCCCAATGCCTTTGTGACAACTATATTGAGTATCTCACTTGGTACACTGTTCAGTGAATGGATTTGTCCTGTATAACCCAGCTCACCGAGTCCATTTCCCAACCTCCACCATCCTACCTGTTGGCTGGTGAACAGAGGCTTGTTAATTTATCCAAAGCTGGTGTTTATATTTGCCAAGATTAAAAATGGCGGACAACGCACAAAACAAAACCTAGAAGAATTTTTAACTCGCATTATACGAGATGGCAACAATAGTATTTTTTTTTTTAATCAGGCTATCGCCTGCTCGTTTGACACCACAGACTATTGCCTCAATTGTCAATAAAGATGACTTGTAATACTTTAATACGCCGTTTTTATCTGTTCACCGAGGAATGACTCGGATGCCGGTTCGGGATCTCTAACGTCCCACAGTGACTGTGCAGTCTCTTCACATAACAACTCATCCCATCCCATTCTTCCCTTTCCCCACACGATACCAAGTCCCACCTTGATCACCCCGGCCACCTTACCATGTTTCCTCAGCCCAGGCTCCGATGAGACGGTAGACGGGTCGCTGCTCGGTTTCCCTAACGGTGAATCCACAGATCTCCCGGACAGACGATGACCAGCTCTGCCCCGGAAGCACTACACGGCGGAGAGTGACCCCCATTGGCCAGCACCTACACCGCACGCCTATCATTGGCTGCTTCCAACCGACCAATCACATGGCGGAATCGGATAACATCTCGGTTTCCATTGGTCTGTTGAAAGCGCCATTGACCAATCAGGGGGTGCTAGCATCCATGAATAATTGACTAAACATTCATTTCTAATTATGTACAAATATGTTATAGGATCTTTGATTATGTATAAGTCCTCTCTGACATCAGGGCATGGAGGAATTATGGAGATATTGTAGAAGTACTCAGAGTTGGGAACTCTTTGGTGCACTTGGGTGGTAAATGCAGCAGAGTGCATGTACATTATCAGTTAGTGCATCTATATGATGCTTGGGTTAAATGGTTGCAATTGGTTAATGGACACAATATCAGCAAATATGTAGTATTTATTAAAAGTATGCAATTACTATTTTTACTGGAAATAGTCTATTGAATGTTTATATGCCTTTAAGAACCAATGTGTTGTGGATACTTGGTATCCATGTTTCTTGTCCTACTGTTTACTAAGTAAGTAAATAGTAAGGCAACAATAGGCCATCAAATAAAATGCTACCCACCTGTCCTCTGTACATCTTATCCAGAGATACAATAAATTTATCAGCCTCATAAGCAGTACACCCATATTCTGTTTAAAAAAAATCTAATTATATATTTTAAATGAATTTGCCTCAATAATGCCTCAATTTAACATAGATCTGTTACAAAATATACCATATTATATAGTCAGTCATTGTGAAGAGTTATCTAATCATTCATCGCCCCTTTAATTCTTCATGCGCTCCTTTGTTACCATCTCTCAAAGCAATACAAACACTTTAGGAATATTTACCTCATCATAAATCTTCACAATCATGAAAAACCTTTAAATTAGGTCATCACTGAGGTTTGAGTCATCTGGGAAATATAGTGAATTCCTTTGTGATCTCATCATGCTGAGTGCTGCAGCTATATACATTGACAGTATGTAGTCAACAAAAACAAAAGTGAAAATCAATGTGCCAATTAAAAGCAAACTTAAATTATCAAATTGTTTTTGAGCAGGGTCACTAACTTGGGATATGTGTAGGTGCCTCCTTTCACAGGGATGATGTTATAAAAATTTACAAATTTTAAGGTTTTTCATTACGGATCTTTGTTCAATTGAGGCATTAATGAGGGTTAGCCCAAATTAGATTATGAATTGTTCCTTAAACATTGGCGTTGTCCGTCATTATACAAAATGCTTGCATTATTTAAAAATATATATTGCATGCAAGGAAAGCAGGATCTAATTATGCCGTCAGACCAGGAAAACGCTCAAACGTCCCCCCTCCCCTCAAAAACAAAACAGTATTCAGAATAAAAATATATACCATCTTCCTCATCCAGCTTTCTTCTCACCCCCTCCCTCCCCTCATCAGTCTGAAGAAAGGTATTGGCTCGAAATGTCACCTATCAACGTACCCCAGAGAAGCTGCCTAACCTGGTGACTCCAACGGGATCCCACTACTGGCCATATCTTTCCATCCCCACCCCTTTCTGCTTTCCGCAGTGACAGTTCCCTCCAAAGATCTTAGAGCTCTAAGATTTTTGGTCCCCTCCGCAACTTTCTGGTCAACTGGTCCCTTCCCACCCAAACCACCCCCTCCACAGGTACTTTCCCCTGCATCCGCAGGAAATGCAAAATGCAACAAAAGGTCTCTTTACCTCCCCCCTCTACTGTTCCAGGGATCACCTTCTGTACATCGTTTCACTGAACACCTCTGTTAAATCCACCTTAACCTACCCGATCTCCTGGTTGCTCAGCACTTTAACTCCCCCTCGCATTACAAATCTGACCTTTCTGTCCTGGGCCTCCTCCATTGTCAGATCATTGGAAAACAGCACATATTTCGCTTGGGTACCTTACACCCCAGTGGTATGAACATTGACTTCTCTAACTTCAAATAGCCCTTGTTCTCCCTCTCTCCCCTTCCCAGTTCTCCCACCAATCTCACTGTCTCCGACCACCATCTATCTCTGTCCCGCCCACTCTCCTGACATCAGTCTGAAGCAAAGATCTTCGCTATAAGATCTTTGGTCTGAAGGGTCTCGACCCGAAACGTCACCCATTCCTTCTCTCCAGAGATGCTGCCTGTCCCGCTGAGTTACGTCAACATTTTGTGTCTACCTGCTGACTTCATTGTATACAAAAGTTGTGCAAAAAAAACTCTATACAAATGTCCTATACATGAATTGGTGTCTTGCTCAGAAGCTCAAACTTGTGAAATAATTCTCCTTCAATGAGAAATGGATTACACCCTTCTACAAAAGATGCAAGCAATATTGATACGTGTGCAATGACCAGCCAATCATATAGTTATCATTTGAGCATTAGATCCAATAAGAGAATAATTTTCTGTCCAATGGAAATAGGGGGAGGACGCATGTGTGTGATTTCTATCCAATCAGAGCATGTACGGTCGACTGGCCATCCAATCAGAGCATGTACGGTCGACTGGCCATCCAATCAGAGCATGTACGGTCGACTGGCCATCCAATCAGTTAACCAGGTTGCCTTCGCCGACGTCTGCGCTCATATCCAATCAGCTCTGGTATTACTCGGGTTCTTTTGGCGCCAACTTCGAGCCTCCAAGTTCACAGAGCCGGCTGTTTTTTTTTGTTGTTGTTGTCGTCAATTCGGGGCGAAATACTGGTTGAAGTTAATTGTTGCGAACTATGTTCGTGTCGGATATACGGAAAGAGTTCTACGACGTGCTATTAAACCAGGTAAGGAGTGAGGTAGACGTGAGTCGCATGACGGACCTTGTTGAAGTAAAGGCCCGGCGTTTGTTGAAGCTGCTCAAGAAGGAACTGCAGATGCTGGAAAATCGAAGGTAGACAAAATTGCTGGAGATACTCGGCGGGTGCAGCAGCATCTATGGAGCGAAGCTGGTTCACTTATTCGCTCTTGTAGTCGAGGGCTTTATCTTCGGCGTTGGGTAGCATGATCAGTACGTGTTGATTATTTACAATCATCAGCTATCACTCCTGGAAATGTGTTTTATATTGTTACAAATAACAAACACATTACACTTGGGAGACGTATGTAAGGAACTTCGAATTATATTCACATTTGTTTATAAAGATCAATAAAACAAGATCGAGTAGAAACATTGAAGCATGATTTTGCTCTAGATCTCGAGGTTATTCAGTCATTCATTGATGTTATGGCTAACTTTTTGTCTAATTTCAGTCATTGTTTTGGCTTCCAATATTTTAATGCACTTGAGTAAAACAAAGGTATCAATATCTGAGCCTTTTGTTACAACTCATTACTGCTGGCACCCTTTGGGTGAAGGGGTGTTCTCTAATTTCTCTGGAATGTTACTGATTTTAAGATTATGACCTCTTGTTAGTAGAAAATAGTCTTCATATCTAATTATTTGCAATAAAACACTCGATTAACCTTTGATTCCATCAAATACAGACATTGTTCACATAGCTCTTAGGTTACATTATATGTTTACAGCTGGTCTAATACAAAATCAAACCTATTTCCAAATTATATAATGACTTCAACTATTGGGTCATAGGCGTTGTGTCATTGGTTTGAGTCCAGGCAACACTATGGCATGGATTTAAATGCAACCACTGCTAAAATTGGAACAAGGCATTGTGTGCTACTGTCATATGTATTCAGCAGTACAATGAAATTAGCAGGATATAAGGGAACTTCAAAACTGCATGTTATTGCTGCTGAATCATTGTGTCATTTATGTAAATCTGGAATTGTACAAAAATAAAAGCTGTATGATGTTTAGTTTTGCTGAAACTTGTGTCTTATTTTTCAGAGGGTGTTATTACTTGTGGCCTTCGATGTTGATGCACTTTGTACCTGCAAAATCCTTCAAGTGAGTGGTACCTTGTGTCACATTCATTGATTCCAATGGTTTAAAAAAAATAATTATTTGTTCCCTGTAGTGTCGTGATATGGCAGCTGGAGATGCTGACCCAACCACATACCAAACTAGAGGGATTTGTTATGTGGTTCTGACAGGAGAAGTAAAATATATTGTCCTTTGGCTTGTCCTATTCTGTTACCTGCACTTATTTCCTTTTTTTTTTTTTTCAGTGGGTATCATTTGCTTTGCAATGAGTCTGAATTCAGTTTCATAGAGTTTCATGATTGCTGCAAAGCAAAATAAGAAATTATGTTAAAATTGTTGCTCCTGAGATGGTAAAGGAAAGCGAGGAGAGGAGCTCGCAAAATAGAATAGAATAAGTTTATTGTCATTGCACAAAACTGAGCAATGAAATTCCATTTGCTTCTCCTCCGTTAAAAGAAATACAACACGACACCAATGCACATATGTACATTATGATCACCATTTTCGATGAAATTCTGGAATGTCATGCCTGACAGCATTTGTCCGTTTCCTTTCAGTCCCTGTTCCACTGTGACCATATACAGTATACATTGGTTCCTGTGGCAGGATGGCAAGATCTGGAGACTTCATTCCTTGAGCACAAAGAACAGGTGGGTGACGTTCCACTCAATGTGTCTAGGAGCAAAGTAAAAGCTAGCACAGACTTGTGTATGTTTTCTTTATTATTGTCACATGTACTGAGGTACAGCAAAATTATATTTGTTGTGTGCTGTCCAGGCAAAGAAAAGACTATATACATTGTTACAATCAAGTTGTCCACCATGTACAGATAAACGGTCCAACATTTAGTGCCAGATAAAGTCCGATTAAAGATAGTTCAAAGGTCTCTAATGAGGTATTTGGGAGGTCAGGTCTGCACTCCAGCTGGTGAGAGGACTAGTTTATTTATATTTTATCATGTGTACAAAGGTACAGTGTAAAACTGTTTAGTTTGGGTTGCGTGCTATCCAGTCAGCGGAAAGACTATACATGATTACAATCGAGCTGCCCACAATGTTCAGATACAGGATAAAGTGAATAATTTTTAGTGCAAGATAAAGTCCTGGAGGCATGAATTTTCAAACTTCTGTACCTCTTACCTGATGGGGAAAAGAGGGAGTGAGATGTTGATTATGCAGGTGGCCTTGCCAAGTCAGTGTGAAGTGTAGATGGAGTCCATGCAAGAGAGGTTAATTTGCGTGATAGTTTGGGCTACGTGTACAATTTCCTGTGGTCTTGGATGGAGCGGTTCCCATACCATGCTGTGATGCATCCTGATAAAATGTTTTCTGCAGCACACCTGTGGAAGTTTGGTTTATTGGCACATGTGCTGAGGTGCCCTTAAAAGCATTTTTGTTGCATGCTATCCAGCCCATCGAGTCTGCACTGACCAGCGATCACTGCTCGCTTACACGATCTTTATTTTACATTTATACCCAGCCAATTAACCTACGAACCTGTATGTCTTTGGAGTGTGGGAGGAAATCGAAGATCTCTGATAAAACCCACGCAGGTCACAGGGAGAATGTACAAACTCCGTACAGACAGCACTCATAGTCAGGATTTAACCTGGGTCTCTGGTGTTATAAGGCAGTAGTTCTACCTCAACACCACTGTGCTGCCTTTCTTTGATAATTCTTTAGTAAAGTACGGTATTTTATGCAGGTGGGTGAAAGCTGGCAACATGAATAAGCTGTGCGGTTATTTATGTTGTCCCTAAATCTGTATCTTTCCTATTTGCAGTTCAAGTATCATGTGCTAATCAATTGTGGTGCTAACTTGGACCTCCTGGAGGCACTGCAACCTGATGAGGACGCTGTTTTCTTTATCTGTGATTCCCACAGACCTGTTGATGTCATTAATGTATATAATGATACACAGGTATGTCTGCCAGACATTGACAAAAGCTTGTGATAACTGGCCTTTTTATGTGTGAAATATTGGACTTTGTCTTATTTTTATTTCCTGTTCCTTTCATGTACAACCTTCTTTGCCTTGAATGCATTTTTCAAAATTAAGCATGCTATTTTAGGGAATGAAATTATTTTACACTCGGTATGTTAAGAATTTTCAGTGGAATAGTTTGAACCAAACTAGAAGTCTCTCCTCTCTGAGGAGAAACTGGAGCTTCCCTCTCTTCTGCCTGGAAGTATATTCTAACCCCGTTCTTGGAAGGACCCCAACTGCATTGATGTTATGATTTACTGACCTGTCCACCTTTTGCAGTGAAGCTACCAATAATCCTCTCCATATGGTAATGACATTTCAGTTTGATGTTTTGTGGGAAAATACAACGTGTGAGGAACACTGCTGTTGGAAAGTGTTGATGCTCTACGTGATGTGTAAAGAATTATTTTTATCCACTATGCAATTACAGCAAGAAGAAAACATGGGGTTAATGTTCAAATTGGAATGGGAAATTCAGCAAAAATAATTGAGGGCTATAGTTGTGTGGTGTTCCCAACTAATTTTATCTTGTCATTGAAATTGGAGCAGATAGTGATAGGAGCCATTCGGCCTGTCAAGCCTACAGCCATTCAATCATGGCTGATCTGTCTTTCCTTCTTAACTCCATGCTCCTGCCTTCTCCCCATAACCCCTGACACCCGTACTAATTAAGAATCTGTCAATCTCTGCCTTAAAAAAAAAAAAATTGGATAATTTATTGCATCCATTCAAACTAATTCCCAAGGGGTTGGATCAGCCGACGCATAATTGCCATTTAAAGTGCATGTAACCTGGATGTGATTTCCTACGGTATGTGCAATTCGTCTTCATCCTTCGCGAAATACCCAAGATGACTAAGAAATCCATTCGTTCTAGATATTGAGCACTCTGTGATTCCAAAGAACTGATGTTATCTGGGAGTTTTTGCTGAGACTAGAGCTAAGCTAAGGGGCTCCAGCTTTTGTCACTTGTCCCTTGATACAGATTGACGAAGTTCAGAAGAAAGTCGCAGCTGATTTATTTTTATGTAGGAACCAAATGGCCCTCTCAACTCCGATATCCTGAGTCGGCCTTGTTCAAGCAACATCTATGTGGCAGGAGAGACGAAGGTGGTGTGTGTCTTTGGTAGAAAATCTGAAGCATCTTGGTTGTCAAAACCCATCACTCCAGTACGGTGTGGTAATATAATTGGGAGAGTATATCCACAAATCAGTTTAATTAGTAGTCTGTTCCAGTTGGTGCAGTTATGGCATCGTATTAGGATTTGTGTTTTCAGCAAATGGTGTTTAATTTCCCTTGTCCATGTGTTGTTAGTGATCATTGCATCTATAATGCTCTGCACCTGTTCATCCACATATGTGCAAATTAATATCCAAGTTCTGATCCTTTAACTGGCACCATGCCATTATTCGACAGCAATGCTGGAAATGTTTGTGGTGTGTATGCAGAGATGTCCAAAAAAGCACCACTGGAGAAGCTTTACACACATGGACAAGTGGTGAAGGGAAGATGTTGTATTTTTTACTATGAGGATAGCAACATCTTTCTAACTACTAAGACCTGGCATGTACCCACTGCCAACTAACGCAGAGTAGTGTTGTCCTTTGAATACATGCATGCAGTACTTTGATCAAAAAGTGTGTAAATTATCAGAAACGTCTGAAAAACAGAGCAAGGAAGGTTTAGAAAATTACAAATTTCCAGAAAGCATAAATTTAAAGGGAAATTAATACAGCGAACGGTGGGATGATGCCTTTTAGATGGAGAATTAAGATCTAATGTGAACTACATGGAGTTTTGCTAAATTTATAAGTTGTTGGGTGGATGTTAGTTGGTGCAACAGTTGTGGTGAGGAAGCAGATTTCCCTCACTAGAATGGAACAAAAGAATATAATTTACAATTATGTGAGATAAGAAAAAGCCATGATTGTGCTGTTGCTGTTTAAATGGTTAGGACACATTTGATCAAAATCTTTAACAGACAACATGCAATGAAATTCTTTTCATTGCTAGGAAGGCCGGCAATAAAGGAAAACTGATTTAAAGTAACTTCTCAATATCCCCTTTTGGGTTATTTAAAAGCTATGTAATGCATTATCAAGAAAGGTGGTGAAAACAGGTTCAGCAGTCATTTTTGAAAGGATAAATACCTGAAAGAGAATTGTGCAAGGCTACAATGTACTCGGGGAATTAAAACTAATTGGTATAGCCCTTTTGAAAGGTTGGCATAGATAAATGGGCCGAGTGGTAGACATTGTAGAGATTCACTGTTTTTGTTTAATAACAATCACCTTTTCATAATTAGTAGCTTCCCTTGTGAAATTGAACAAATTGCTTTGTTTATTCAAAGATTTTCTCAAGATTTTAACATAACTGAAATTAATTTACGATGTTAGTAGCTCTTCTGGAATCTAATGTATCATTAAGTGTGGAACTGGTTGTTAAAAATGTGGCACTTAAATGGAAGGCAAAAGTGCATGTTGCCCATTCATTTACCTCCCTCTCGGGTCTAGAGTCTCCAACAATGGGTCGATTTCATCAAAATAGTTTAGATATCGGCAATCACAAGACTTTAACGTCCCATAGAAATGTTAATTTACCTTACTTCAGAACTTTATAAAGCAGGTTAAAGCATGCTAAAAGTTAATAGTGTGGATAATATTTTATCTTCTAGATTAAACTGCTGATTAAACAGGATGATGATCTTGGTATCCCTGCATATGATGACATCTTCAGGGATGATGAAGAAGATGAAGATTCAGAAGATACTGGAAATGAAAGTGAAGGATCAGAACCTACGGGGAAGCGCAGGCGCATGGATGAGGTGATGAATTGTGACCACTGTGTGTAAAGGTTGTTCTGAATGTATTTTATGGGAGAGTTGACTTGACCTGAAGTATGAGTAGCGAACGAGAGAGAAGTAAATGGGTTGAGGAACCTGTGAGTCTGTTGATTGAGGGGTCATGGGCATTAAGCCCCAGGGATGGAAGCTTATGGTCTGAAATTTGGATGTTTGGTTATCTGGTGTGAGATTAAGACCTGAGACTTTAGCGCTTGTGAGGATGTGGTTCATGGTCAAAGACCTTATTTGGCAAGTTGAGACTCTGCCCATCACCACATCCCTGGCCGTTTCAAGGCCAGGCCCACCAATGGCGAAGCCACCACCAACCCATACCTTCACTCCGGCTGCCTGTGGGAGAGAGTCATTCACTCTACCAATCCTCACCCACCCCCTACTCGGCTGACGGCAGGCTGGGGTAGTCGATTCGTCTGAGTTCCAGGCCAAGTTCTAGGCTGGGGACCTCCACACTGACTGTACCAACTGTGTCGCGTTTATTGATTCATTCTGCCAGGAACCCCCTTCCAACAGGCAACGTTGATACCACTGTGTCCTACTGCTCTTCCCCCTATTCCAATAATGCCACTTCTCCTACCCTACACCATGCCTACTTCTCTGCACCTTCATCCATCCTTTTGGCCCTCATTCTGATGCAAAACAGTCAGCCCTTCGCAGAGGCTTTGGCTTTGTTCCTCACGCCCTCACCTCAACTAGTTCCAAGATCACCATGATGTTGAGCTCATCTTCCTTCACCTCTGCCTCTGGGCCTTTTTCTCTGGTAAGGAGTCCTCCATGCCCAGTGACGGCCACTTCCCCCATCTCCATCTTTCCTCCTCTTCATGGACTGTCCCTGCCAGCCTTTTCTTACTTGTTTTATGTTAAAGATGTGGCCATGGACACTCGCATGGTCCCCAGTTATATCTGTCTATTTGTCGGTTATATCAAACAGTCCTTGTTCCATAAGAACACTGGCACCATCACCCAACTCTATCTCAGCTACTTCGCCGACTGCATCGAGGCTGCTCCTGCACCCTGTGCAGAACTCATCGATTTTATTAACTTTACCACTAACTTTAACCTGCCCCCAAATTCACTTGGACTATCTCTGACACCTTACTCCCCTTTCTTGATCTCTCAGCCTGTCCCATATGATGGAGGCAATCAACTGTCTGTCACGTTGTCCCCCACCCCTGAGGGGGGAAACGAGGATAGAGATTCCCTGTTCTCTCCTTTCACCCCACTAGTCTCCACATTCAACACATCAGCGTATGACATCTCCACTCCTCCAGTATGATCCCTCCATCAGTCACACATTCTCATCCCCACCCCTTTCTGCCTTCCACAGAGACCACTCCCTATGCAACTCTTCAGTTTCTTCATTCATTCACACCCAAACCACCCCTTCCCATAGTACTTTCCCATGCACCAAAGTAAATGTAACACCTGTCCCTGTACCTCCTCCCTCGCCTCCATCCAGGAACCCCAGCTGTCCTTCCAGGTGAAACGGAGATTTACATGCAGCTCCTCTAACCTTATCTACTGCATTTGGTGTTCCCGATGTGGACTGCTGTACATTGGTGAGACCGAGCATAGACTCGATGACCATTTTGCTGACTACTGTACTGACCTTTCTGTTCTAGGTTGACTCCATTGCCAGAGTGAAGCCACATGCAGACTGGATGAACAGTGCCTCATATCCCGCTTTGGGTAGCTTACAACTCAACAGCATCTATAAATTATCCAATTTTAGATAGTCACAACACTCTCATTTCTTTCTCTCTTTTCTCCCCCCCCCCTCTCTCTCTCTTCCTTGTGCCCCACCTGGACTTGCACTTATTTCTCCCCTCCCCTTCAACTTGCATTGTTTTCTTGAGCTTCACAATTTGCAACTCTGAAATCATTTTATTTCTCATTCTTCCTTCTGTCTTTTGATTTTTGGTCCTTCTCCAGCCATCTGGATATCAAAAAAAAAAAACCCTCACCTGTTACTTCCCATGCCTTGTCTTGCCCCTCTCTTCCAGCTCCCTATCCAATCCCCACAAAGTCTGACGAAGCTTCTCCACCCAAATCATCACCAATCCATGTTCTACGGAGAAGTTGCCTGACCCCTCAGTTACTCCAGCAGTCTGAAGAAGGGTCTCGACCCGAAACATCACCTATTCCTTCACTCAGTAGATGCTGCCTCACCCGCTGAGTTTCTCCAGCATTTTTGTCTACCAGCATTTTGTATCGTCTTTTTGTAATCCAGCACGTGTAGTTACTTGACTCTGCCCTGCATCCTATATATGGGGATCTGGGATGGATATTAGTAGCATTGGGGGTGAGGTCGGTGTATAGTGTTAATGATGGACATTCATGTGATGGTTGGAAGTGATGTTGGTACTGTTTATGGGTGAAAAATGATGCAGGGTAAAGTCGAGTTGTTGACTTTCCTTGATAGTGTTTTAATCTGGTACTACACCAAGTTAATAATGGGTGTTCCCATAACAAGTGGTTAACGTTCCCCTATGATGCATTATATGTGGGATGATGAGAGTTGTACAAATTGCCAAGAGTAATTCATGTCTGGACATGCCTGGTCTATTTTCCAGAATGTTGCAAATTAATAAAAAATTATGACAATTGAGTTTATTTCACAGCAATCTGGTTTCTGTTCTGATCCAGTCGCAAAATAATTTGTAGAATTGAAATTCTGAGCAACAATATCCAGAGTTTGTGTATTTTGTTTTATATGTAATCTTATCCATTTCCGCATAGTGTAGGGTGGTGGTGGGAGGGTAAAGAGATGTGGAGAGGTGGAAATGTTGCACAATCTGGTACTGAATCATGTAGGCCCAAGATATTTCCAGATTCAATCTGTCTCTGCTAATTACCCGGTCTGAATGTTTATATTGGAGCAGTCTTTTAGCTTTATAATTACTTAACATGAAGAACGTTAATTCATATGTGTGACTGTTAGCGATGATCATTTTTGCTTTCTTTTGATGTCATTAACAGTTTGGTGGCCCTTTGCCAAATACTGCTGTTTAACCCAAAAAGAAATGATAAAAAGCAGTTATGAACATTTAGTACCTAACCCGTGTTATTGCATCAAGGCACATTACTTTCAGGAGAATAGAACATTGGGAAACTTTGTTTCACTTGAATTCGTGTAAAGATATTATTAGAGAAAAATCCAGCCAAAGTAGCATGGAGAAACTTAAATTTTTTAATTAAAAAAAAAATTTAAAATACTCAGTCAAAAATGAGTCGAAGGGAGATGAATCATTCTAGCTGACTTTGTCTTATTTTTATTGCACCATGCTTGATGAAAAAGTTACTATCTAGTGCAATTCCAATTCCCAGCAGTGCTGGTGATGGTTTGTCATGTGTGAAAATAAATGTCAAAATAGATTTATTGATGGGCTATTATTACAATCTTTTAAAAAAATATTATTGTGTTCTAGGGGACCATGGAGAGGAGAATAGATCGAAGACGCCAGCGCCGTGAATGGGAGGAGCGCAGGTACTGGTTATTGCAATTAGCTTTCATAGGTGTCAAAATTTGTGCTGTTCTAGCCATAAACTGTACGTTTAAACAAAATGTTCTGTTCGGTATAAGTATGTGAGTTAAACAAAGAGTAGCTTGTTCTCAGCTGCCTCTTTGTGAATCAACAGGCTTGTTTGCTACTTTATATATTTCGCCACTCTCAATTATCCTGCACATATAACAATCCTCCCCATGCCAGACCCCAGCACATACCTGAAGTTGAGGTGCTTTCCAAATGAAGGTAAAATTGAGACCAATTCAGTCCATGCTACTGTCACCTACCCTTCAGTTTGTGCCATTAAGTACCCATCTACATTGCGTGGGGTGTGGAGAATGCTTCATGCTCTCTATAGTGTTGTTGCGTATTTTGTATACATAATTCGCAGTCCCATTCGGCTCCTTGACTCAATAAACATGCTTGTCTATCCAGTCTCTCCTTGTTAATGGAGCATTCCTTCCCAGGCAATATCCTGCTAAATCTCCTTTCTATGTGTACTCTTAACTGGATTGCAATGCTTTGTTTTCCCATTGGCTCTTCATTTTTATTTGATTTTGCTTTGACAATGATGGTGAATGGTGGTTAAACATTGCTTTATATTACATCGATGCTGAGGGCATCTTGTAATTCTCATCATTTCCTCTTTGGCAGTATCTTGGTTCATCTTAAAATAGATTACATTTTGCGCAGGTCATCTCATAAAATATTTTTAGTTGTCTGCACTTTTGTTTTTTTTAATGACAAAGTACCTTGTCCCTCCCATTCCTCACCATCTACTCTTTTCTGGTCGAATTTATTCCTTGCTTTAATAATGCAACATACTTTTATGAAGTGCCTTAATACAAAATGTCCCAAAATTCCTAATGGTGCAGCATTGGTTAAAAAGCACTCTTGGCATAATGCAGAACTCAGTTTCCTTACACTTCCCATTTCACCTTAACTGCCCTGAACTCATCCCCACTGCCGTTGAAACCCTCATCTACATTGAATATGCAAAAGCTCTCTGCTTGGCCTCTCCTTTTAGACTTTGCATAAATGTGCTTAGCTAAGAGTTTATTCAAAGATGTGGGTTGCAAGTGGCATCTTTAATGGCAGTTGTGGTATCTGAAACCCTGGCCATCGCTATTGCAACTGAAGTTAAAACTGGGAACCACAGATCTACATTGCTGGGCTAGAAAATGTTCAAGATGACAAAGGATAAGATTGTGCAGGGATTTACATTGGGATTGGAAAAAGTTTAGTTTTGCCTGACCAGGAGCCTGTGGTGTTTAGTAAGCTCGGGTGTGTTGTGCAAGTGGGACTTGGAGTAAAATAAAGGAGAGAGCAGCAGAATCAAGGAAGAATGTTTATGTGGATTAGAAAATGGAAACTTCAGAAGGACATTGGCCTCAAAATAACAGAGGCGTGTATAACTATTTTAGAAACTGAGTTGGTTAGGGGTAGTGTGTGATGTTGTGCTATGCAGGAGAATGTGGATACTTGGCAATTAAATGGCTGTTGTCAAAAGCTCACATAAGGGTCAAAGCAACACCTACAGGCACTTACCAAGAATGGAAGTGATGGGCAACAAACTGACTTTGTAACAGAAGTAAACCCCGGGGCTTCTGCCTTCCAGATACTTAGTTGGCTTGTAGATTACGAGAATACGTCTAGCACATACCCTTGTGTGACACATGCATTTTGCAAACTAAGTTGCAAATAAAGTTTTGTTTTTACATTACGAAGTGGGAACATTTGGCCTTGCCAGAATTATTTGTCAATAACTTTTCAAAATAATGTTTATTTGTAAAGTTTAATGTTATGTAATGAAATCATTCGTGGGGACTGATTAGCATGAATATAAGAATGGATTCAATAATGGAATGAACGTAGTATTTTGAGTGACAGTTAGATTTGAATGTGATGTTCTGGGTAGAATGAGTGTCAGATTTTAGTTAAAGAAGTCGTGGCTAGATTGTTAACAATCAAACTTCTGTGTCTTTTACAGGCGAGAGATTTTATTTGAATATGAGCAATATGAATACCATGGGACTTCGGTATGTATTTGTAATCATTGGAAACTTACATGTACCGTTTAGCTGTTTATATTTTTCAACAAAAAAAATCTTTATTTTCTCTGAAATTATACTATTCTGTGTCATTATTCAGTGCCTCTTGAGGATGATAGAAATTACTGTTTTGATCAATGCCCTCAAAATGGAACTGCATTCTCGTATGATTAAGTAATTTGCAGTGGTGAGGCTGAGAGATACAACATCGAAACAGGCCCTGGCTGACTAAGGGGCTTGTCCCAATTGGCGATCCCTTTTTATTATTTTATTTATTTATTTCCGATGACTGCCGGTGTCATATCAATGTCGCCAAAAGATTTTGAACATTTCAAAATCCAGCGGCGACATAAAAATGACACTTGAAAAAGTCAATACGTCATCACGCAGCGTCACCGTTGAATCACGGCGCAAATTTTTCGCTGACCTGATATGTCAGTCAAAGATGCCGGCATTCGCCGAAAAAAATTGCCAAGTGGGGCAAGTCCCTTAGTGATCATCAGTACATTAGTTCTATGTCCAACACACCTGGGACAATTTACAGAAGTCAATTAACCAACAAACTTTCATGTCTTGCAAGGAAACTGGAGCCACCAGAGAAAACCCATGCGGTCACAGGGAAAACATGCAAACTCCACACACAGCATCCGTAGTCAGGATCAAACCCAGGTCTTGAGCTGTGAGGCAGCAACTCTATTGCTGAACCATTGTGCCACCCTTTTTCATTTTTCTTTCCTCGCATGGTGGGATTTACTGCAGAATTCAGAAAATAGTTATATTTAGGAGATAGTACATTTGATTCATAAGCAAAGTACTTGCATCACACTGCTTCCCTTTTAAAAGGGGGAAATCAACCCTGTTGTATGCATTGGTACATTCTTCTCCCAACTTGTTCAATCTCATTTAAGTTCCATAATCAACAGCATTTCAGTGTAACGTAAACATCTACTTGACAATTCTGAATGCCTTGATACGCATGCGCTGATGCTGATCCTACCTTGAGTGTCATGTATGACCAGAGTAAGCTTTGTTTTATACCTTGGGCCTCTAGGTATTCTCAACCTCCATTGGCACATTGTGGTTCCTGCATGTATTGTTCACTAAATTCACTGCTGCGTTTTGTCAAGGCAATTTTGGCACCTTTGAAATTTGCAACGTACCACCTAAAAGCACCAAGGAAGACTGGCCTTGAAAACACAACCATTTGCAGGTTCCTCACTGATTAGTGATGTAGAGATTCTATTAGTACTTCCTACCGTTCAACTTTCTGGAAATATCTTCAAAAATGTGGTTCAATTCTATTTCCCAAGGATTTTTTTTTGTGCGTTGGACACCAATTTTCTCTTACCAACATCGTGTAGGTTTTTTTTTTTAAATAATTATTTTGTTTAAATATATGGCAACCAGTATTTGCTTGAACATTTTCATTAATTTATATTTTCTTTACATACACTCCGTTTCGGTTTAGACAGGAAGACCAGCATATTTGCACTTCTGTATCCATTTTCCTTTCATGCCTCGGTTCTTGTACAATTTGTTCAGTCACTGCAGAGAAGCTTAGCATGACACTCAGATAACAAAGCACGGGAATAAATTGTGCTTTAGCCTTCATTGCTGACGTACATCAGAGATCATGAGTGAATATCCATCAAGGAAGTAAATTCTTTAGCGCTAGATTGTTCTGGGGAGTTGCTAATCTTCAAATGCTTGATAGGCATGGCTTGCCATCCTTGTATATCACTCTTCATATAATTACAAACTGTTAACATTTACTCAAGCTGTCCGGAAAGCTATTTAATAGAACTCCGTATTGTTCCTTGGGGTGATAAAGGGCTCTTTATGAGGATTCCATTTTATTTGTTTTTGGTATGCATTGATTTTTGTTTTGTATATCTTTTATATATACACAACCATTTGCAGGTTGTAGTTCTATTAATTAGCTTTCCAGACAGCTTGAGTGAATGTTGACAGTTTGTAACTGTGAAGAGTGATATGCAAGGATGGCAAGCCATGCCTATCAAGCGTTTGAAGATTAACAACTCCCCAGAACAATCTAGTGGTAAAGAATTTACTTCCTTGATGGATCTTCACTTCTTAGCAACTGGAGTGTTGGTCCACAGCAATTTCTCCAAAATGATGCAGTGCCAATTAATTCAAAAAAGCAAAGAAACCAATGAGGTAATGAAGACTGCCTACTCGTTTACAATCTTTCCCATCAAATAATATGATCCTTCAAATGAAATTTTGAAAGATTGTATGGAAAAGTATATTGTAATTAAATTGGCTTATAGTCATGGTTTCCTGTGTTCTCTTGCAATGAAAACTTTCCGTCCTTTGCAGATGGAAGCAAATTTCCCTTTAAGCATAGTACCACATCCCTCTATTTTAGCATGCACAAACTGATTGCTTGCCTTAAGTTAGCTTTTTTTCTTTACTCTCTTTGTTTTGATTCCTTTTTTTCACTAAGGCATGTATCTCTATTAAACATGCTATTTGAAATATTTTTTTCACCATATTTGTTCTTTCCTTCATGTAATTTTCTGTCAATAATCAACGATAAATTTGTTTCTTTTTCTTTCTATTCTATTCAGTTTTATTTTCATACAAAATTGGATTGTTTTATCTGGAACATCACATGTTGGGGGCAGAACTGATAGAAGTATATAAAATTATAAATAGGCTAGACACTTGAAACCTTTACACTGGGCGGAAATGTCTAGAACTTGAGGGTATAATTTTAAGGTGTGAGGGGCAAACTTTAGAGTAGATATGTGGGGCAATTTTACATAGAATGGTAGGTGTCTGGAACACGCTGTCATTGGTGATGTTGGAGGCAGATACGATAGTGGGATTTAAGAGGCTTTTGAATTGGGACATGGATGAACATGGAATGGAGGGATATAGATCACACGCAGGCAGATATGAGTTAATCTTGGTATCAAGTTTGGCATGGTCTTTGTTGGCCGAGAAGCTTGTGCTGCACTTTTCTATATTCTATTTGCATTTATTTGTACCAATGTTTTCCAGTATTTGTTTAACTGTGAAGATGGTATTCTAGATCTGGGTTCAGTAAATTTTGGGGATTCTCCATTGACGTTCTATCACAGAGGTTTTCATGTTCTTGCGTCATCCCAAACTGCTTTCAACATCAAACAATAGCTTCTGTAGTGCAATTGTTAATTTTATGTAGGTAAAGTTAAAGCAATTTTGTGTACAACAATGTCACAGAGTAGTAGAATTGTTGCTGATGGCTGGATCCCAACAGGGCACTGCGAGAGCTCCCTATTCTTTTGACATTGCTTCATTGCCTCATCTGAAAGATGACAGCTCTGATAGTACTGCTGTCCTTCTGCAGAATACCAAAATGTTGACTTGAGTGAAGTAATTCAATTAGGGAAATGAGGCAAGGAGCTACAGTTATATGTAAGGGTATAATTATTAGGCTGGTGTTTGTAAAGAATGCTGCATAGTTGGAAGCAACATTTTAACCCAAGGCTAATTAATTAATAATCCTGTTGTTTATTTGCAGTCTGGAATGGTAATATTTGAGCTAGCCTGGATTATGTCCAAGGACTCAAATGATATGTTGTGGTAAGTGCTTTCCATATGTAATAGAAACTTATAATAATTACTTGCAGTTTTCTTGACCATATTGTTGTAAAACTTGCAATTTGCCCTAATTCTTGAAGCCGTATTTTGTCTACCTGGTTTTTTTTTTGTTTTGTTTTTTTAGGTGGGCTATTGTTGGTTTGACGGACCAATGGGTTCATGACAAAATCACACAGTACGTATTCTGAAATGCTTCTGCTTTTTTAGCCTGATATCAGCAGGGAAGATTTCCAGATTAAATATGATGTTAATTAAATATTAGTCTGTGTCAATTTGCCTTAACTCAAAGCTGTGAAGAGAACATAAGACATGGAAGTTTCCATTTCATCAATTTTAAACCGCCCTTATGGCCTCATTTGCATAAATAGGGACCATGCTGACCATCAAACCTTTTAAGGTTGTTTGTGGATATCAGAATGAAACTTAATTCCAATTATGGTTTGTTCTGCAGCATGAAGTACGTGACAGATGTTGGCATTGTGCAACGTCACGTGTCGAGGCACAATCATCGTAATGAAGATGAGGAGAATACACTTTCTATTGATTGCATGAGAATCTCCTTTGACTTTGAGTATCCTTTAATCGGAATGCAACAATCGGAGAAAGATGACCAGTGAATGTTATTGCTGAAGTTGTAGGTGAATTGCATGTGGATTTTGAAACAACCAGAATTAAACTTAATTCCAATTATGGTTTGTTTCAATTCATTTTCAATTTGGTTGATAAATGCTTTTTTGGGTTGCAAATGTTAGCTCAACAGTTCAGGCCTACTCATCATGTTACATAAGTGGCTGTGAAGTTGGACTGTTTTTTAGCAAGCAGAAAGAAAAATTGGCTTTCAGTTGGTTGACGATCAAGGTTTTATTAGAAGATTTTGATCTAAAAAAATTAGCAGGGGTCAATCGGTAGGTTATGTTTTTCCTCTGGTTCAAATGATGCCACAGTTTGTACTTTGGAGCAGAAGGAAATAGAATGTTCAACTGAGCACAGAACCAAAGCTCTAAGCCATTATTCAGTGAAATAGGACAAAATGGCTAGTAATTATTGTTTCTTACCTTTTGGCAATCATAGTATCAATATCTAAAGATGAGATTCTTCAAATAGATCATGAATAGTTCTGATGTCATTAGTTGGAAGGCCTTTCAATAATCTGACCAGAGTGGGTCTTTGATCTTGGAGATGGATTAGATTTGACTGACAATCCTCAGGAAAACTATCTGTAAATTTACATTGTATACATTTACAGTGATGTAATGACGTAAAAGCAATTTTTATCACTCTTTCCCTACCCCCCCTCCCCTCCCTGTTCATTTTAAGTCTTGTGCATTTTCACTTATTTTTAGTTTAGTGTTGATGTCATTATGTGTTGTAAATGTGAATGCTTTAGTTTTCTTTAACTACAAATCTTGTTCAGTCTCCGCCTTGCTTTGTATCACCATTGGTCATTGTATGAGAGCATGTGTAACTCCAACTATACCTATGCCAATCTCAAGCTATGGTCCATACAAGGTTTGAAGAGACTTCAGGAATTCTTAGCAGAAATGGGGTAGGTGAACCCTTTCAAGTTCCACCTTCTAATGATTCAAAACTGTTTTCAAAGGAGCCACTGTTAAATTCAAACTGCAGTAAAACTGATAATTCAGCATCCTTGGGACTTTGGTGATTCTGGACTATTGGATGTTACTTCTGATGTTACACATATTGTGACACATTTCCAATTTACCTTTTTTGCATTGAGGGAATTGTATCTTTAGCCATACTGGTGGGGCTGATATTGTACTATTATTTAAATAATATAGACCAAGAACCTACAGGCAGGTGACCCTGACATCAGTGGTAGGAAAGTTGCTGAAGAGGATTTTTAGGGGCAGGACCTACCAGCACTCGGATAGGCACGATTTGATTAGGGATAGCTGGCAGGGCTTTTTGCGTGGGAAATTGTGTCTCACTAACCTGAGTTTTTTTGAGGAGGATTGATGAGGGCATGTTATCTACATCTTCAGCATGGACTTGCATGGTAGGCTAGTCTGGAAGATTACATCGCATGAAATCCAAGATGAACGAGCCAATTGGATTTGATATTAACTTGGACGAAGGACTCTAAGGAGAGTGTGGAGGGTTGTTTTCTAATTTGAGGCCTGTAACCAGTGGTGTGCCGTAGGGGTCAGTGTTGGGTCCAGTGCCGTTTGTTACATGTATTAATGATTTGGGAAATATTGTTATTAACGTTGTTAGTTGATTTGCAGATAACACCTAAATTAGTGGCGTTGGTGATAGTGAGGATGGATATCTACGTTTGCAACGAGATCTAGATCAGTTGGGGAAATTAATCCAAGGCATGGGAAATGGACTTGAACTCTGACAAGTGTGTGGAGTTGCACTTTGGTTTGTCAAATAAGATCAGGACTTGCACGGTCAATGGTGGTGCCCTAGCGAATGTTGCAGAACACAGACATTGTAAGTACAAGTGTATGGTTCCCGAATATTGGAAAGTCAGACCGTCTGCTTGCCTGTGGATAAATGTGAGGTAAAACAGGAAGGCAGATTATTATCTAAATGGTGTAGTTGGGAAAAGGCTAAGTAAAACGGGATCCGGGGGTCTTTGTTCATCAGTAAATGAAAGTAAGCATGTGTAAAAGCGAATGGTATGTCGGCCTTCCTAACGAGGAGTTGAGTATAGGAGCAAAGAAGTCCTTTGGCAGTTGTACAGGGCCCTAGTGAGACCACACCTGGAGTATTGTGTGCAGTTTTGGTCTCCAAATTTGAGGAAGGACATTCTTGCTATTGAGGGAGTGCAGCAAAGGTTCACAAGGTTAATTCCCAGGATGGCAGGATTGCCATATGCTGAGAGAATGGAACGGCTGGGTTTGTATACTCTGGAATTTAGAGGGATGAGAGGGTATCTTATTGAAACATATAAGATTATTAAGGGTCTGAGAACATATCCTGCCCTTGATGCAATTCATGACCTTGATGCAATTCATGACCTTGGATTTAGTTTGTGTAATATCTAACCATCAATTTTCCTATTTATGTTGCAGACTCCCGCTGAACCAAGTCAGGCAAAAGTTTAACTCTATGGACATCTCATTGAAGGATAATCTACAAGAAATGACTTGAGGAGTCTGCAAGTAAATTTGGGTAATTTTTTTTCTTTTAAATTGTGGTTTTATAATTGGTTTGTAGAAATTGCTGTGACTATGAAATAGCACAGGTGTTTTCTTGAAGGTAACTCCATGGCAAGATTTGAAGAAAGAACAAAAGTCCTGGTATTTTACCCAAAAAATACACCTTAAATCATCTCCAGGAGTAAAATAGATTATGCAACAATAGTGCATCTAGCAGAAACACTGTCTCTGAGTGCCATAGATTGGGTTCAGTCCTGATCTCGGGTGCTATGTCTTTAGAGTGCAGGTTCTCCCTGGATTTTATCTCGCATCTGACTTTTTTTTAAATTTAACATTCCAAAAAAGCGTGGGTTGGTAAGCTAATTGGCCATTGTAAATTATAATCCTATGTATAAGTGAGTGGTAGAATGTTGAGTGAATGAAGAAAAGATGGAAGTAGGATTAGTGTTAATGAACAGGTCATAGTCAGCGCAGACTTTGTGGGCTGAAGGGTTTATTTCACTCTGTCTATGACTCATCTGTTCAGTGGTTGTGAGATATTGGGTCCTACCATGTTTGGCATTATAAAAAAATTAATCGAAAGATTAACACGTGCTATTGAATATCAGTACGTACAAATTCTTTACAACAGATCGTCCATCTACATTACATCACAAAAATAAAGGCAGCTTAATCATAGAAAATTGTGCTGGATAATAATTGATAATGAAATACTGATTCCTTCCTCACCTGCCTAACCTATTACAGAAACGTGTATTGATAGTTTTCAAGAGAGTTAGATTTCGGTCTTGGAGCTAAGAGAATCGAGGGATATGGGGACAAAGCCGGAACGGGGAACTTGTATTGGATGATCAGCCATGATCATATTGAATGGTGGTGCTGACTCGAAGGGCCGAATGGCCTACTTCTGCTCCTATTTTCTATGTTTCTTTGATCTCAAACTGAATAATCACCATCACCTGTGTTTCCCTTCTCACACGCCCACCCAACTTTCATTTCACCAACAGGCACTATGTTGCATTTGGTAGCAATGTCATAGTGCAACACTTTTTTTGTTATGGTGTTTACTCTGGTAGTCGTTGGTTGATTCAAACTGTTCCTAATTATTGCTCTAAGAGTTTTTCTGTTTATTTTCAGAATGAAGGATATCCGAGTACAAACGTTCAATGTGCACTTTGGGTTTAAAAACAAGTTTCTTGCCAGTGACATTGTTTATTCAGTAGCGTCTCTGCTTGAGAACATTGAGAGAGACGATGGGAACAAGAGCTTTATCGAAGCCTTGGACAGTCTTTCCAGGTATTGCTTGCTTTTGGCTGCTGCTTGGGGATCTGCGCTATACATACTGTAGATGTTGAGTTTGCAATGCTATGATTTGACTAGAAAATATTGAAACAATATATAAATGAATGATTATAAACTTCTGCCGTGCTTCCTATTAAATTTCATTGCTTGTTCGCAAACACATAGTAATTTATAGAAGTGCAGATGCTGGTTTAAACCGAAGATAGACACAAAATGCGGGAGTAACTCAGCGGGACAAGCAGCATCTCTGGAGAGAAGGAATGGGTGATGTTTCGGGTCGAGACCCTTCCTCAGACTTGCACTTACACAAATCAGTGTCCCTGTTCAAAAACAATTAAATAATTTAAGCTCTCTTTTATTTGGCACAATGATTTTCACTGACTGGGTGATATACTGTCAATGAACCAGCTTCAGTCTGAAGAAGGGGCTCGACCCGAAACGTCACCCATTCCTTCTCTCCAGAGATGTTGCCTGTCCCACCGAGTTATTCCAGCATTATGTGTCTATCTTCAGTACATAATAATTTGTTGAGTTCTTGTAGTTGGAGGAAATCTGCTGTCAAAGTAAATGTCAATAACGCTATCTAGTAGCGTTTCTCTGGTAGTTAGATTAATGCAGTAAAATTAAGCAGATTGTATTTGTCTGGGAACGACTCCCAGCTGATTTTTATTCACTGTTGAATTGGTTATTTCATATTTAATTTACCTGCTTCATTTGATTGTTTCTGTCTTGGAAAATAACTGAAAAGGTGGGTACTGCTTGATATTTGGAATTGATCACATAACTATCCTGTAACATCTGGAGAATTATATCTCTAAAGCAATTTTTTTTTAATGTTTGCTTTGGAGATATTTTTAAAGAAGGCATGAGAGAAATTAACACATGGAAGAAATATGCTGTACTTTCCAAAAATCCTGATTATTTTTTTAATTGTAAAATCTGAAAATTTAAAAAATGTTAAAATTGACTGCTCAATCCATAAATTACCTTACACTCCATCCCTTTGATCACACCTACCATGTATACATTTTCTGTGAGCTGCCCACGTGTTGCACATTCATGTCAGCTAACAATGGGGGGAAAAGTATTGTGTTTATTAATAATTTCACTGTGTTTACAACCAATCCTTTCATTGCGATAACAAAATCAAGTTAAGCCAGCTCTTGATCTCAAGCCACTTTATTGTCCACTTACCTTCTTTTCAGATCTGAAGAAATTGTATCATGTTGCATTATTAGTGAGTTCTGTGATTTTGTTTGGCTCAATATGTACAATGCAGTAGAAATTGTGACGGTGAGTCGGCTTGTAGTGTCGTATATTATCCACTAGGTGCTCTCCGTGTACCTGTGCTTGTCCATAAATGCCAAGGCAAAATCCTCCCAGATTCCAGAGAAATGCTGCATGCTCTTTTCTTACATTTTCAAATAACGTTAACAATTACAATGGATTCCTTAACCACCTCCCAAACGCCATCCTCAAATTGTGTATTATAATGCATAAAATATGTGGAAAATCATTATTAACAATGAAAAAACTAACTTTTTTTTGCCTTTCTGTAGAAGTAATTTAGATAAACTGCATCAGGGTCTGGAACTGGCCAAGCAACAGCTCCGAGCAATTCACCAAACAGTTGCCAGCTGTATTTGTACCAACCTTATCATCTCGCATGGACCCTTTCTTTACTGTTATTTGCAAGAGGTGAGGATCAGCCTTGGAAAGATATTATTACAGTGCTTTCCATAATGTTTGGGACAAAGACCCAGCATTTATTTATTTGCCTCTGTACTCCACACTTTGAGAATTGTAATAGGAAAAAAAACACATGCGGTTAAAGTGCATATTGTCAGATTTTAATAAAGACCATTTTTATACATTTTGCTTTCACCATGTAGAAATTACAGCAGTGTTTATACATAGCGCCCTCCCCCCCCCCCCCCCCCCCCCCCCCCCCCATTTCAGGGCACCATAATGTTTGGGACACAGCAATGTCATGTGGATGAAAGTTGTCATGTTTAGTATTTTGTTGCATATACTTTGCATTCAATGACTGCTTGAAGTCTGTGAGTCATGGACATCACCAGTTGCTGGGTGTCTTCTCTGGTGATACTCTGCCAGGTCTGCATTGCAGCCATCTTTAGCTTATGCTTGTTTTGGGGGCTTCCCCTTCAGTTTTCTCTTCAGTTTGCTCAATTGGGTTCAGATCGGGTGATTGACGACCACTCAAGAATTGACCATTTTTTAGCTTTGAAAAACTCCTTTGTTGATTTAGCAGTATGCTTGGGATCAATGTCTTGCTGTAGAATGAACTGCCAGCCAATGAGTTTTGAGTCATTTATTTGAAATAGAGCAGGGGATGTGTCTATACACTTCAGAATTCATTACGCTTCTACCATCAGCAGTTGTATCATCAATGAAGATAAGTGAGCCCAGTACCTTCAACAGCCATACATGCCCAGGCCGTAACACCCCCACCACTGTGTTTCACAGATGAGGTGGTATGCTTAGGATCTTGGGCAGTTCCTTCTCTCCTCTGTACTTTGCTCTTGCCATCATTTAGATTTAAGTTAACTTTTGTCTCATTTGTCCACAAGACCTTTTTTCCAGAACTGTGGTTGCTCTTTTAAGTACTTTCTGGCAAACCGTAACTAGGCCATCCTGTTTTTGTCACTAACCAGTGGTTTGCATCTTGCAGTGTAGCCTCTGTATTTCTGTTCATGAAGTCTTCTGCAGACAGTGGTCATTGACAAATCCACACCTGACTCCTGAAGAGTGTTTCTGATCTGTTGGACAGGTGTTTGTTTTTTCTTTTCTTTATTATAGAGAGAATTCTTCTGTCATCAGCTGTGGAGGTCTTCCTTGGCCTCCCTTTGCGATTAGTAAACTCATCAGTGCTCTCTTTCTACTTAATGATGTTCCAAACAGTTAATTTTGGTAAGCCTAAGGTTAGATACATCAATCTAACAGTGTTATTATTGCTTCTCGGTCTCATAATGGCTTATTTGACTTTCATTGGCACAACTTTGGTCCTCCCGTTGATAAACAGCAATAAAAGTTTCCAACAGTGATGGAAAGACTGGAGGAAAGACAAGGTGCTGGGAGCTCTCTTATACCTGCATTAAGGAGGCAATTAAACACCTGGGCAATTGCAAACACCCGTGAAGCTATGTGTCCCAAAAATTATGGTGCCCTGAAATGGGGGGACTTGTGTATAAACTCTGCTGTAATTTTTACTTTGTGAAACCAAAATGTATAAAAATGGCCTTCATTAAAATCTGACAATGTGCGCTTTAACCACATGTGATTATTTTTCTATTACAGATCTCAAGTTGTGGATTACAGAGGCAAATAAATAAATGATGGGTCTTTGTCCCACACATTATGGAGGGCACTGTGCCCTTTTTGATTCCCACATACGAACTATTAATATATCAATGGCACTTCCTGTGAAATTAATAATCACAACTAGACCAGGAAATAAATGAGACTAACAATTTCATTCAGACAACACCAGCAAGACAGTTAATTGGTCACCAAAGTATTTTCTCTATATGTGTCTTTGACTGCCTTTGTATCCTCCTTTCTCAATTGTCTAATCTTTAAAAATCTTTTCGACTTTAAGAATAAGTAAGCCATTTAGAACGGAGACGAGGAAACACTTTTTCTTACAGAGAGTGATGAGTCCGTGGAATTCTCTGCCTCGGAGGGCGGTGGAGGAAAGTACTCTGGATGCTTTCAAGAGAGAGCTAGATAGGGCTCTTAAAAATAGCGGAGTCAGGGGATATGGGGAGAAGGCAGGAACGGGTTACTGATTGGAGATGATCAGCCATGATCACATTGAATGGCGGTGCTGGCTCGAAGGTCTGAATGGCCTACTCCTGCACCTATTGTCTAATGACTCAAAATGGTGGAATAATTCAGTGGGTCAGGCAGCATCTCTGGAGGAAATGGATAGGTAATGTTTCAGGTCGGGACCCTTCTTCAGACTGTCTAATATTTTACATTCTCCAGCACCTGGATTATAAGAGGCTGAGGGGTGATCTTATTGAAGTATAAAATGACGAGGGGTCTGGATAAAGTTAACACTCAGTCTTTTTCCCAGTGTAGAGTATTCTATAACCAAAGGACATAGGTTTAATGTAAGAGAGGAGAGATTTTAGAGGTTTTTCTGTATCTGAAATAAGCTGCCAGAGGAAGCTGTAGACGTGCATATAATTATCATTCAAAAGACTTTTGGACAGATATATTGATAGAAAGGCTTTAGAAGATTATGAACCAAATGCAGGTAAATTCGACCACCCTAGAATACCAAGTTGGATAGCATGGATTTTGGGCTAAAGGGCCTGTTTCCATGCTGCATGGCTATCTGACTCATTGAATGATGGTAGACACTAAATGCTGTAGTAACTCAGTGGGACAGGCAGCATCTCTGGAGAGAAGGAATGGAATTGAATGATGGAGCAGGCTCCTCCTAATTTGTAAATTTTGTATAATTTACAAATTGTCAGCCACGGTCCAATCTTTCCTCTGACATTAAAATTGTAGTAGAGCCCACATTCAGCCAAATTCTACATTTAAGTGCAAAGCAGTGCATCTCTGAAAAATGTGTAACTAGAATAACCATTGGGGAAAATAAACAATCATTCCTCATTAGTTGAAGGGTTAAAGTTCCCAGCCTCAAGTATAGAGTCATCCAGAACGTGAACACAAGAGACACAGTTGAAGTGTTTGTAATTGCCTTAAGCAAAATGTGCTGATTACACAATTGTACCCTACAAAGCTGTCTCCCTAGCAACCTCGCCGCCCTACATGTGTGGTGGCCGGTTTACGATGCAATAGTTGAAAAAAAAAGGGGGGGGGACAAAACAAAAGCCTGATGCCTTCCCAGCTGCAGTGCTGAACTTCACTGTGCCAAGGACTGCCCCTTCTATAGCAAAGCTGTTTGCAGGGCAACTCCACTGCAGCTTTCTATCCATGTGGCAAAAACAAAATGCTAGAAATACTCAGCAGACCAGGCCACGTCTGTGGGAAGAGAAACAGAATGTTTCAGGTTGAAGACCTTTCTCACAACTAAAAAGAGGAAGTAAGGACAGCACAGTCGTGCTGCAGTAGAGTTCCTGCCTTACAGCACCAGACACCCGGATGCGATCCTGACTGGGTGCTGTCCGTGTGGCGTTTGTACGTTCTCCCGTCACCGCATGGGTTTTCTCCGAGTGCTCCAGTTTCCTCCCACACTCCAAAGCCATACAGGTTTGTAGGGTTAATTGGCTTCGTTAAAATTATTTCTTGCCCCTAGAGTGTAGGATAATGTTGGTGTGCTGGGTGATTGCTGGTCGGTGCGGAATTGATGGTCTGAAGGGCATGTTTCCACATAGTATCTCTAAAGTCTAAAGAAGGTTGTAAAGTTGCAGAAAAATTAGGGGAGAATGTCCTTGTGTAAAACCAGCGTAATCAAGGGGATAAGATATAAATAAAAGGTCATCTGGTCAATGAGTGAATGGGAGCAGTTAGAGTGAGAACATGGACAAAAGAATGTAGGAGTTATGAAATGCAGAGCAGAAGAAACTGCCTGGCAGTTTAGACTGGTAATATCCTTCATTCCCAGAGGGAAAAGGAAGCAAAAAGATTAAATTCAACTAATACTATAGATGACATGCAAGGACCCAACAGTTTTTCCAGGTAAAGCTGCGATTCGTTTGCACTTCTTCCAATCTAGTGCACTGTGTTTGATATTCACAACATGATGTCTGCAGCATTGGAAAAAACAACGCAGATTAGATGTCAACTTTGCAGAACATCTGCCTTCACTCAAAGGGAGTGACCCTGAGCCTCCCATTGCCAAACGACACTTCATTTTCCCCATGGACACATTGAAACTTTCTGGACCCGATATTAAATTTCACAATTTCATGTAACTTGCTTTCTTGGCCTGTATCAGTCATCTACCAGGAATAATAGCTTTTTATCCCTTCCTTTCTGCAAATGGAGGACATCCCGAGCCTGATCTGCTGGGCTTGTCCTGCTTGCCTATGTTCTTGGCCTCTAGTTCCGCTCATTTACTTTTTGACCAGAAACCTTGTTTGCAACTTAAACCCAATGTTACCTGCTTTTAACTTATCAGAGACGCCCTGCACGCCCATCCTCCCTGCAGCTGCACAAGACTCTTGTCTCCTTTCAGTTCTGACAAAGGATCTCTGACCTGAAATATCCCCATAGCTTGTGGCTTGACCTGCTAAGTATTCCCAGTAATTTTGATTTAGATTTCTAGCCTTTCAGTCTTTCTTATTTTCACAATTATGTGACACATTGCCCATGTAATCCTATGCATTAAAATAAATAGGCTGTCTACAATTTAAAATTATAATTTAAGATGGGTAAATAAACGCTGCCATGAATCTGTTGCAACTGAGGAATATATTTTTGTTTTAATGTTAAAAGCACAAGCATTATCAGGCTTCCTTGATATAAACTGATCTAATTGGTAAAGATAAAAGCAACAGGAAAGAAAAGCAACAGATCAAGTGCTAAACACGAGGTGAACAAATAAGTTGTTTTTCAAATTTTCTTCATTCAAAACTTCAAAAACTAACATCTTTAAATTGCCAGCTGTTTAAAATTCAAGCACTTTCTAGCAATGGTGACAAAGATGTTGGTTTATACAATAGATTCAGTACATGTGTTGTTTTGAGTAATTTATATATATATAAACTTTGTCTCCAGGGCACTCCAGATGTGAAGATCTATTCAAAACCCATTTGTCTGAAACTTTTGTGCAAACATCTGCTCAAGTGTTTTGTCCGATCGGTATGTATGTTTCCAAAATTGTAGGATAGCTTCAGTGAAATTCTGGACATTCCCTTGGTGCCAACTTGTATAAATAACACAATGTTTCAATGAATTTATTTAGTCTTCTCTGTATTAGATGATGTATCTCAGCCATGCGGACCTGATTAAGTTTTTGGTTTGCGTAAGTCGTCGACTTCACAGCAGGCAGTGAAGAAAGCGAATGGCATGTTGGCCTTTATAACAAGAGGAGTTGAGTATAGGAGCAAAGACGTCCTTCTGCAGTTGTATAGGGCCAGGTTAGACCACACCTGGAGTATTGTGTGCAGTTTTAGTCCTCTAATTTGAGGAAGGGCATTCTTGCTATTGAGGGACTGCAGCGCAGGTTTACAAGGTTAATCCCTGGGATGGCGGGACTATCATATGCTGAGAGAATGGAGCGGCTGGGCTTGTATACTCTGGAGTTTAGAAGGATGAGAGGGCACCTTATTGAAACGTATAAGATTATTAAGAGTTTGGACATGCTAGAGGCAGGAAACATGTTCCCGATGTTGGGGGATTCCAGAACCAGGGGCCACAGTTTAAGAATAAGTGGTAAGCCATTTAGAAAGGAGATGAGGAAACACGTTTTCTCACAGAGAGTTGATAGTCTGTGGAATTCTCTGCCTCGGAGGGCGGTAGAGGCCGGTTCTCTGGATACTTTCAAGAGGGCTAGATAGGGCTCTTAAAGATAACAGGGGATATGGGGAGAAGGCAGGAATTCGGGTACTGATTGTGGCATTGAATGGCAGTGCTGGCTCGCAGGGCCGAATGGCCTTCTCCTGCACCTATTGTCTATTCAGGCAAATAGCCATAGGGATATTTTAATTTATTACTGCTCGCAAGTTTGGGAGGCAAATATCAACCTCTGGTTCCTATTGCTCCTAAAGCGTACTGTAAGATTGTTGGCAGTTTTGTATTATATTTACTTGTGTGCTACACACAGTGCTTGGGCACCTGCATAACCATATAACCATATAACAATTACAGCACGGAAACATGCCATCTTGGCCCTACAAGTCCGTGCCGACACAACTTTTTTTTCCCTTAGTCCCACCTGCCTGCACTCGTACCATAACCCTCCATTCTCTTATCATCCATATGCCTATCCAATTTATTTTTAAATGATACCAACGAACCTGCCTCCACCACTTCCACTGGAAGCTCATTCCACACCGCTACCACTCTCTGAGTAAAGAAGCTCCCCCTCATGTTACCCCTAAACTTCTGTCCCTTAATTCTGAAGTCATGTCCTCTTGTTTGAATCTTCCCTATTCTCAAAGGGAAAAGCTTGTCCACATCAACTCTGTCTATCCCTCTCGTCATTTTAAAGACCTCTATCAAGTCCCCCCCCCCTTAACCTTCTGCGCTCCAGAGAATAAAGACCTAACTTATTCAACCTATCTCTGTAACTTAGTTGTTGAAACCCAGGCAACATTCTAGTAAATCTCTGTACTCTCTCTATTTTGTTGACATCCTTCCTATAATTGGGCGACCAAAATTGTACACCATACTCCAGATTTGGCTGCATGGTGTAATGGCTACTTGGGCGACTATATTTGGTGTACCCAGATCTGTATATTAACTGAAAGACAATGTGTTGATGGTTGTTTTGGGAATCATATTTATGCACGTCATAAATATAAGTGCATGCATGTCGGAATGCAGGTCAATTTAATGTTTATATCATTAGATTTAACCAAGTGTGCCAGACCTTGTACATTAACTGTTTCTAATTCCGTGGATGCTTTCCTGATACATTTACAGTATTTCTAAACCTGCAGCAGAAAATAAAACTAGTACAACCATGTCAAGTTTAAAAAGTAATGTGACATTAAATGTTGCACCTCGCTCAATTATCTATTGTGAAATCAACGCAGCATAAGAATATATGTTCAACGATTCACCGGACGTTACTTGAGTTTGATGTATGTGTTCGCTGTCAGAATGGAATATTTAATATGAGATGAGCTGTCCATCTTCAAACTTAAATCTGTCCTAATCTGTAGGGAAAGGGGAACTTTTTTTAGCCTTCCATCATAGTGAGGAATGTGTAGGAGTCACTGTGTTGGATGTTCGTTAAAATGTGTTTTTGAGTGATCTATTACTTTTAATTGTATGACTGACCTGGCCAATGAAATTCCTCGCATGTTGCAAAACATACTTGGCGAATAAAGTGTGATTCTGATTCTGATTTAGACCAAGAACAAACGGTGCAAGGTGCTCCCTCTGGTTATGGCGGCACCAATGGACCTGCAGAAGGGAACTGTGATAGTAATTGGAATCCCACCAGAAACTGAAAGCTCGGACAAAAAAAAGTGAGTGTATATCCAAACGCCATTACATGATTGCTTATATGAATGATAATGTGCTTTCCCCAAATTATTAGTGCTGTAACTGTGATGCTGAACCCTGCTAAGTTTGTTGCCTTCAGATGGAACACGCAGTATACGAAAGACTTGACTACCTATAATTTTAAACATGATAACATTGGAAAATGAGTCACTCCCTCCGTCTTAATGTTTATCATTTTGTTTGCATTTGCTAGAAGACAGTGCAACTGATAAGAGCATATGGGTATCCTTCAGGTGCTCCAGTTTTCTCCCATATACCAAGCTCTGCATGCTGGTGGAATAATTGGCAGCTGTTGCTCTCTGAGATGGCATTGACTAGATGGGCTGGAATAGCTTCCTATGCATGACACAAACAATCTCCCAGGTGTACTAATGGCCAGAGGAACTAGGGTGAAGGAGGAACTGAAGGAAATTCACATTAGTCAGGAAATGGTGTTGGGTAGATTGATGGGACCAACGACTGATAAATCCTCAGGGCCTGATGGTCTTGCATCCCAGGGTACTTAAGAAGGTGGCTCTAGGTGAATTTTCCAATGTTCTGTAGATTCAGGATCAGTTCCTGTGGATTGGAGGGTAGCTAATGTTATCCCACTTTTTAAGAAAGGAGGGAGAGAGAAAACGGGGAATTATAGACCAGAGGATGCTATGAAGATGCAGGGTGACTTAGACAGGTTGGGTGAGTGGGCAGATGCATGGCAGATGCTGTTTAATGTGGATAAATGTGAGATTATTATCTGAATGGTGTCGTTAGGAAAAGGGGAAGTATAATGAGATCTGTGTGTCCTTGTACACTAGTCACTGAAAGCAAACATGCAGGTACAGCAGGCAGTGAAGAAAGCTAAGGGGATGTTGGTATAACAAGAGGATATAGGAGCAAAGAGGTGTCCTTGTACAGGGCCCTAGTCACCTGAAAGCTAATATGAAACTATTAGATGAGCAGGAAGTGGGTACATCTGCAGACAGTACAGCAAGATTGGAAGCTCACAATGGCATTTGTTGGGCCTTCATGTCATATTTCCAAGTTTGTTGAACAAAGCGAGGAGTAATAAGTATAGGGGGAGCAAAAGATGAGCCCATGGGGGAAGCTAAGGTTATCTACTTTGGTACAGCAGAATATTTGTTAAGCCCCTGGTGAGAGCTAATACTCCTGGCTAGTATTGTGTGCTAGGTATGTTTTTTTTTAGTCCAACTAATTTGAGGAATGGGCATTCTTGCAGAATATTGAGGGACCCTCTGCGACACTTTATTGTACCACGCTTTGTACAACAAATAAAGGCTTTGCACATGGTGCAAATTCTCCGTTAGCTATCAGTGAGGGAACATTGAATTGAACTGGCATGTTCTCCCTGTGACTGCATAAAAATGTTGTTTGCTTTTCCACTGACCCGTGTGTTTGGTGTTTCCTCCCACATTCTAATCAGATATGTGGATTTGTAGTATTTCCTATATGTGGCCTAATTGGCCTCAGTATATTGCCCCTGATGGTTAGGGAGTGGATGCAAATATGGGATAATATGAAACTACTGTAAATGGGCGATTAAAGGTCAGCATGGCTTTGATGGGTCGAAGGGCCTGTTTCCGTGCTGTATCTCTATATAAAATAAATAAATGTTGTGTGTCTGGAGCTCTGTTTGCTGTGTGTGGTAGATGGCAGTGGCTGGTTTCTGGACGCACTGCTCCATATAATGTGTGGAGTATGGTGCATCCCTCCACCCCCCTGCAGGTTCTTGGGGGACAGTTCCCCACAACAAGACTACCTTCCCCTCCTTTTGCCTCAGTCTGCTTTGGCTCTCCTGCAGTAGGATCAATGGACTAACTATTTTAAACAATGTTATTCAAAAGATACAAAACTCTTATAAACTACAGTAAAACTCTGCATTCTTAGCAGTGCCAAAGTTAAGCCCAGTTGAGTATAACAAGCTCTCTATTTTAATTCCCAGGGAATCTGCAAATTAAGGAATTTTTTTAAAGCATGGTTTGCTTTACAAGCAATGTATGCTTATAATGTTGTACACTCAATTTGTAATCAAAATTATACCCACATGGGAACTCCTAATACATAAATGGCATACATGATCAAGTTCTGAGCCAGTGTCACTGAAGCCATTTGGGTTGCATTCCTAGAGTGGAGTGATTGAACACTGAATAGTGATTAGAAAATGGACACTTTTAACAAAAACACAAAATATTGGCACAGTGAAAGAAATTTTAATGGGGATTAAAATTGCAGCTGCAATGTAATCCAGAACCAGTTTGGTTGTCGGATTACCCTGTGTCAACTGTTCTAAACCAGCGCAATGCTTTGGATTCTGAAGTGGAGTGTAAAATGGTTGTGATGGAGATTCAGTAAATAATTGTCATTCTTTTCCAGTTTCTTTGGCAAAGCATTTGAAAAGGCAGCAGAAAGTACCAGCTCAAGGACTCTGCATGATCAATTTGATAGTTCCAGTAAGTAACACTTCAGGTCACTTTGCCACTATAAAATCAAGTTTAATAATCATGGTGTCAGTTACTTTGGCAGTTTGAGGAAGTATCTTTCTTCATTTCCTTGCATAATTGTGATTGATTGCAGGGAGTATCCCTTTTTGAAGTGTTTGGGGAATATGTGTCAAAGATTTTGTGCCTCACTTCAAACAGAATTGTTTTAAGATTTCCTCCTAACAGACTAGAGGGAAATCATTCTATACTTAAATAAAACAGAATGGCATTTGTGTGCTAACAGGGAAAAAAGGTTGAAGTAATTTTAGAAATGCTTGATATATATATGCAGTCTGGGTTTTTGAAAACTGTTCATGTATCAAAAAAGCAAAGTCAGATGTGATATTTTTGAGAACATTGTTTTGCGCAGGAAATCTGTTTCATTGAACGTTTTCAATATACGTATTACATCAACATTCTGCAGTACTGGTGTTGAGAGTACACTTTTTTTTCTCTAAACTGCATATGGATTATTATGTTCCATTCCAAGCATTGAATTACAGTTTGTGCATATAGCTTTCTTCCGGTGGGGCGAAGAGCCCTTGCCTTGCCGCTCTTCTTCATTAATTTGGCATCTGACCGACCGGCACAATAGATTGCTAGTTAAGTGAATGCAGTCTTTAGAGTTAATAGATACAGCGTGCAAATTGGCCTTTCAGTCCACCAAGTCCATGCTAACCAGCCATCTCCCCGTATACCAGCACTGTCCTACACTCACTAGGGACAATTTACAAATAATAGAACCCAATTAACCTGTAAACCTTTACCTCTTTCGTGTGTGGGAGCAAGCCAGAGCACCCAGAGAAAAACCATGCATCCCAAGGGAGAACATACAAAGTCCATATAGACAGCACCTGTAGTCGGGATTGAACCCAGGTCTCTGGGGCTGGAAGGCAAAGCTATACCGCCACACCACCGTGCCGTCCCTTAGTCTGAAGGTAGCTGAGAATATCGCCACCATTGAAAGGAGGCATATTGACAACTTTGACATATTGACAATTGTCTTTTTTTTTCCAGTAATAGAACTGAAAAGTGAGGATCGCAGCAAATTTCTGGATGCATTGATCTCTTTGCTGTCTTAAAGGTGAGTACAACTTTATTTGCTGAAGGATGAACACTCAATTTTTGTTCTTGTAGCAGGACTGTCTATTTAGAAGTGTATTAACAGAATAATTGTTTTTACAAATCATTTTAAAGAGCTGTCTACATTTGGAATATGCAGGGGAAATGAAAAGCCAATGAATAAAGACTTGTGTAAATATAGCAATGTTACAGTAATTGGAGTAGATTCGAAAAGTCTGTTACCTGAAGTATAAGCAGATGCTTTTGATTCAATGTCTTACAACTGGCCAGATAACTTTGAAAGCCACAGGAACTTAATGACAAATAGTGCTTCATTTTTATTGCAATCTATTATGGGTATTAATATAAAACACATTGTAAAGGTGTCAATAATGTTATGGTCCTGTTTATCCTCTTAGCATGTACACTATTGTCCATGGGTGTTTCTTGAATCCTATTGGAAACTATTGCAATTGTTCAGCATTTGATAAACAATTTGCGAGCTGTTGAAGACTGATTTTATTACTCTTGTATAGAAGCAGTTTAAAAAAATAATAATTAATACCAAAATGATGAATCTCTTGGCTCGATGTTTCATCTCGCCTTAGTGCAACAAGCTGGGGGGTTTTTTTGCCGCCCAGCTAGGTATCATAAACTTGAGTGTACTTTGACTTCCTCTCTCTGCTGTGGTTCAATTGATATTTCCTGTTCTTGCTTTTTAGGTTCATGCCTGGTGATTTTTGTGATTCTCTGAGGATTGAAAGTTCTCTTCTATTTTGTCTTGTGATGTGGGAAAAAATATATAAATTATCTAACGGTCCTGGAGTTGTTGTTGTTTTACTGTCTCTTTTTATCTATACATTAGATTGTAAATTATGTATTATTATAGGTATGCTGTTTACCAGATTTTACTTTTGTAAATTTAAAATAAAATCAGTACTGATTTTGTGTATTTGAGTTGTTGCATGACTTGGTCTTGTATATTTGCTCTTATTTTTGGGAGTATTTACACAGTGCTATTCCTAACAGCCGTAAAACATCCTCTGTTTTGGCTGCTACTGGGACTGGAATGCTTTTATTCCCTTTGTTGTTTTTTCTCCTTTAATTGGCAAAACCAGCATTAGATTGAAAAATAAATTGACGACAAACGTGGGAGCTTAGAACAACTTGTAGTTTATTGTATGCTGATCATTTTTGCCTTGTTTCTGTTCCATCCCAACAGTTTAACTGATGATTATAGATCACCAAGTTTCCAAGAATGTGCTAAAATGGCCTTGTGATAGTGATAAGCTCTCAAATTTCTGGTTTAGAGAACCAGAACAAAGCTGTAATTCCTCTTGCATCACCAATAGAGAAAGCAACAAAGAATTTTGAAGCAGCATTAGTGACTGCCAGAAAGGCCTACCACTGTTTTGATGATAGGAAACAATGCTGGTCCCTTCCCGTTTCTCCCTCTCTCCCACCCCCCCCCCCCCCCCCCCCCCCCCCCCACCACCGGCAAGAGGCTTTCCAAAATGACATCCCCTTTTTTTTTTCCTTAAAGCCTTTTTTTGGATAAACAACCGCTGGCATTGTCTCGGCACTGTTTGATTCTTCAGCCCAGGCTTTCTGCTTCTGTGTCCAAAAGGCCAATTAGTTATTCTATAAGAAATCACTGCTTGCCAAGTGCAGATGCAGAAAATCTCAGTGCTTGTTAGAATATTGAACAATAACCAGAGGACAGGTTTAGCAAAGTTGTATTTGTATGAAGAAAATAACTTTTTCAATTGCTCTCCATAGTTATTCAGTAACTTTAAAGACACAATTGGATCTCCAGCTTAAAATAAAATAAATAATGGAGATTGATTGAATCGCAGTTTCAAAACGATCAGCATTGGTAAAATAGGGTAAACATTATCTGTGCAGTACAGGTCCACCACTGATTTTTCCAGAACCCTTGGTTCCAGAGCCTTGCGGAATTATCTGTTTTGCCAGACCTAAAGAGGACCAAAATGATTATACAATACACCTCTGACCCACTAATTATACCCCTCCAATATGTCTAAAGCAGCATGGACTGCTAGAAAGTTAAAACTAATCTTAAATGTAAATTACAGCAAAACTTGAATTTATTACATGGCTACCTGGTGGCCAGTTAACTAGTAGCCCTCTGAAGTCCAAATATGGGGTAGGATCGGGGGCCGAGGTGCCGCTTTCCCGGTTATACTACCAGGCCGACCCCCACAGCCCACAAGTTGCCAAATCTGCCGAAATAGCGGCAAGTAGGCACGTGCAGCACAGGCCTCCGAGGAGTCCAACGGTACTGGATCGGACCGCTTGGGGCATCGGGGTGGGGGAGGAGAAACCGCCCTGCATAGCTGGCTATGGGAATGGATCCGCGCCTGAACATTAACAATGAGATTCTTATTTTAACCTGGAAAATGGTTTACAATTTGGGGTTTCGCAATTCGCAGATTTTAAGCCTTGAAGTAAAATATTCCAGTCCCCCTCTTCCTCCTCATTCCCCCGTCTGCCCGCACAAAATCATCCAATTCATCTATTTATTCAGAAGGGAAGCAGTCAACCCTGATCTTTGCAATTTACACGAGCCAACATTTTCTTAAGAACTTCAAAGAGGTGGGAGGATATTTGAGGACTTCAAGCAACATCAGGTTGTGCAGCTGTTTCCTGGCATCCGGCAATACGGTAAGCTAATTCAATTCTATGCTTCATAGTTCACGTTCGGTGCTAAATGAATGTTGAGAAAAGAAGTTTGAATTCCATTATGAGCTGTAGGCATATAGTATGGAAAGAGCCTTATCTATGCCAACCAAGATGCTCTAAGTTGGTCTATTTGCCCAATTCTGGCCCATATCCTAAACCTAGCTGATCCACATACCTTCCTCCAACAGCGTGTTCCATATTTTACTTTTTCGCCACCCTCTGAGTGGAAACAAAGTTGACTATTGAGCTCCTATTAATTGTTTCCCGTCTCAGTTTAAATCTGTCCTCTGGTTATTGATTCCCCGACCCTGGGTAAAAGATTCTGTGCGTTCACACTATCTATGGACCCGTCCCATAATTGTATGGTAAACTTCTATAAGATCGCCCTGTGCCCAAGGAATAAAGTGCAAGCCTGTCCAATGTTATCCTGTAGCTCAGGTTCTCAAGTCCTCGCAACATCCAGCATGGCCTATCTGCTTCGGAATCGGAAGGCAAGGAAGCTGTCGTTCCAGGTTTCCCATGTCGCTGAGAGGATTCTCCCGATGCCGGAGCACCATCATCTGGCGAGAATGGCCTGGGCCTCCGTAAAGGCGACTGCGGAGGCCTCAATAGGCCCGACTATGGGTGGACATGGGGATGGGGACTGGACTTTGTGCCTTCCCTCATAATGGGAACCATTGTGGGGGGGGATGTTGTTTATGTTTAAATTTCTTTATTCCTGTTATGTTGTATTCTTTTTTTTATGTGCTGCAATGGCAATACGCATTTAACTACACCAATTGGTGTATGTGACTAATAAAGAACCTTTGAATCTAAATCTACCAAGTGGATGCATTATGCAGTAGGAATATTCTTAAATACAATGAATTATAAAAGGTTTAAAGTATGAGGTTTGGTTGTAATTGAGGTAAATATTAATGTTGTGACTGATTTCCAAAATGGGTGAGTAGCCAAATTAAACATGAGGTGATGGTATCTGAAAGTGATGCGTGCAGGATAATAGAAAAACAATGGACCATTGCAACAGTTGAACATCGGTAAGAGACGCATGATTTTATTTTTCTCGCTGGAGAAAAAGTAAAGGATAGGGGAGCTGAACTGGCAGTAAGTTTAAACAAATTAAACACTAATATTATAGGCTCGTTTCCAGATTTCTGTTTGGTTATAGGAGGATTTAAGATTGTAAAAAAATAGTTACTGCCAAATTAAATCCAGTATCTTAATTGTTTGTGTTTATTTGCTAAATTGAAACCCAGGCTGGCTGCAAGAGACTTTTCTGTTACAATGGACTTTATCAGTGCTTGGAGAGATTTTGATAAAAATCTATGTTGAACATGTGAGGTTTTAATTGTTTTCAATAGTCCAGCAGTCTTCAAGGTTATAATTTAATTCATGGATATTTCTGATCCATTTCACTGAGCCAATCATTCGTTTTTGGCCCAAATGCAGAGGATAACTTCCTGTTACTCCACAGTGGCTGGCTCCAAAACTACTGAACCATATACACCAAGTAGACTTCTGATTTGAACCGTGGTCTGTGTTGAGAGCAATGGGACGTTGGGAGGTATCACATGGCTCTTTGTTTTCAAGCTGCAGAGATGAAGAATCTGACTAATGCACCAGTAATGTCCAGTGATCCATGTTCGTAAAGACACATTATCAAGGATGTGGTCGAGCATCATTGAAAGTTCAGATTTTCTGCTTGCATTCCTAGTCCAAGCTTACACATAAACAATGAGTTCTTGAGAGTATGCCATGGAAACTGCTCTTCACTGTGAGCAGCCATCAACAGAAGAGGGCGTGCGGTGTGGGGGGGGGGGGGAGAGAGAGGGGGAGGGGGGGGGGAAGGAGAGGCGGAGGGAGGAAGGGAGGAGGAGGAAAGTTTAGTGAAATCCAATGATTTAAAAAAACTAGCAACCTGCTATAGATCATCATAATTGCTTTCGAGGGGACCTGCCTCTTGCTATCTGATGGCTTGAAAAACAAACAATTTCAAGCAAAATGCATGAAGTGTTTGAGGATAGATTCTTGGAAAAACATTACCTGGAAATCAACCTCATGCCGATTTAAAAAATGGTAATTTAGAAAGAGAATAGCGTTCTTTTCTCTGGTCTAGTACAATAATATTTGTGCAGTTGTAGTTTGTGAGGAAGTTTTTGTTTGTGTCTTGGTCTTATTTCCTTTACTTTTCATTTTGTCCGGTAACCCATGTTTCTCATCAGTCCCCTGTCAGGCTTTACTTTCCACTCTCTGAATCCTTGGTATTCCCTTCTTGTTTATTAAAACGTTAGCAGCAAGTCAGCAGAAAAGAAAGGAATCAAATCAATTCGGCAGTGAGCTGGAATTCAACACACCAGGGGAGGATTGAACTACACTGGCCTGGAAAACAATGCTGCCTTCCACCAGAAAGGTTTTTGCTGGGTCCTAAAGACTTCCTTGCATGGGGCGAGGTTGCAGAGCACATGGCGGGGGATTTCTTCTGGATTCACACCTTGATATCAAAATTCCCAATTTCAGTATTGAAAAGTTTTGTAATTTCAGTATTGAGAAGAGCACCCAAGCCTTGATCTTTTTTTGCTGCCCTTCAAACCTTACTTTGTTGTGTTCTTGTTGGAGTAAGGTGAATTTCTGAAAGATCTTGGCGTTGAGCGTTGATGGGGATCTGCCATAGAGGAGAATGTGTGGCCAGCATTGAGTGGCCTTGATCCTACTGACTGGTGGAGGAAGCTTGAGGAACTCGCTGGTCTACTCTTTTCTTGATGTCTTGGGAATATGTGTTTGCAAAACTCCCCATGTGTAGGAGAAACTTCAAATTGGAGTTTACTACCTTTGGACAGCATTGGAATGTTTCATCGCGCTGCTCTGACATGTACATTTCTGAATCAAATGACTCCATCTACACTTTACGCTGCCTTGGCAAGGCCATCAGCACAATCAAGGATGCGTCTCACCCCGTCGCTCCCTCTTCTCCCCTCTCCCATCAGACAACAGGTACAGAAGTGTGACAACTCGTACCTCTAGATTCGCAGACTATTTCTTCCTAGCGGTTATAGGGTAACTGACCCATCCTACCAACCGAGCGGTCCTGAACTATTATCTACCGCATTGAAGACTCTAGCTATCTTTAATCCGACTTTATTGGACGTTAGAAATACGTTTCCTGCCTCTAGCGTGTACAAACCCTTAATAATCTTATACGTTTCAATAAGATACCCTCTCATCCTTCTAATTTCCAGAGTATACAAACCCAGACCCTCCATTCTCTCAGCATATTACAGTCTATCTTTCAACCGGGCAATTGTACCCAAAGATCCATTTACGCCGCGAAATGGCTGCACGTCAACTGATTAAGAACTGGTGAAAGTGCCATGCGGAAACCGCACCCGATTAGAATTCCTCAGATTCTTTCCCCATTATACATGGTGCGAGGAACGTGCCGGAGCAGAAATAGTGTTTTGTCGACACTTTGTGAATACTTCATGCATTTGTTTTTTTTTTTTACCGTTAAGACTGTATTTTAATGATACAGCATTAACCTTAACTTTAATCTGGAAGTCTAGTTGGTAGGATTCTATTTTGGCTTAACGTAGAATTAATATGTGATGGATGACACATAGACCTCTACATAATCCTCTGGAAATTTGATGCACGTGTAATGGATGAATGGACAAATTCAACTCCTTGGGCACAATGGTTGAGGAGAAGGCAAAATGGGGTGGTATAGTGGCCTAGCCGTTGAGCTGCTGCTACCTTGCAGCGCCAGAGACCCGGGTTCGATCCTGACGACTGGTGCTATATCACTACGGGCACGGAGTTTGTACTTTCTCCCAGTGACCGCGTGGGTTTTCCCCGGCTGCTCCGGATTCTTCCCACGCGAGTTAATTGGCTTTGGCAAAAATTGGTGACCTGCACTCGGTGGAGTGAAGAGTCTGTTTCCGCACTGGATCATGCCTAAAGTTAACTCGAAATTATTCATTTTTAATGAAATGTCTGCAAAAGTAAAAAAGCAGCTGGTTTCACTGTTTAACCCTCATCAGGAGTGGGTTCATGGTAAAGAATTGATGTAACTTCTGGAATACTTCGTTAGTTTATGAAGATGGTGTCAGCCGTCTTGGGGGCGACGTGGTGTCAGTATAGAGTTACGTGCTCGTCTTCCTGCACTGACGGCAGGACTTTCACACACGGCCGAGAAGAGGCCGTTCATTTTTCACTTCAAAGTCTCCAATAAACGCTGTCAAAGTCTTCCATAATATGTGCGCGAACGTGTTGGGGGGAGTGAGTTGACTCGAGTTGCTCGTGAGGGCGAGTGTGCTGGGAGTGTGGTGTAAGATCACGGTGGTGATGGATGCCTGCAGACCCTGCAGTACTTGGCACAGCGGCGTGCCGTCACCTGGGGCAACCCGGGTTTTGCATGGCCACTGGAACACAGTGGTGGCCTTGTGATCGCAAGTCTAGGCCATTTATAAGAATCTGTCTAGTCTTAAATCCGCCCATCGTTATATTGTTGCTCTCCCTCCGCCCCCAGTTTTTCTGTTTACTATCCAGGTGTCTGGTGGCCTTCGAGTGGCAGCTGTTTAAATCAGCAAGAACCCGCCATCAGTCCGTGTGGTAGACAAAAATGCTGGAGAAACTCAGCGGGTGAGGCAGCATCGATGGAGCGAAGGAAATAGGCGACGTTTCGGGTCGCGGCCCTTCTTCAGACTGCTTTGGCCTGCCTCTCCTCTCTTCCAGCTTTCTCCCACCCCCACCCGCACACAGTGACTCTGAGATGGATCCCGACCCAAAACGTAACCTATCCTTAAGTTCCAGAGATGCTGCCTGACCCCTGAGTTACTCCAGCACGTTGTGTCTTTTGGCTGAAGTAACGCGCCGGGTCGGGTAGCATTTCTGGAGAACATGGATAAGAGTCAAGAGTCAATTTAATTGGACCCCTGGAGGTCCAAACGAAATGCCGTGCAGCCATACATTACCACACAAATAGACCCCAGACACAACATAATTACATTTTGATCCATATAGCTGTGGGGAGGGACGTACTCCCCCCCCCCCCCCCATGTCAGACCCTAGCGGGTGCCCCCCCCCCCAATAGAAGTAATAAGAGATAAGAGAGACATGAAACCTGGTGGGGAGGGAGAGGCGGGTGGGGCTGCAATAGAAGGTGGGCATATTGACCTGGTAGGTGGATATAGGTGAGCGCGTGGGATATTGATTGGCAAGCGATTGGACGAAAACCAGAAATGAAGAGACAAGGCTGTGAGATAAAGAGAGGAATTCTGAGATGCGAAAGCAGAGGAAGGATAAATCTGGAAGGTGACGGGGTGAAGAGCAATGGGGTGGGATTTTGGGGTGTACAGATGGGGCACAGGGGAGGGGGGGTGTCTACAATTAATCTGAAGGAGGGTCCCGACCCGAAATATCGCCTATCCATTTCTTCAGAGATGCTGTCTGATCCGCTGAGGTACTGTAGTGCCTTGTGGTGGTGGGGGTGGGAGTGGGGGGGGGGTGTAAAGATTCAGATTCAGAATCAATTTTAATTGTCATTGTCAGTGTACAGTACAGAGACAACGAAATGCATTAGCGTTTACTAACTAGCGTGTGCAGTGTATTGTGCTTGCGCTTCTTCCTTGAGTTTTTGATAAGATCCCTCTATCCTTATCCGCAGTCACTACCCGCGTATTTCCCATTCTCCTTCCACAAATGGCCCCCATCCATCACCGACACGAGTGACGGCCATTTATCACTCGCTAAGTACAGGAAAAACACTCGGAAACGTGAAGGCTCACTAGAGCGCCAAAGAGCGTGCGGATCATGTCGTGACCACTAAACACGGGGTAATTGGGTGTAGATTTGCTTTCGCTATTTTGCTCTTTTTGTGCAGGTTTGTATTATTGTTGACTCTTTGCCATCAACACTTTTTGTCGCCTTTCACATATGCCCTTTCGCTTCGTGCGTTAACGCCTTACTGCGATGTTTTCCTTTCCCACCTCCCCGACCTCCTGTGCGTGTCTCTCCTTAACGTTGCCTCTTTAAATAATCGTCTCAGACTAAGCAGGTTCCCTTTGTTCTACTCAAGCCACTTCAAACCTTTCACTGGGCCTCCCCAAAGCCACAGGTCTGTGAACGGTTGCTGGCACCTCTCGTCCTTTTTAATTGACTTTCCTTCTTAATCTCTAATAATTCAAAAATAATTCGAAAAGGTTCGCCAAAACGAACTAATGCTCCGCTCCCGGCTCCAGAAACGAAGCCCTTGTTGCTAGCAGCAACTGACATTTGAAGAAATGCATCTTTTACATTAAAAAAATATGACGAGCGCTCGGTATCCGAGCAACGGGAAAAGTATCCACTGTTGTCATGGCGTTTCTCTATCCTTTGTTTGAATTGAAGGGTTCTTTATCTTATTGAAGACTGGGAAGCTTTCAGAAATTAGGTTTCCGTCGCAACAAATCTGGACTAAACCTGGGAGAGCAAACTTGCAGATTTCCCTCCCTACAACCCCCCCCCCCCTCCCAGGCCACTCCTCCCTCACCAACATTCAACAGTTCAAACTCCCCTCCCCGCGGCCACTCTTGCTTCCCCTCACTGGTATCGAAGTCTATTCTGTTTATCTGAAGCGTTCGGGCTGACACTAGTTGGCTAAAGTAACAGTTTATTTTGGGAAGAAAAGCAAAGATCGTGGGATGCAAGCAAGTAGCAGTAACTAACAAAGCGGAACAAGCTATTCTATTACCCAGTGTGATTTAGGTGGAGGGTCATAGCTAAGAAAGTCTTGTTTGTTCCCGTTATGACCGTGTTCTTCACCCAGTGACCCACACTGACAACAACTTGAATCTCCCGTGTTTCTAAATTCAGTATTTCTTTTATTGTTCCACAGCTGCAAATCGTCCTTATCACCACTCCCCCATCCCAACCTTATCTCTGGTTATCCTCTCTAAGCTCCGTTTCTCTGTTGCTGAAGGTGGTGACTCAGCACGCACAGAGCTGTGGTTTTCAAGGTCTCATTGTGAATGTCATTTTCTCAATGATTCTGCGGAAGAAGCGAAACCGTGGATCGACAAATCCTATCACTAATGTGAAATCTAGTGAAATAAAATATACTGAATGTTAAAATGTACTGAGTTGGCGGTGAGTTTCCCCACCCTCGGTGTATATAGACTGGCTTATGCAGTCAGGCATTTTGTTACATGCCTAAGCCACCACAACAAGTGATCAAGACCCATAAAACCGCAACTTGTATAATTAGAAAAGCTGATACATGATGGTCCCATGGATGGTAAGGAGCATTAGTTCCTCTTCTCCCACGAACAGTGTATGTGAATGCAGATATTTTTTTACTTAATGTCAGCAACACATACATATATTTCTCCGAATATTAATGTTGTAAAACTTCAGAAATAGTTCAATACATTAGTTTAATTCTCCTCACTTTTATGCCTCAACAGCTTTATGTAAGGCTCTCCCTTCAGTAGCGTCACACATATTTCTTAACCCCTTTGTTCTTCTAAATCGAAGGACTGAAAAGGTTTCTCCTGATCCTTTGTGCATCCTGTGGCGGATTCCTCCAATTGGTTCCCACTGTTTCATTACAATTGTCCCAGCAGTAAATGAAACAAACAGCCTTGTATATCATAAATCCAAATTCTTTATTTTTTTCAAACACGTATCCGGGTCCGTTGTGTTACTCATTGGTGCTTTCTCGCATTTGTTTCCCCCCCCCCCCCCCAAACCTTCAGGACTGACACCAATGCACCAAAGTAAATGTGGCGTTTTTATCATCTCAATTCACCAACCATCGCCTCTCAGTTAGTTTAACACATTAACTTTGATAAGTTCAGAGGCTCATTTCTGTAAACATATTGTTATCGTTGATCCTTGAAACATGAACTAATTTGGGAACTTTAATCTAAATTCTGAACACACTGGAGACTTGTTTTAGGTGATCCCCCATGACAGAGGCCAGAACTGATGGTGTTACAGAATGGATGTGTCAATGATGCACGGTACATACAAACAGAGCTCTTAATAATATGACCATTTCTTAGTACCATAATGACAATTTCCCCCCCATTTGTAAGTGTTTTAAACAGCAACTCGTATATAGGTATCTCATAATTCCTGCAACAAAAGACTTCGATGTTTGTTTTTGCGGAAACTTGTCGTTATTTTTTACAGGAACACCCACACTCTCCCCAACCAGCCAACGTCCCGTAATATATCCTGGTCTAGAATATGATGAATGATCCTGATTAGGTATAGCCTGAACCTTTGTTATCTCCGCATTGACACCATAGATGATGGTGTCTTTAATGACACCAGTCAGCACTGAGGCTGGGTTTGTGCCACATGCTCGTTTGTTAGAATTGTGCTTTGCATTCTGTAATGTACCAAGACTGGAGATGAATTTATGTGGGCAGTCAAGTTTGGAAATTATTTGTCACAATCTCTTTCAATTGTTGGAGTCAAACTGCAAGAAACGTCTACGTATAGAGTTGTCGTTGCTAACTGCGTTTCAGCTCCAGTGTCGCCTGATCGTTTGTCCTCGGTCGAAGTCATTATCAACCTTGATTTGGGAACAGTTCAGCCACTCGGGAGAGTTCAACTTCAGTTCAGCCACTTAAAAGATATGATTCAGGGGAATCCTGGTATTCGGTTTCGCTGTAGCAGAAAGCACGGTGACCCCTCCCAAATGAAGAACTACATTTATAACAACTTGGACATGAATCTTGAAAAATTGCGCCAAAACATGGTGTGTACTGACTGTCTCAGATCTCGGTGCACTATTCTGAACTCAGACTGTGCCTATGTCTAGTAATACTTTTACTGAACAGCAAAAAAAGGAATTTCACTTTACCTCGGTACATGTGACAATAAAGTACCATTGAACCAGTGAACGTTCCTCAATGGAATTTGTCTTACTTGAAAGATGATCATTATTGCATATTCCCCGAGATCGTCCATAAAGTTATCCTCTGCCCGGGTGTGGGGGAGTTGAAGCTGTGAATTTCCATCCCAGGGTTTAGACCTGTAGCGGGGAGGCCGAACTAATTCAGAGTTTAGCTGTTTTTCAGTTTACATATGTTCTTCTGAGCTGATGGGCCGGTGATAGGGACGAGCCTGTCCTATATAGAGTGCTGTGAGATGGTCAAAAATGCACCTTGCAGGCACTATTGGCTTGAGAGGTTATGTTGTTATCTTTCCAGTGTGTGTTGACTGCCGTGTGCATTTGTGTCTCCCTGAAAAGCGAAAGAAAAGTACATTTATATTACTGGAGTGAGTGACATTGACAGTTGTCATTGCACTTCCTTTGGTCTCATTCCTGCCACAGGACTCAATACATGTCTTTCCATGTTTCTGTCCGCAATCAATTCTCGCACTTCTTCATGAGACGTTCTGAGACGTTCTTCGTGAGACGTCATGAGACATGAGAGGTTGGACAGGCTAGATGCAGGAAGATTGTTCCCGATGTTGGGGAAGTCCAGAACAAGGGGTCCCAGTTTAAGGATAAGGGGGAAAGTCTTTTAGGACCGAGATGGGAAAAAACTTGAATGTCTGGAACTCTCTGCCACAGAAGGTAGTTGAGGCCAGTTCGTTGTCTATATTTAAGAGGGAGTTAGATGTGGCCCTTGTGGCTAAAGGGATCAGGGGGTATGGAGAGAAGGCAGGTACAGGATACTGAGTTGGATGACCAGCCATGATTATATTGAATGGCGGTGCAGGCTCGAAGGGCCGAATGGCCTACTCCTGCACCTATTTTCTATGTTTCTATGTTTCCTGGTCCCTTAACTCTTCCCACAATTGTTAATTATTAATTTTCCTAATCCTTGCGTTAACTTATAAAGGGTCGGATCAAACTGAGAGTTCAAAATGTGGACACTGCAAAGCACCGGGGAGCGAGCAAGATACCTTGATACTTTATCCCGGAGACAGTCGCACCTCTTAGACTAAATAGAGTAGAGCTGGCCAGTCACGGTGGACATAATAGTGTGAGTACCAGTGAGGCCAGTATATGGATAGAGACAGTAGCGATGGAAGAACCTCAACACGTATGAGGTTGTTGTAGCCTGAGGGATGAGTCCAGGAGGATGAGCAATCCGGTTGCACGGAGCGCATTTAATTAGAGGGGACTGAAAATGACCGTGATTGTAATTGTGGCAGTGGCATCCCCAGCCCTCCCCTCTAGAGATACCACTCAACGCAGCTGTGAGACCCAAACATTATGCTGCCTACCCACAGGATATTTTCTTGTGTCTGGACTTGACAGGAGAGGAGGTTGGTGAAAGGGGTAAGCGCTATTTCTCATGGTCCGTGTGACACGGATAAGACAGAAAAGCAGGTTCTGCTGAAGGAATGTGCATGAAGGAACTGCAGATACTGGTTTAAACCGAAGATAGATATAAAGTGCTGGAGTAACATTTGGACAGCATCTCTGGAGGGAAATAATGGGTGACATTTCGGGTCGAGACCTTTCTTCAGATTGATGTTCGGGTAGAGGGAGAAACATATATAAGGAGGTGTTAGGTGTGAAAACAACAGGACATCAAGATCAAGGAAAAAGTAGAATGGATCAATGTTAGCTGGGAATAAGTAACAACAAAACAAACTGAGATGTCGGAGACAACAGGACTGGTCGGAGAACAGTGAAGGGGGAGGGATGGAGAGAGAACGAAAGCAAGGGTTATTTGAAGTTAGAGAAGTCAATGTTCATAGGGAAATATGAGGCGCTGTTCCTCCAATTTACACTGGGCCTCACTCTGTCAATGGAGGAGGCCCAGGTCAGTGTGGGAATGGGAGGGGGAGATAAAGTGTTTAGCAACCGGGAGATTGGGTAGGTTTAGGCGGACTGAGGGAGGTGTTCAGCGAAACGATCGCCGAGCCTGCGCTTGGTCTCGCCCACCTCGCCCAAGCGGCCCCGACAGTCATTTTCAGGTGAGGCAGAGGTTCACTTGCACCGCAGTGGATGCAACGCCTGTCTCTATACGTCCCTCCTCGACTCCGTCCACGGGACCCCGACAGTAGTTTCATGTGAGGCAGAGGTTCACCAGCACCTCCTCCAAACTCATCTACTGTATCCGCTGTTCCAGGTGTGGACTCCTGTATATCGGAGAGTCCCAAGACGTTTTTCTTTCAGAAGAAGCTGCTTAAGTTGCTGGATGCTTTCAGCATTTTCTATCCAGAATTGCGGAAATCTTACCGATGATGTTGCAATTAAGGGGCTTTATAGAAAAGTTATCATTGTAAGATTTAAAAAAAATATATATATATTTATATTGTTAGCGATTTTAGTTAAATTTGAAACCAGTAGTTTATATCTGTGAAAGAAAACGGCAAAGGCATGCGGTGCAATCATATTAAAGAGAGATACAGCATCAATACGAGTTCCGAAACTCCATGGGGCAGTGTGAGTGGTGCCGGGTGCTGGGCTCCGGGATACATCCTGCCCGGTGTGGTAAGTGTGGCCATTGTTGAGGAATGTCAGCACCTGCTTTGTGTTGACGAACCACCTGGGTCCTATGGTCTCACTCTCCACTTCCTCTTTGATATGATGGGAGCTGCTGTCTACTCCTCTCCCCCTACCAACCCTCACGGTCCCTCAGATCCACATCAGCCGGTCTCCTCTCCATCCACAAGCCCAACCTCCGCAGTTTTGGGGACAGAGCCTTCTCCAGGGCAACTCCCAGGCTCTGGAACTCCCTCCCCCAACTGATCCGCAATTCCGTGTCCCTCACCATCTTCCAGTCCCGCCTCAAGACCCATCTCTTCACCTCTGCCTATCCTTAGCCCCACGTCCCCCTCCCTTTTCATATGTGCATTAATTGCCTCATATTGTGTTTTGTATTGAATTCTGTCTTTACTTTGTGTACTAGTCTTGTCTCTACTATTTATTTCATTCCCCTTACATGTTTTTCCTCTACCTGCTAAATATTTGTAAGGTGTCCTTGAGACTCTTGAAAGGCGCCCATAAATAAAATGTATTATTATTATTATTATTACTCCCTTTCTCTGTCCAACTCGTGTAATTAGAGCGTTGGGGTTGGGTTTTCTTTGGCCTGGCAGACCACCAATCTTAACATCTTCCAGATCCATGGCAGGATGAACACTCCAGTTTTAATGAAATGTCATATTTTAAGGGAAGATGTTGCCGATATCTCTGTTATACTCAATAGGCCGTAGTTCGCTTCTGCCAGGCGGACCACGAGGCGATATTGGGACTTGAGGTTTATATCTAAATGTCCAAACCTTGTTTCGTCAGACGGTTAATAGTTGCACCGGATAATTTAAGCAATGGTAATTTTAATTGTCCATGAGAGGTGACTCCCTAGAAGTGGAGGGTAGTTCGCGGTTTCCAGGGTCGCTCTGCTGTCCTTCATTGTCAGATGTGGGGGCTGCAGAGATGGCTGGTTTGGGTAGGATGGTAGAGGACCTGTTCTGTCAAAGTTTAATTCAAGGTCCATCTCCTCACATTTTGGTGAAAGCCCCCCTAGTGATAGTGTAAAACGTGCCTCTGATGTGTACGTCTGTCTCGCTGGGTCAACGAAGTTGGACACGGTGGGTCGGGCAGCATCTCAGGAGAAAAGGAATAGGTGAAGCTGCGGATCGAGACCCTTCTTCGCTGGGTTAATGCACCTGCTGCTGGACTCATTTCCCCGTGATCTAGTTAATCCTAATTCCACGGATTAACGTTCACCCATCACGCCAATTGACTGAATCCTAGAATACTCTTCCCTGTTTACAAATCCATGCCCTCCCTCCCTACCCTGCTCTCTCCAATTTCCAGAAGCGCCCGAATTATCTACTGGCCTAACCTCTTTATCATCCCGAATCTAACATCGTCAGCATTGGCAGGACTGCCTTCAATCCCATCTGTTATAAACTCTGGAATTCGTTCCCGAAACCTCTCTGCGCTTTAAATTTCACCTCTTCCCCCAAACGTTGTCCGTCTGTTCCAGCGGCGTGGGGATTTGAATTAGATAGATCACGAAAAAATCAACCCGAACCACGCCCTTGCCAACCCAACCCGTGAGTTTCTATGTGGATTACTGTGAGAGTACTGCAGTGGATTGCTGAGTACTGCTTTGAAGTTCTATGTTACAAACCCCTCGCATGTTGCATGACCCCACAACCATCATTTCCCCCGAGCAAACATTTTAGGAAGTGGGGACTGAGCACTAATTTGGAGTATGAGTGCGTGGGTATAAAATGGAGATTCAGCCTGCTAGATAAAACAGGGCAAGATTTCACCGGTGAGGTGGAAAACGCTCGTGTTTTTTCTTGGTAAGGAAAACGAATTCCTACCGTCTTCTCTCATAGAAACCAAGGGGAAGAGAGGTCATTTGCAAGTTGAACACTTCATTAACAGAAATTATTGAGGTCGAGCAAATTAATTAACAGAGCACATAATCCCTTCGCCGAGCCTCCGTTGGAAGAGGAATAATGGAGTGGGGGCAGAAAATCTCCTCTATTGACGTGCCTGTTTCAAGATCGCTTGACATCTCAGCCAAATCCACATGCCTTGGCGGCTGCTAGGTGACGGCTCGATTAACAGCGCTCATCAAATTAAATAGAGAGGCTAAGAAATCGTTTTGTTTTAATATAGATAAATGTGAGATGATACACGGTAGCATCGAAAACATTGAACCTGCACACAATCAGTTTCCATTAGCGAAAATGCAGAGGACTGTGGTTATTAACCGTTCACTACAATTATCCAAACAGGCTTCTTAACTTCGGGGTTAGTTAAGCGCTGCGATGCATCTCACAATGTTGGAGCCCTGCCTTCGACAACCTGGATGGAGGGCGTTCTTTGGTTGGGGTGATGGGGTGGGAAGGGTGTTTACAGCTGGCTTCCCGTACTGGTTACGAACATGTAGAAGCACGAATACTTGATGAACTTGCTGCCTGGTGCGACTCGCTTTTATCATATCTTCCGCTTGGGAAAAACACACCGTTAAAGGATTTGGCCAGGGATGCTGGTAAAGCCCCATCTTGTAAATTGAGGCTTGTACTCAAAATGGCAACGTCTGAAACACGTACTCTAACAGACGCCAATCTCCTGGCCAGGATTACGCCTTTGGAATAATAGCGGGAGCTTTGCTCGATTGTTATTGCGAACTGTGGGCGATTTTCCTATTTCATTATTGTTTTTTTATTTCTCCTACAGTCGGGAACTGCATCTCCATCGGAAAATTAAACGAAATGGCGCAAAGAACGCAATGGCCCGAGGGAATTGGTTACGCCGATGGTCTTTTACAGTCTAAACTAGGCTGTGCTACTTAGTATTCAAATGTCCCTTAAAAGGCAGTTTTGTTTCATTTGACGAGGATAGACAATGCAAAACCGTAACACAGCGCAGGAACGTTTGTCAGACCCCTCCCTATTGCGGCAGCGAACGGTTTCGTTTAAATAATGCCCTGGGGTACATTGTTGCAAAGATTATCCCGTGATGCTAAGTTTATGGTAGTTGGACAGATAGCGTTCAGAGATTGTGAAGGAAGGAACTGCAGATGCTGGTTTACACCGAAGATAGATACAAAAGGCTGGAGTAACTCAGCGGGACAGGCAGCATCTCTGGAGATATTGAATGGGTGACGTTTGGGTGGCGAGATCCTTGACCCGAAACGTCACCCATTCCTTCTCTTCAGAGATTGAGAGATTGTGGCAACGGGGATCTGACTTTGAGTGGGAGTTGAGGCCGCGGAGCAAATCAGCCATGATTACATTGAAAAGCAGGGCAGGTTTGAAGGAGTAAGCAAGTGGCCGATCCCTAGTCGTATTTCCTTGCGCTCTGCAGTTTGGAAGGTGGGTTGGAGCGGTAAACTGGGATAAGTAGTGCCATTGGGGAAATTGCGCTGCTGCTGTGATGGGTTACTTTAACGTTGCCTGCCTGCTTTCGGTTCCAGCTGTCGAGTATAAATAATGGACGGCTAATGCGATTCTCCCCCGTTGCCCAAAGTTGCCACCTCCCCACAGTCGAGTGTGCATTGGAATGTCTTCTGGTTGCAACATTGCTTTCCCCTCACTGGCAAGAGCAGATGAGTTGGTTAAGTCATTGTCAAGTCCTTGTGCGCTGCGGGGGTTTCTGATGATGCATTTAGCCAGAACACGTGAGGCGAGGCTTGTGGACAAGCAAGGGATCAGACTGGAAGGGGGCCAGCGTAGAATGGCTTGTTTCCTGGCTACCACCAGCATCTCCGGTAACCAGGGCGACGGGACGTCCTCTCACCAGCAATCCCGCGCAAGCCTCCCCCCCCTCGGAGAGCCACGTGACCGCTCACATTGTGCATTTATTACTTTCACATTCAAAGATAAAAGACCAAATGGAGAGGGGGGTGGGGGGGGGGGCGAGTCATGGGAACGGTTTGTTGGCGAGAGTTCTCACCACCAACTCACATAAATGATCCCAACGCCTCTCCAACGCTTCGCAGCGCAAGGTTGAGAGCAGCGCTGTCAGTGTGATATGAGGCAGTCACAGGACTTTGGCAAATCTATGTAGAAAAACACATCTGACTAGATTACGATGCCGCTGCAGCAATTGACCTCAGTCATTGCCCCAACACTGTCCCAGGATGATACAGCGCCGTCTCCGCCACATTCATCCACCCCCCACATTGAAATCATAACATGCCGGGAAACCCCTGCAATTCAGGCAGCATCTGCGGGAAGAGAAGCCGTTAACGTTTCGCGTCGACAGCACTTTTTAATTCCCATTGGTCACCATCCCTACTTTCACCGCTCCAGTAACCCCTGCCCCACTTAGGAAACCTGAACGGAAACCTCTGGAGACTTTGCGCCCCACCCAAGGTTTCCGTGCGGTTCCCGGAGGTTGCAGGTGGTTGCAGGTAGTGGAAGCAGGTAGGGAGACTGACAAAAACCTCCGGGGACCGCACGGAAACCTTGGGTGGGGCGCAAAGTCTCCAGAGGTTTCCGTTCAGGTTTCTTAAAAACACACACACTCTCCAAATGTAACACTGCACGCTGAATTGTGTCTCTGCATCCTCCAAATAATATTGCCTGCATTACTATTTCCTACGTTAATATTATCTGCACTAATACTGTTTGCTTTAATACGGCCCCGGTCGTTATTAACACTGAGTGGCATCACTGCCCTGCCTCGTACATACTCAGGTATCAATATCCATCATTAATCTCACTATCTCCTCAGAGTTGCCTACTGCAGGCGCTAGATTTTTTGAACGGGACGAGAGGTGTCCGCGTTTCTGAACCATTGTTAGCAATGGGAGGGAGTGGATCAGCGCTCTGAAAATGGAGTCCGCCCTTCTTCTCTTCGACGCGAGAAAAGCGACCATCGCCTATTTGGGAAGAGTGGGGTCTCAAACCAGTCTGATGGGTTACGGAAAGTCTCGGCGCCCACTGAGTTCGCCATCGAGAACTTTAACAGGACGTAGGTGACAATAAACAGCCAAAAACAAAGTGATTCCACTCGCTGTTTAAGAAGGAACTGCAGATGCTGGAAAATCGAAGGTACACAAAAATGCTGGAGAAACTCAGCGGGTGCAGCAGCATCTATGGAGCGAAGGAAATAGGCAACGTTTCGGCACGAAACGTTGCCTATTTCCTTCGCTCCATAGATGCTGCTGCACCCGCTGAGTTTCTCCAGCATTTTTGTGATTCCAATCTCTGCCGGGCTCCAAATCTCATGCATAAAGCCAACTGCGCCTAAATAACTAATTTTAGTTTCATTAAATTATAAAAAAGAGCTAATGAATAATTATTGCACCATTAACGTCTGTGATCATCTACATTTTATAATCGATAAAACAATCTGAAAAGAGTATTGACTAAAGCAAGTGAGTAAAGCGCCGTGTTACTTCTGGAGCAAAAGCACCGTTCTGCCCCCATCAAATTTTTCTAATGAATCAACATTTCTAATGAATTCTACAAGGCTCAGTCTACACTGACCACATAACAATGACCGGCGGGGTACTATAGAGGAAGTCCGGGCGTGAGACCGAGATAGGGGGGAGAGTGCCCCCCCGCACTTTCACAACGCTCGCAGAAATGCCCATCGCAAACGCCATCGATCAATGTTCAAACGTTCCTCAACAATCGCTTGTGAAGTTACTTTCGGAGCGCGCTTCCAGCTCTCGATCGGTCCACTCAACGCTGTCAAACAGCTTTAGATATACAATGAACACCCCCTGTTTTCGTTTACAATACAAATCCATTAAATAAAAAAAAAGGATTGCTTTGAATAAGCAGAATAGAAAGCTGGTGGGTTCTACGATTTCCTCGCTCCCTCCCCGTGTCCAATTCGGGTCTGTTCGGAGTAACGGGGGAGGGGGGGGGGGGGGGTACCCCGTTCACACGTAGTTCCTCTTGTCGTAGTCCCCGTTGGCCGAAGCTCTCCTCGGGGCCGTGTACTTGACGGCGAAGGACGACTGGTCTTGCTTCGGGGGACAGGAGCAGCAGAGCAGGGCTCCCCCGATGAAGAGGAGCGCGCTGGCGGTCCAGCCAACGTACAGCGCCGCCCCCATCTCTCGCTTCTTGGAGACGGGGACCATGGGGTTGTAGAAGTCGCGGACGATGGTGTTGGCCGTCCAGCACACGGGGATGAGGGCGAGCAGACCGGATAGGATGAAGATGACACCTCCGCTGATGACGATCCGGGCTTTGGTTGTCACACCCTCCGTGCAGTTGGTGCACTGGGCTCCCAGGATGGTGACCAGAAGCCCGATGAGTCCCATGATGGAGGCGATGACTGTCAGCGCCCGGGCCGCCTGTTCGTCGTGTCTCAGCGACAGCAGGGAATTGTAGACTTTGCATTGCATCTGCCCCGTGCTCTGGACCACGCAGTTCATCCACAATCCTTCCCAGAGCGTCTGGGCCACCACGATGTTACTCTCGATGAAAGCCGTTACTTTCCACATCGGCAGCCCGCAAGTCAGCATGACTCCCAGCCAACCTAGGACACACAGCCCCAGTCCCACGATCTCCAGACCAGCCGACGGCATCCCTCAACAGTTCAGTTTCTGTCTTCGGGCGAGTTTGATCAGCGAAAGCGTCGGTCGTCAGCTCCGGTGCTCCGCTTGTGCATAGCGTCTGCTCTCTCAGCCCGTTCCGTTCAAATTGAAAAAAAGAAGGCAGTAGACAGCGGACAATAAAAGCCAGCGACGGGCGGGCTGTCCAATGGCAATTTACCCCGGCCGAAGCTGATTGCACGCAACTGATCCAAGGGCGAGCCAATGAGAACAGAAACATGCGGTTCTCACATCAAAGAGTGTGGGTGGAGGGCATTGCACAAGCCTGTTGCCTCCGACTCAGCCTGACAAAGCATCGACTTATGTGCAGTCTAACGGTGGCAGACAGTTGGGAATATCCCGCCCCCCGCCCCCCCATCTGCCGCGCCTTGGCCAATATATGTGCTTATAATTAAATAACTGCTAACTTACTTGCACAATAAGAACTCAAAACATAGGGGAAAGCGCACTCCACTGTTTTAATGCTCACTCTGGCTCATGGGGTGATCGTCAACAGGAGTGCAGCTGGAACCAAATTTAAACGATTTTCTCACGTATGTCCCAATTTTATAGATATGTCCGATTTGCTGTAATATGCGGCGGCTGGTATACAGTAAACTTCAGGGTGGGTGCAGCAGGCGGCAACGGACAGGTTACATCTGTACAAACTAAAGCACCGGCATCCTGTGGCTGCTTATACAATCGCGCACAAATGGAGTCAAAGAGTGTTATTCGGAGCGGGGTAGCCGACAGTTTGCTCATCGAATCTTATCCTTCTTTCATCACTATCGCTGCTGATTGTCTATCACCTGAAGGAAGACCAAACGCTGGGAGAGCCGGCCATGAGGCGAGTCAGGGGGTCGGAACTCTGACCCCCCCTCCCCCCTCCCCTGCCATCCTCGCCTCACAGACTCTTACAAAACAACTTGTTCAAGCGATTCAATGGTGTTTCTTTGTCACTTGGACCGGGACAATGAAAGCCTTAAAGCTGGGGCAGCGAAGAACGACGGACTGGGAATCTGAAAATTCAATGTAAAACAAAATGTACCGCCGCGAGGGCGTGGTTTTAGTGCTTTGAAAAATGGTTATGTTTCAGGATTGAACGATCAGAAACAGCGGTGTATGAAAGGACACATAGTGGCGAGAATGTAGACGCAAACAGGCGCAAGATGAACAAGGAGACTCGCGTTTAAACAGCAAAACCTCCTAGAATCTTGAGCAAAAACACAAAGTGCTGGAGGAACTCTGTGGGTCAAGCAGTATCTGTGAAAGGAATGGACAGGGGATGTTTAAGACCCTTTGAGGGTACCGGCCCGAAACGTCGCCCATCCATGCCCTCCACAGATGCAGTTCCACCAACCCATTTTATTTTGCTCCCGGATTGTTCTCCAGTTTTGACACAGGAAGGTCCCACAAAGCGATAATAACCAACCTGTTGCACTGATGCAGACTGTGGGATGTGTTTGTTCGCTAGAACACTGGCAACAACTATTCTGCGACCCCCCCTCTCAGTTTGAGCCTGGTGGTCTTTAATGTCCCGATTTAACATTTCACCCAAATAGACGGCGCAGAAATCCCCCAGTGACACGGTGGAAAATAATCCCAGACCGTTTGAATGAATGTCCCGTTATTGAAAGGGAGAAGCAATTGTAAGATCTCACACTTGTTGAGAAGCGAGAACGTGCACAAAGCCACAGGATGGAGAGGGAGGGGAGAGTGTAGCCTTTCCGACGGGAGTGAATGACAATCATATACACACACTGGGGTGGGGTGGAAGTGGTGAGGCAGAGGTGCAGTCGCGAATATTGTAAGAGAAATAGGTTAAAATAGAAATTGTATCCATTTTAAAACGTCTACACGTCGATTATCAATCCCACACCAGAGGTGTGTCGTTACTTCTGTGCGCTGTCTTCAGCACTTCAACGGGGTCGCTTAAATTATTGTGTGTGGTATTTTAACCCAGAGAGAGAAAGAGAGAGAAAGAGGGAGAAAGAGGGAGAAAGAGAGAGAAAGAGAAAGAGAGAGAGCGAAAGGGAGAAAAGAGAAAGAAAGAAAGAGAAAGAGGGAGAAAGAGAGAGGAGAGAGGAGAGAGAAAGGAGAGAGAGGTAGATAGGTGGAGCGAGAGAGAGAAAGAGAGGGAGGGGGGGGGGGGGGGGTGGAAGAGAGAGAGAGAGAGAGCTTACAAAACCCCTTTCCTGGGGAACGAAACCCAGAACAGAAACTGGAAACGCATCTGAACTTCCGGAGCAATTGAATGGAACTGAAGGAAATCGGCCGGCAGGGAAAACAGAAACAGACAGGAAACATATAGCGAGAATGAAGGGAATATCCTCTCGTCGTCTGCCTCTCAGCTGCGGGCCTTTTATTCTGGTTCTGTGGGCACCTGCACCGAGGCCAGGCAGAATGGAGAATGCATCCAGACTCCTGTTTATCTATCCTGCAAGAGATCCAGTGGTTTAAATGCAATTGAAGGTGCGAGGAGGCCAAATACCAACCTGTGCCACACTGTGAAACTGAATACTAACATGCCAACTTGGAACAAACGGCCTGTTGCACCATTGTTGATCTGATTGTATCCTCGCCTCCGCGATTTCACCCCCCACCCCCCCCCCCCCCCCCCCCCCCCCCCCCCTTGCTTGCCATGTCTCTACCCAAAACATCCGTGACTACCACTCCTTGAGATAGGGAATTCCAAAGGCTCATCGCCTACTGAGAGAAAACAAAACATTCCAGAACAAGGGGTCACAGTTTAAGGATAAGGGGGAAATCTTTTAGGACCGAGATGAGAAAAACTTTTTTCACACAGAGAGTGGTGAATCTGTGGAATTCTCTGCCACAGAAGGTAGTTGAGGTCATTGGCTATATTTAAGGGGGAGTTAGATGTGGCCCTTGTGGCTAAAGGTATCAGGGGGTATGGAGAGAAGGCAGGTACAGGATACTGAGTTGGATGATCAGCCATGATCATATCGAATGGCGGTGCAGGCTCGAAGGGCCGAATGGCCTACTCCTGCACCTATTTTCTATGTTTCTATTTCATCTCACTCTTCCGTAGACAAGTCTTTTCTTATTATTTTTTTTAAACCCTCGTTCTACCTTCTCCCACGCGAGGAAACATTATCTCCACGTGTAACTTCTCAAGAAATGAAATATGTTAAAGGTAGACACAAAGTAGAGGAACTCAGCGGGCCAGGCAGCATATGTGGAGAAAAATGATGGGTGAGTACCGAAGGATGTTCTCCTGTTCCGTCTATGCAACGCCGAACCTACTGAATGGCGCTTGTCCCACCAGTTACTGAATTTTAAATTCTCATCTTGGTGTCCAAACTTCCCCACTGCTTTACCTCGCCCCCAGGATTCCAGGATTTTGTTCCTTGAGCTCTGGTCTCCTGAACTAACCCTGTCCCCGTCCTAAGCAATGGAATTCCTTTAGGAAAACAGTGTCTGCTTTAAAAGGGTGACCTTTTTTTTTCTCCGACAAAACATCTATTTCTCTGGCAAAACATGTCTTCATCTGCCCTATTGGCATCCCGTTAATTAGCGCCTGCTTGCATTCTTGTGAAGACCTTGAAAAGCTCAATAGGTTATGTTCATGTAACACGGTCGCTCGCTCGCTGTGTAGGTTCGCCCTCTTCAAATGGTGGAACATTCCATAATATTAGGACATGGCATTACATTTGACATTATTGATCAATTTTATTGATGCTGTAATCGGGAGGCAACGCAATGAAGGATCAATACCTCAGACGTGGTGGTCCTGGCCAGCTCAGACCTGGAATATCTAACGCAGAAATGCTGTCCCCTACTACCTGCGGCAAGAATTCACCTAAGCTATCTTTACCCTCTGTACAGTCTATTACCCTCCCACACTCATGCCAAGCTTGCTCTGAATGAACTGGACTCTGCTGCCAATAGCCTTGAGCAAAAAACATTCCAAAGCCCTGGTCATTCTAGCCTGGAACTTCAGTCAAGCCAATCTCAAGAGCATGCTACCAAAAATGCTATCAGCATGTCTCTTGTCTCATCAGGGGCCAGAACACCCTCGACCACCGCTACACATCCATAAAAAAAACGCCTACCGCTCCATTCCACGGCCACATTTTGGGAAATCTACTCATCTAGCTGTGCTTCTACTTCCTGCCTACAAACAAAAACTAAAGTAGGAAGATCCCGTACAGAAAGTTGAAGGTACACAAAAATGCTGGAGAAACACAGCGGGTGCAGCAGCATCTATGGAGCGAAGGAAATTGGCAACGCCTATTTCCTTCGCTCCATAGATGCTGCTGCACCCGCTGAGTTTCTCCAGCATTTTTGTGTACCTTAGATTTTCCAGCATCTGCTGTTCCTTCTTAATTACCGTACAGAAAGTTGTTCAGTGCTGATCTGCAGAAACGGATGGCATCCAACTACAGCCCCCGTCCCACTTAGGAAACCTCTGGAGACTTTGCGCCCCACCCAAGGTTTCCGTGCGGCTCCCGGAGGTTTTTGTCAGTCTCCCCACCTGCTTCCACTATCTGCAACCTCCGGCAACCACCTGCAACCTCCGGGAACCGCACGGAAACCTTGGGTGGGGCGCAAAGTGTCCTCAGGTTTCCTAAGTGGGACTGGGGCACAACTGTTGTGCGTCAGTGAACTGGTCAGTCCAAACTAAACAATAATGAAGGATGCATCAAATAACCCCAGAAGTTGCAAGATATGTTCAGAAGGTCAGCCAGCAACTGCGGAAGAGAAGCAGAGTTAACATTTCAGATTGAAGATTTATTTGTTAGAACAGCGAAAACAAGTTAGTTTCGAGTTGCAGCGAGGGCGACGGAGAGACCCATAGAACAAAGGGACATTCTCAGTTAAGGTCAGAGTTGCTATAGTGATCCTGATATTTATAGTTATGTGGTTGACAGATTAATGAGCAGTTGGAGGGGAGAGAAAACAAACAGGAATGTGTAAAAAACACAGTTTTGAAAGTGTTGCAGCTATCTGAGACCAACATGAGAATGGTGGCCAGTGCTTATACCGAGGGAAAGAGCAATCTCAAATTGGAAATTGCAGATTGCATCTTGCATAGAATTGGCTGGTGGAGAGAGAGGTGTTGATGAGAACGTGTGAGGATGTAGGATTGGTGTAAATTGGCACATGGTGGCTGATGTAGACATGTTGGAGCCATGGGCTTGGGCCCATGATGTGTGACTATGATTCATTCAGTATTGCCCTAATTGTAGAATATACCCAGATGGAAGATGAGGTGCTATCCCTCAAGCTTACATTGGGGCTCCTTGGAACTATCTAGGATTCAGATAAATCGGAGTGGGAGTGGGATGGAGAATTAAAGTGACATTAACTCAGTTTCTCCATTGCCACTGCATGCTGAGCTAGGCATTTCCAACTCACTCATTTATTTACAGGTCTTAGCAACATCTGAGCCAGAGACCATGTAAAGGTTATAAAACCACCAACAAACAAGGAAAGTCAGCATGCACAGCACAACAAGGTTGGAGTAAGTTAGAAAACACACAACGGAGACTTGCAAGGTCACCACTTTCTGAAGGAGTTTGGTCTGACAATTCCATTGTCAAAGATAAAAACAAAATGGTGGAATAACTCAGCCGGTCAGGCAGCATCTCTGGAGAAAATGGATAGGTGACATTTCTGCTCGGGATCCCTTCTTCAGACTGATTGTAGTAGGGAGGGAGGGTGGGGGGGAAATAACTGGAAGTGAAAAAAAGGACCTGTGAACCTCAGTCTCACCTGGAGGAATTGCAGGGGTCCCTGGATGGAGTCGAGGGAGGAAGTATAAGGATGTGGTACATCCCCTACAGTTGCAGAGAAAAGTACTTAGGGAGGGGGTGGTTTGGTGGGAAGGGAGTGGTGAACCAGTGAGTTGCAGATGGAGCACTCTCTGTGGAACGCGGAAAGGAGTGGATATGGGACGATACGGTTAGTGGTGGGATCACGTTGGAGGTGAGGGAAATATCGGAGGTTGATGTGTTGGATGCAGAGGCTAGTTGGGTGAAAGGTGAGAAGCAGGGGAACTCTGTCCTTGTGGCATCTGTGGGGAGAGAGGGTGAGAGCAGAACTCCGGGACACAGATGAGATGCGGCTGAGGGATTCATCTACGACAGCCAGGGGGAAACCATGTTCACTATATTCAATTGTCAAATCTACTGGTTAAAAAATATACCTGGTTGGGGTTTCAGCTGCAGACTATTTGAGGTGGAATAGATTTGGTGAGGTGAGAGAAATGGAAAGAGACAGTCTGGGTAAAGGCATTGTCACCGCCCAAATAGGATCTTGATTCCAATAATGGACTAAGCTCTGAACAGACTATTGCAGAAGGAGAAAAGAAGTTAATGGCTTGGGAACGGCTGACAATGATATTTACTTTGGTCATTTCATATTCAGTTGGATAATACTGGTGCAGGATAAGTATGGAGCAATGAGGCATTCAAGCAGCAGTTAAAAGTCTGAACTCAACCGATGAGTATACACAAACATGTCAAGTCCGCAAGAAAAAAAAATAGAAGGGAAATAAAGGATACTCATTTTAAGTTGAATAGTTTTTTTGTTAAAACAGAAGAATATATGAATATATTCCTAATTTATATGCAAGCATTTGGAACAGACTTCTATGCCAAGCAGCTGGTCTCACTCCAGATAGAGAGTTGCATAATTATTTCATTAACAATCAGCATGGATACAGGTGGCTGAACAACAATTTGGAGAGAGAGAACTTGAGAGGAAACTGGAAAACATTTGAACCACATGAAACAGGACATTGAAGGATATTCTCCTAATGTTGGCAAATATGATCAGTGTAAAAGTACTATAAAAGTAATCCATCATGTAAAAGAGAAAATATTTTTAAATTGGTCCAATCAGCCTCCATGACGTGTAAGGGGAATCAAACAGATTATTATGTTCAATTGCTGAAAACCCCAATCACAGTTCACTTCAGTTTACCTAACTGGTGTCATTTCACTAGTTGTCATTTTCTGGTGATATGCTTTTGCACGGATTTTGATACGGTTTCACTAACCGATCTTCAGAAGTGATTAACATTCCCTACAATAAAAGTCCACTTCACTACCACTGGCCTTGCCATTCATCAACTGCTGAATTTTATTTAGACTTTCTTTGCAGTGACATATCTCATTTTAGATACAAGCTAACAAATACCACAGTATTTTGTTGATAATTCTAATATCCTTCGAATTATGACATGCTCTGACGAATGTGCGGCGCTCCAGCTGAGATAAATGAATGTCTTGTGCAAGTTTAGCATCACTTCTTTACTTTACTACAGTGATTAGTCACAGATTCCCGTTAAAATATAATCTATCTTAAATGTGCTCCCATCATTACTGATGCATGTCTCTGCGCTCCCAGATCTCTGCTTTGTCATTTCTTCCATTGTCTTTTCCCCTTAAAATGTGGTACTTCACATTCCACCACATTCCCTTTAACTCCACACTGAGTTCCTCAAAAGGTTCAATTAAATTAGTCAAGCTTGATTTGTTCTTTACAAATCTATGCTGACTCTCGCTAATTAGCCCATGCCTTCCTAAGTGTTCATTAATTTTATTCTGTAAAACGCACACTGGAAATTTACCCACAAGAGTTGACATTCATTTGCTTACGTTTTTCTGGCTTCTCGCATTAGATTGAAAATGAGTTGATACCCTATCGTAACGTAGCATTTCATCAAGGATAGGACAGGTTTAGAGGGCTATGGACCTAATGCAGGCAAATGCAACCCAACATGCCAAGGTACGTGGCATGGACAAGGTTGGCCAAGGGGCTTGTTTCTGCCCTGTACAGTTCTGACTCTAAAACTCTTGCCAACCAAAAGTGACTTTAGTTGTAATTGTAATTAATTTATTAATGAAGTATGTAAACATACAAGGAATTTGATTTGTCAACAGTCATATGAAAAAGCAACAAGATACATAACCACTTACAATTTAAACATAGACTTAAACAGCCACCACAACGGCGTGTGAGAATCCCCAGGGCACACAGCATAAGCGGAGACCCAGAGCCATCAGTTCAATGTCCGGGTCACACACCTGTGCCTTCACCGTGATGTGACCAGAGTTGTACCGACTGCTGTCACTCTCTCTGCAGTCCCTGTCCACCCAAACAGTCAGAACCCTGTCCACACTCGCACTGTCCTCAAGGAGCCATGTCCCTGCAAAACACCGATATCACTGCACTTCCGCCGAGTCCTCACCAGTGCAGGCAGCACGTCCATCTTGTTTTTTCGTTGACCTCACATTCCCCACTGTGATGGAAGGCAAATAACTTATACCTTCTTTCCTCCTTTTCTCCTACGGTTTGGGCAATCGAAACTTCCGCAGTCGGGGCGACGGAAGTTCCTGCGGTTGGAGCTCCAGCAGTCGATCCCTAACAAAGGGACGGCCAGCTCCACGATGATAAAACCGCAGTGCAGATGGAGATACGATGAAAAAGTCGCATTGCAAAAATCGACCACTCCAACCCTCAGCCATTGCCTCGCAGGACAGAGGCAACTCTTGGGCATATTCAAAGCTCTAACCCACTGTTCATTCATTCAGTGAGGCATTTAGGAGAATGATTTGTACACTAAATATTTGGAAGACAATTTCCTTCACGAACCTAGCCCCATGGCACAACACTGTTGCTTGGCACTCACGATTCTTCACAAGATCTTGGCTCATATGTCATAACCTGGGCATCACCTGTCTGTACATGCAGGCATAGAAGATGGAATTCACCACCACCCCAGTATTGCCTTCAGGTAGGTCTGAGAAAGAATGTTTATGCCTTGAATCTGGCGTTAAAATCATGCACTGCTGAGTTTAAGTGATCCCAGCTCGTCTTGTATTTATCAGAGACATGGGCATCTATCAGCTGGCATCTCAAAGCACCAGAGTACTCCCACCAATTATGTCTCCACAAACTCCTTCAAATCGATTGGCAGAATAGGTGAACTTATATCAGGCACATCTCTCGGGTTAATTTGCAAGGAGGTCTCCTTGAAACTTCCTCACTTTGGAATCCCCAACTCTGTAGCTTGGTGAAGAAGCATCTGGTAGGGCTCCAGACACTCCATGAAGAGCACAAAGAGCAGCACGAGAGTGTACCAATCAATTAATCCTGTGCTACCCATTATCCTAATGTAATCAAAAGGAACTGCAGATGCTGGTCTATACCAAAGATAGACACGAACTGCTGGAGTAACTTAACGGGTCTGGCAGCATCCCTAGAGAAAATGGATAGGTGACATTTCAGGTCGGGACCCTTCTTCAGACTGCTTTACTACAATCAGTGTGAAGAAGAGTCCTGGCCCGAAACATCACCTATCCATTTTCTCCAGAGATACTGCCTGACCTGCTGAGTGTCCAGTATTTTGTGTTTACTCATTATCCTGACAAACTCCATGTATCCACTTGCAGCAGTGTCTGTGGATCCCACATAGGACTCCTAAGGCATGCACTACCCAGGGAACTGTCCTGGAAGTAGTCACCCTCAAAAGTTTGAAAGGCAACCTAACACGTTTGAGGTTCAGGTTTTCTGTTGCTGTCTGTTTGTAGTTACAAAGGCTGGCTTGTACGTGTTTCATGATTGGCTACAAATCAGCTGAACTTTTAAAAGTTTTTTTTGTTTTGGTGACAGCAGTACAGCCACTACACCAAGCAATACTTGCATTGCATTTTAAAAAGCATCCAAGCTGGCTTCCTTGTTTGATGTTGTTGCCAGCATGCAGAATAGACAGTGTGAGAAGGAAAGTAGGCTCCTTTCATTGTGTTAATATGTATGTGACTCATAAAGCCCAGATTCATGAAGTGAAAATTTACCTGCTGAATTTTGGAAGATATATTAAATGCAGGAAAGGGTTCCAGGTCTCCTCCACTTGAAATGCATGGAAGTTTTATCCAAATGCATTTATTGGAGGCGTGCAAGGGAGATATGTTGAGGGATTGAATGAACCTACCAGGAAATGTGCTTTGAATGTGGGTGCATGCCAGGCTTGAGTCATAGTTATAAAGCACAGATAGAAGCCCGTCAGCCCACAATGCCCATGCTGTCCATGAAGTACCCAGAGGCATTAATTTCGCTGGAGTGTTTGAGGCTAAGTGGAGACCTAACAGAAGTATGTACATTTACGAGAGTCATAGATAGGCAGTCAGAATCTTTTCCCAGAGTGGAAATATCAAAAACTAGAGGGCATAGCTTATGTGCGTGGCAAGTTTTTTTTATGCTAAGGTGCTGGGCGACCGGCACGTGCTGCCAGAGGTGGTGACGGAGGCGGATATAATGGTAGCCTTTCAGAGGTTTTTAGATAGGCACTTGGATCTGTGGGGAATCAAGGGATAGGCATCTCATGCAGGCAGAGGAGATTAGATTAATTTGGCATCATGCTGAGCATGGACATTGTGGGCTGAGGGGACTGTTCCTGTGCTATTTTCTATCTACCCATCTATGTTAATTATATTTTCCAGCACTTGGTCCTATGCTTCAATGCCTTGGTGATTCATGCTCATCTTGATCCCTATTAAACATTGTGAGAGTCTCAGCATCCACCACCCACTAAGGCAGAGCATTTCAGATTCTATCCACCTTTTGGGCAAAATATTTAGTCCTCAGATCACCTGTAAATCACTGACCCCGACTCTAGATCCATTCCCTCTGAATTTAGACGCCACTACTATGACGAAAAATGCTCTCCTATTTATCCCATCCAGGCCCCTCATTACAGATTCCACAGTCCAGCCAGCTGTATCTTAAAATGGTTGACTAGCATTGTTATCTTGTAAATGTTAAGGGAAAAAGAAAGGCGATTTTAAAGATCTTTTGATTTAAGAACCAAACCATTCAGGTTAATGTAAACATACACAAGATTTGTTCTCGTAAATACATGATATTGGGAATTTTGAATAAAGCAATGCTTATTTAAGTATATTTGTTTATTTAAAGTTTATAGGACTGTGGTTTGCAAATCAGCAAATTTCATCTGAACCTTCAAAAAGACAGAGAGAGCTACAAAAGAAAAAATTGAAAATAAAATAACTGCCAGAAATTATCAATACTTTTATTGTTTTACTGTTGTAACAAATGTGCTTGGGGATGTCAGGGGAGCTAACCTGAGATGGAGCAGGGGAGGCTCATTCCTTGAACTGCCATAAGTTTCCTACATCTGTGCAGTTTGCTAAACTACCCGAGGTAGGATTGTCACGTCAAGGACAGTAATTTATCTTCCCCAAAGGATAAGTGTGGAACAAAATGGGTGTTACAACAGTCTCATTTAGTTTTGGATTATTCTGTTTAAATTCGATTCAGACGCCACAACTGCCAATTTGATGATTGCATCTCTGGATTTCTACTTCAATAACATAACCATGATGATTACATCTCTGGAATTCTATTTCAATAACATAACCATTATGCAATCTATGACAATTCTGTTGCTTCTGCAACTTGGGATCATTTGCAACTTTAGATCAGTTTAGATCCTTCATGGTCTGTGTTTCTTCACTGATGCTTGTCTTATATGTTTATTATAAAACCTGCACTTTGCAGATAATGCCATAGTTTATTGCCAGTCCATGATTTACCCTCAATTGTGGAGACAGTCAAACATATTGGAAGTAGACACAGATGCTGGGTAAATCAGTGGGAGAGGCAGCATACTGGAGAGAAGGAATGGGTGACGTTTCAGGTCGAGACCCTTCTTCAGACTGATAATCTGAAGAAGGGTCTCGACCCAAAACGCCACCCATTCCTTCCTTCCAGATATTCCATTTCTTGATGTACATGGTAAAGGTAGCAAAAGCAATAGTTAATTGGTTTCATGGTTCCTGTTACAGAGATGAGCTTTTAAAACAATCCAAATGTATTTAATTATTTGAATTTAAATTGGCAGAATTCAAATTCATGCCTTTGATCAGTAGCCTAGTAACATAACAACTACAGCGTGGATTTATAAATTGAGACATTGAGTATGTTCCGCTTTATTCTCTGCCTATTTTTCAAAGATTCTGTGTTAACATTTAAACAAACATGTTTGGAAAGAAAATAGAAAATGGTTAATAATCATATTCCTGACAATAAAGAAATGTTAGGGTGTGGGTACAAGTTTAATTCTTTGAATTATATCTCTACATTGACTGGTCATGGGCTTCCATAAATAAGGGACATCTTATGTTCTTATTATCTTTTGCAAAATACATGGGTGAAAAGTGAAGGTCAGTGCAATAAGGGAGGTGCCTTTTGATGCTTCAGCAAGTTCATAGAGTGTATGGGTGGTCCCAGCTTTGTTTCTGTTTGTGATAAGTTAGCTAACAAGACATAGAATGTCACAGGGAAGACAGTGGAACTAGGCTCAGCCTCTAAGGGTTATAGGGGATAAACTGGGAAGAGTTAAATGCCTGAAGGTTCTGAAGGAGTGTTCTAGTTTTTCTGTTACAAGCTTGGCAGAAATCCTGGAGATAAACTTTTGTGAAGCTGTATCTCCAGAATTTAGCAATGAACACCAAACAAAATCATAGCAGCAGCTTGGGAGAATTCCTGCAGAATTTCAAGGCCATTGAATCAGTATCTCACAACCAAGACTGAACATTTCTATTGGGATGCTGGTGAGAGCTTGTATAATTTTATTTATGCTATCTCATAGGTTACTAAATCTGGTGTTAACTGAATAATAGTCACTTTAAGAATATCTGGAAGATCACATCTGCTGACCATATCTCAAAAGGGCTATGGTCAACTGTAAATGGGTGAAAGATGGTTATGAACCAAATGTGCGTAATTATAAATAAGTACAATGGTTGGCATGGACAAAATAACATTTTTCTGACCTTATTACTCTATGATATTTTGGTCGAAACAATTATATAAAAATTACAACAGAATTATCATTGAGATCCAGTGCCCTTTCAAATCAATGTCGTCAATGTATACAGCCTCCTGCAATAATCATCCATCTCTATCTTCTATTCCTCTCCAATTCTAGACAGCTTGCCCAGCCCAAATCCATAGCCAACTTTCCTCAATTTCCTTTTGGGTCCCATCCAAATAGGGTTCCATTCTGACACAAGACTGAAATGGCCCTAACCTAAAGTTCAAGTGACATTTTCTGTGACTGTAAATGTGGTGAACTATGCTTCCTTATATTTCTTAAATTTGGCACACTATTAACTTCACAAATCCTGCTGAAACATTTACCTATACTTTTTTTCCATATTTCCTGGTTGGTTTAATCTTCAATTCTCCACAGGTTTGAGCAAAGCACTCTTGTCCATTTTTTCACAAACACCATACTCACCCTTCCCACTGAACTCGCTTATTTACATTGCCCTGCTCCAATTGTAATTCAGATGTAAGATTATTTTCCCTCCAAGAGCTATATTTCCTTATTTACTACCTTCTCCATCCCTCTTATCTTTGAATTGTTTTCTGCTAATCCAGATGTTACTTTTCCAGCCATTCATGACTGCATTTAGATCCTAAGGTCTAAATGAACTGTTTGCATGCATCTGCAGTTTCTTCCTGTACATTACTAACCAACCCATGTACATTTACATCCAATTCATAAATATATACATATATATCCACTATCTACCCTCAATAATCATCTCCTCAAAAAACTCAATTACTTACTTGGTACTCAGAGATACAGCATTGAAACAGGCTCTTTCGCCCACCGAGTCCATGCCCTTCACTTTAGTTCTATGTTTTCCCACTTTCCCATGTCTCACGTTTCCGCACGTCTTTGGGATCTGGGTGGAAACCGGAGCAGCCAGGGGAAACACACGCAGTCATAGGGAGAACATGTAAAATTCACACCGACAACACCCAAGGCCAGGATCGAACCTGAGTCTCTGACGATGTGAGCCAGTAGCTCTACCAGTGTGGTGTTAAAATGTCTTAACAGAAATTTATCAATGAACATGCAAATTGTTGTTAGCAAAGCAAAGCAGAAAACAATTTAAATTATCATTTAAGTTTTGTAAACTCAGTGGATTGCAAGGAGGAATGGGTAATGAGGCGGTAAAGAATTCCAATGTCACTGGGAAAAAGCGAGTCAACTATGATGTGATATGACTTTGTTTTATTACAAATGAGATACTAAGTATCCCAGATTTCATGGACATTTCAGTTTCATCATGCGAAATATGATGATCTTCTTTCTGTGCAGTGACAAAATTCCCCTATTCTCCCACTTGTTCTTGTTTGAAATATTTGGTGTTGAAAACATTTCCAAAATAGCTTCAGATTCCAAAATGTCACCTGGAAGTTAAGAGTAATTCACAATGGCTTTAGCAATGGTTGGAAACAAAGTTAAGCAGGAGGCGGTAGAGAAGGGTTTGAAGCCCTTCAATTTGGAGGGATGGGTTCATGGTAAGTTGTTCAATGTTACTAGAAACTATACAATTTGAAATTCTAATATTAAGGCGTGAGCAATATACACAGTGGCTGTGCAAATTGTAGTTTGAAAATACGTTGCTCATTACTTTGTTTCCTTTTCTTAATCTCCTTTACAGCTTGTTACTTTGCATATTCTTCTTATCACTATTTCTTAACATTACTATTTTGCTTCCTGACTAAGACATGGAGTTTCAGTTTGCTACTTACTTTCATTTGATTGTTTTCTTGATTCTTATTTTGCTTCTCGCACAGTCTGGCTTATGGAAATGTTCTATTTTTCTCCTTTTGTATCTTGTTGATCCCAAACTCTCCACTTAAGGGCTAAATTTGATGCTGACTGCTACTCACCAAAAAAAAGACATGCAATGCACATTTTTATAACAAAATGGATTCTCATTGTTCGACTTGCAGTACTTCACTTTTTCCCCCAATTGCAGGAAGTCTGCCAGGATCTATTTTAAGTGTTAATTTTCATGCACAAGGCTAGGCAGGAAATGTTGGTAGGTTTGAGGGAAGGGATCATAACAGCTAAGTTCGATATTACTCAACAGGTCAGGCAGCATCTGTGGAAAGAGGAAAAGAGTTAACATTTAAAACTGGAGACATTTTGTCTACTGGAAAAGAAAAAAAACAGGTTAGTTTTAAGTTGCAGAGAGTTGGGTGGGAGGATGGAGAGAAGAAAGGGAATATTTGAGGCTACATTTGCAAAGGCGATAAGCTAACAATGTAAGCAACTTGCTAAGGCCTTGCACGCGCTTTCTGATGATAGGTTATCAACCTTAATGCTTGTTCTGGATATCCAAATGGACGCCAACCAGTTTATGGCCACAACGTAAATGTAAGCCATTTGCCAACTAGCAACTGAGCACAGTGGGCTAGGTTTCTGGAGAGTCTGCACCACAAGGGTCATCAGGAGTGCAGGAGAGTTGCTTTCATGGCAAGTAATCACATCCCATACACATTCATTATGTGCAATGTTCAGTCCTTTCATGTACTTGTCGGAGAAAACCTTGGACTTTTTTTGTCAGTTGTCCTATTTTTTGGTTTGGGGAGTAGCATCTTATCCAATGACAGATGAGATCATAAGGTTCCCCATTTCAATCACGTGAGAGAAATTATATTTACATATAATATGTAATATATAATATATATATGTGTGTAATATATATAAATAAATTACTTTGCAGTCAATTTTAGCTGTATTTATAATGCATCAATATCACACTAAGATTTGTGTATTCCTTTCCCAATCCCAACTCACCTTGAACTTCCAACGGACACACCTACCATTGCAGAGTGCCTTCTATTTCTGCACCATGCCTCAGAGTAAGCCAGGGACTCACAATACTTTCCAGGGACTCAGTGAGAGGCCTCTCACTGACCAATGGAAGAAAAAGATCTCAACACAGTCTAGGTCACTAATGGGGAAGGTTACTCGCTGAAGATCAGGCCAGGAGATTAAGTTCCCATTGAAGAAGGCAAAGGATGATTTTCTGTGGCTGGCTAATCTGAAGGTGAACCTAATGTCTGTCCCCAACTGCATGCTCTAATACTCATCATGTCAGGCAGCACCTGTGGTGAGAAGTAGTCTCATGCTGGTGACCTGCGGATCATTTCCATGTGAGGAGAATGTTCCAAGGAATCTTTAACTAGATATCACAGTCTCCAAATAAGGACCATGTATTTCTTGTCCAGTTTTCCTAAATACTGTCATCTCATGAAATTGGCCTTACTTTGAATTGTAACCTTTACTCCTACTTTATCTGTTTCCTTTTCCACATTTTGCTTTGCCAAATCAAATTGCCGAAAATATGCTCTCCCTTTGGTACTCCTTAAACTTTCCTGCTTTAATACTGAATCCACAATTGCATCCTGCACTCCGCCCTGATACACACTTGTTGGACTTGCTACATTTTGGGCATTAAACATTCTCCCAAATGATCCTTTGAACATATTATCCCTTCTTGCAGCTAAGTTGTTGCTTCAACCCACATTCACAAACCCTATCCAACTACATTGATGCAATAGTCAAGAAGGCTCGCCAACGTCTCTGCATTCTCAGGAGACTGAGGAAATTCAGCATGTCTCCAATGACTCCTACAAACTATTACAGATGCACATTAGGAAACATACTGCTGGGTTGCATCACAATTGATTTGGGAACCGCTCTACCCAGGACTCCCAATAAATTGCAGAGTTGTAGATGTAGCCCAGTCCATCACACAGACTGGAAGTCCCACAACTGACTCCATCTACACTTCATATTGCCTTTGGAAAGCAGCAAAATTATCAAAGACGTGTCACTTTTTGGTCATTCGTTCTTCTCCCTGCTCCTGTCTGGCAGAAGGTACAGAAACTTGAAAGTGTGCACCATCAAACTCAGGAACAACTTCTTCCCCTTTGTTATTGGATTTCTGAATGGACCTTCAATAAACTAGGGTACTGTCCAATTCACCTCTACCCCATTGTGGACATTGGACTTAGTTTACGAAGCTGATGAGTTGCAATACTGAGAACTATATTCTACACTCTGTCTTTCCCGATGCTCTATATATTGTACTTGAGTTTGGCTTGATTGTACTAATGCATAGGAATATCTGATCTGTAGGCAAAACAAAGCTTTTTATTATACCTTGATACACATGATAATAATAAATTTAAACTAAACATTTTTTATCTCCCTTTCTATCTTGTTAGAAAACCCTACAATCAGGAAAATTAAGTGGCAAGTCTTGTGCAGCTTTAGTAACATATACCACTTGCCTATCATTGCATTCATCTCACCTGCCCTATTCTTTGCATTTAGGGATTAATCAAGTCCATGTTCTTTAAAAAAAATCTTGTTTGCTCTGTTTTTCACACTGGTAGTTCTCTGCTTTCCATTTTGGTCTGCTTTTCTTCCTTCTGAATCTGTATTCAACTTTATATTTGCCTGCCATGTGGTTAAAACCCTCCCTGGCTACATGAGCAAAACTTCCTTTGAGGATATTTATATTGGCCCTCTGGTGGTGCAACTCATCTGATCTGTGCCAGCATCACTTGCCCCAGAATTAGTCCCAATACCCCAGGAGTTTAACGCCCTGCCTCCTCCTCTCCAGTCACACATTCAAGAGCATACTACTCTTCTATCTATTCTCATGTGAGACATTGCGAGTAATCTTGGAATTCCTTCCCAAAGTCTGCTTGTAGACGTTAATCTATTTCTTCCAATGTTGTTGATATCATTATGGACCAGAACCTCCAGCCATTCACCTTTACCCTCCAAAAATTTCCACAAGTAGGTTCTGCAGAAGTGTTTAAAAATTCAAGTCTGAATTACGTTTACATCTTGAAATATGATCCTCTACTCAAAAATAATGTTCTTCATCTAACAGCCCTCAGTTTTTACGGAACTCCTATCATGTAGAAAAACCTTTGATCCATATCTAAACTATAACCTGGTCACAAAGTTCAGCCTTTCAGCAGCGATCTGCATACCTGAATAAAATGAAATATCTCTCCAGTGGCTAGAGAAGATATTCATCTCTCCTCCAAATGAACAATTGCATGATGTAAAAATTGTATGTAAACTTTCTTGACCATTTTATCTTGAGGAAGAAAGGATATGCAGCTTTTTTCTTTAAAATATTTGTGGAATTCATCTTCAGATATCTCATCTTGGAGATATTTAATTGTTCAATTTCTCCCAGGAGCCTTTGCTTGCTTTAAACAGACCAGTCATGAATATTCAGTTTTACTGCATACCTTTTAACAACTATCTCTGTGCTCTCTTTTTGTACTCACGAAGAGAAAGCAATTACCCAGCAAACAAACAGTTCATAACAGATATGTGATTATGGTCATACCATATTATCTTGTAACTGACTCTTAAGCAATGTTTGGCTTACATTGTTCATGCCAGAAGAAATTCCTGTGGTAGGGTGGAGTCCCTCATCCAGAGCAAGAGTGTGAACCATCTTGTCTTCCCTTCACTGTGCCAGGTTTTTCTTATAGTGATGCAGAAATCTGTATTCAAAAGGTTGTTTGGTAGTGTGGCTAATATCATGTTTAGACAGAAATGTGACTGTAGGTGACTGGTAGAATCTGTGGGTAGTTGATGAGAAAGTGGAGGGAATTCAATGGGATTGGTGTAAATGTGTGCCAATGATTGACATGCATGTGGTGGGACAAAGGGCCTGTTTCTTTGCTGTCTGTACGAGAATCCCAGAATGACATGTTGCGTTCTATAGCAAATTCTGTTGACTACTGTACATGATTCTACCCATCATATTTTTCATTTTCACCATATCATTGCAACGCTCTGAGTCCTCATTAAAAGAGTGCAATGGTTTTTAAAATTATATACTTTATTTTTAAAGCATTTAGACTTTAATTTAGACATACATTATGGAAACAGACCCTGCGGTCCACCGAGTCTGGGCTGACTTGCGATCACCCTGTACACTAGCATTATCCTGTACACTATGGACAATTCACAATTTATACAAGCCAATTAATCTCCAAACCCAAACGTCTCTGGAGTGTGGGAGGGAACTAGTGCACCCACAGAAAACACAGTCACAGGGAGAACATACAGACACGTACAGGGCTGAGCTGCCTTTGTAATCACATTGCACCTGCCATAGCAAGAGATATGCCAGAAGAAGGGTCCCAATTTGAAATGTCACTTATCCATGCTGCCTGACCTGCTGAGTTACTCCAGCACTTTGTCTTTCTTGCAAATCAGCATCTGTACTTCCTTGTATTTATTTGCATATATTTGCCACACATAAACATAAAGTGGCACTGGCATCTGCAACATCCCATTCATTTTTACATTCTTACACGCCTTCATCCAAGAGTTGTGCAAGAAGGAACTGCAGATGCTGGTTGAAACCGAAGATAGACACAGGGTCTCGAACCAAAACGTCACTCTGCCTGTTCTGCTGAGTTGCTCCAGCTTTTTGTGTCTATCGTCATCCAAGCGTTGTTCTTTATCACCCAGAGCATGAACACTTTGGGAAATGTGATAGAGTAGCAGAGCTCATGGTAGGAAATCAATCTCATCCTGTGGAGGGCCAAGCCAATCACAGTTGATGGGTAGAGGCATTTGCAGTGGAGGGCAGGTAGCACCCAACCTTCCCACTAAATGTCATTGTAGGCAACACAAGTATTCATCCAGAACATTAAGGACATGTAAACGTGACAAATTTAAATTGCTGTGTAGGGCTCTAATGTGAGTGGCCAACATGGGTGACATTTGAAGACAATTGCAAATACTGTCAGGGGAAGCCATTTGGGATAATTCCAGCTGAGGGCTCGGTGGACCGAGGGAGCCTCCAAGCAGAATGCCAGTCTCTGTTTTGTTTTTTACCAGAACCAGAAGAAATTCGTTACCTCTTTCTTCAGGACTAAAATGTAATAGAGAATGTAGGTATGTTACAAAACTTACCTTCAGCGGCGCTGCAGTTCTGCCGCTGCCCATTGTGCGCGACTTTGGCGCCTTTGAGTGGGGGGGCGGGTTTAAAATGCGATTTTTCTGCAGCCTATTCAAATCGATCTCTGTCAGGCTGTTTAGTTGCTAAAGAAAAATCGCTTCGACTGCCGTTTTATTAAATTTATTAAAATTACCGCTGGATAATTTAATTGTTAGAGTAAATGAAAAATCATCTTCTAAAGCCGTGAACGCCGACAACGGGATGGATCTCACGTAGGGGACAAGGCAAGGTAGGCTGTTTATTTTTACATTAAAAAGTACTTCTTTGCCTTTAATCAAAATTTCAAGTTGCGAGAAGGTGACGGAGCCCATCCGAACCAGCAGTGTTTTTCCTGCCGACATTGGGTTCAAATTCACTGCAACCGCAACGTTCCAAACCAACGTGTTCCACAAAATCCCACTCGCAAGATGATTTAAATGCCCATTAATTTACAGCAATTAAACACTAAATTCCTTCCATTTTGCCTATAAATTTATGATAATGAGAGTTTAAATCATGTTATATTGTGAATTCTTGTGTGAATGTTATTTGGACATTTAGGCTATTTAAAAATGTAAATCTTTTCTTAAGAAATGGATAGATGTTTAGATCTAGTAATTGAATTTTGGAATTAGCTACAATTGGGTAAATAACTAATTATATGCTTTAATTTCAGGTCATCCAAGTAAGATTGTTTAATATTTGTTTCAGAATGCTTCAATCTATAATAACTGAAAATGTCTTTCAGTTCTCTTAATTTTTAATAAAGTTATGGCCATTTGACTGTCCTTGATCACAGCTTTTGTGTTAAGTCAATGGAAAAGCAATAGGGAACAAAGATGCTAATTTCCGAGTATGAAATTGGCCATAACCTTTTTAATACTGAAGATGTGAAAGTGAATTAGGTGTCAAATTAAACTTCTTTTTATGGTTTATCTGATGGGATAAATTACAGACTTGATTTTTAAAACCTCAAAATTTTGTAACATTGCTACAAAATTCACAATGTAACTCAGCCAGTCAAAGAAGGTGTCACCATCTCTGTTTTATTAATGAATCAAACAACGTGTAGAAAACAATCTACAGAAACGCATTTAAAATATTCCATTCCTCTCACCTTCCCGATAACTCTTAAGATGTTTGACTGTAGGGAACCGGTGGCCATATTTCACAGTGATCCATTGGGAAGGACAGGGACAACTCTAGATCGCACTCCTGCAGTAGAAACTTTCTTATTGTCAATGAAAATAGCAAAGGGCAGCGACTCAGCTCAAATGCAGAGCGAATAATGCGAATAAATAAATCTATAACCTGCAACGTGAAGTAAATCAAAGATCTTATAGCTATAAGGTCCCTCAATAAAGCTGCACGGGCTGCCGGGATGCTGGATGAATCCCGCCGCGGGGGTTGGCGGGATATTGGAGGAGCTTTAGGCGCGCTGCCTGATGGGATAGTGGCAGTTGTCTCCAGGCGGGCGGCAATGATTGATTGGCGCGAGGCCTGAGGGAACGGGTTATTCAGAGGGAGAGAGTTGGACATATACAAGATTACTTCGGTAAGTAGTATGGAGTAGCGGCCCCCCCAGAGCAGAAGTAGCTGTTAGAAGCGGGGTTACCGAGTATCTGTCATTCGGGGCAGCCGAAGACAGATATAATATGAGAATTCGCTTGAGAGAGGGATTGGAGGGTGTGGTGTGGGGTGGGGTTGGTGGGGTTGGTGGAAGTGAGTGTTCGATTGAAAGAAGAACTCAAACCAAGGAAAGGAATACAAATAAACAGGAGGGGAAGAAAAGGAAATTCCATTGAATATTCGTTATCACTTCACGGTTATGTCATTAGCACAGCTATCAGGTTACATACTGACTTATCTAGTCCAAAGTGCTCATTGGATTGTTTTTATCAGTTTATTGTATTCTAAAGAGTCATCGTTGTGGTGTCCTGTTCCAGTGTTCTTTTCCAGGTTATCATAATTGCTGTACAACTGTCTGATGGTTGGACATAACTTCCTGGAGCTCGCAGTCCACCCAAACACCATCAGATACAATTAACTGATCTGGTACCAAGCACTCTTCACGTTCTGTACTGATTAAAATATTCCTCTATTGCTACTTCTGATTGAAATGAGTTCTGCATGATGAAGATGTCTTTAAACATGAAAAGAGCATCCTACCATTCAATAATAACTGTGTTAAAACCAAACTGGTGCTTATCACACACTTTTAACATCCCTGAATATCTCCAATGTGTTTCGTATAAAGTGTAGTAGTTTGAAAGTGCAAGATTTATTTTATAGGTAAAAAGGTTGCCTGGAGGTGAAAGTACACAATTAGATACTCGTGATCCCCACCTCAAGAATAATCTTATTCCACACATTTTTCACTTCAAGGAACATTTTCTCCCTTGAAACATTCTCTGGCAACTTTTGAAGTGAAGGTTATGCAATCTAAACTCTAATAAATGGACAGATTACACATGATCGTGTGGACCTCCCATTGCTCTTGATTCTCTCTATTTAAATTTCAGAGTCAATATACTTTGCTGTAAATAAATTCAGTCCTATTTCTTCCATCCTCCATTTCTGTACTTAAGAACAGGGAAGATTACAACACAAGAACAGGATGTTCAGACCACAATGACTCTGCTAAGCATGAACCTTATTTAAACTCCATGTACTCCATATCCCGCCATTCCTTGCATATTTATGTAAAGCTTATCTAAAGAAAGATCACTCGTATTTGCTTGCACCACCCCATTGACAGTACACTTCAGGCACCCACTACTCTCTGTGTTTAACAATGTTAATCTTGTAGCTGTGCTCTCTGATATTTGACATTTCCACACTGGAATAAAAAGACTTCTGCTGTCTACCCTATATGCTTATAATGTTATGAACTTTTATCAGGTCTCTGCTCAGCCTTCCCCAGTGGACACAAGTTTGTCCAACCTCTCCATATAACTAATCTTTCTGTGCATCCTCTCCCACCCCACAATCAGCCTGTAGAAGGGTCTGGACCTGAAATGTCACCTATCCACGTACTCCAGAGATACTGCCTGACCTGCTGAGTTACTACAGCACTTTGTGTCCTTTTCTGTCTAATCCAGTCAGTTTTGAAGTTAATCTATTGTGCTCTCTCTCCAAATCCTCCACATCTTTCCTGCAATGGACACATTCTATCATTTTTGGTCAATTAGACATTTCCTTTCCAAGGAGAGGTGAAACCTGGAGCCAACCGAACCTTGCCTTTTGATTCTATCTCTGTCAAGTTCAAACACATTATCTCATTGACTGTTGAGCTGAATGCACAAACTCTTTTTCTCCACTTTCTATATCACATGCACCCGACATTTACTCCAGTCCAATAAATTAATTTGAGAAGTTTTGCGAAATGAAACAATTTGTCTGAATGTTATTTGATGATCTACGGAGAGATACAGTAGTATGGAGAAACCGTTGCATATAACTTTAAAATCCCAGTTAAATATAATAATTGTGTATTCCTGCCTTTTAGAAGACTAAATTGTGTGATACTAAATGGTTATTAGATATAATGTCAAATATTAATAATTGTTGCCAAATTTTCATTGGGCAAGAAATGAAATATTTTATCACCAGTAGTCTTTACTGGATAGGTAATGTTAAAACTTAAATGCCTCAGAATGGTTCAAATGTGACTGGCTTCATGTTTTTATTCTATGGTTTCTCATATTATAAACTTTTACAAACAATTCTAAGAAGCCAATTCCCATAATTCTCTATTCACTTAATTCTCTTTATTTGCTGGGTGAATGATGTGAAACCTTGTTGCTTTCTGATCAAGATACAGAACTAAAAAAAGGACTACCATCTCATGAAAAATATACAATCAATGCAGAACAATAACCAAGATTGTGTCCTTGTTTTTCTTTAAAGTGCATTCTTTATGTGTAATTTAACTTTATTTATATTGCATTATTGTTTTAAAAGCTATGTATGGATGGGACAAATGCCGGGTGTAGTTGTATTAAGTGGATAATGGTATCTTTGGCATCAATTTGATCACAGCAGAGTTTTGTTTATTATCAATTTCAGTCTGAAGAAGGGTCTCGACCTGAAATGTCGCATATTCCTTCACCCCATAGATGCTGCCTATAAGTGCTGAGTTTCTCCAGCATTTTAGTCTACCTTCTACTCACTAGATGGTGGTTAGTCAAAGCATCCTAGTTTTACTTTTCCATCCAGTGTCAATGGCATTTTGAGTTAATGTAAACATTATTTCTAGCATATTATTTGTGCAGAGGAATGTATTGTTCTTTTATTTGTTAGATCTCTTCATAATCTTATCCCATTATTTTGGTGAATCCAGATGTGTACAATATTCAAATGATTATTAATTCATCTTGAATTATCTTTGTACTTAACAAAAAAAAAACTTGCCTTTGTATGATTTGTGTTCACTTGCATTATGTACAAAGACTAATAGTTTAGGGTCTGTTCAAATTGTGAACATGTTGCTGGGAATTTGCTGGAGCAGGAATTTCTGTTGTCTTCCAATCTCCTAACATAGATAGAAGCATTCCAGATAAGGCAAGTGATTCACAAATACCAGACTTGTTCAACCCTTGTGTAAGGCTTAAAGTTGTAAATAAGGACAGAAAACCCAATTAGGAAGCATAATTTTATACTTTAATTAGAACTACCATATATAGGCCCGATAATTGGACTTCCATGTTGAAATGTTTGCTATATATATACCAATTTGAAATCTAAGCATAGGACCCCCGACATCAGCTCGATCTTTATGAAGTGCCTGTTCTATTTCAATTGTAAAGATGGGAGGGGGATGGAGTGGTACTGATGTCTGTGAATATAACTGTCAATTCCCATCATGTTTCTTCTTTATATGATGTTGTACATCTTGATTTCTTACTCCATTTTTAAGCTTGCATGTCTCTAATCTTTTTGCATACTCTGATATGCCATGATAGATCCAGTCTCTCTGATTTGTTACTTCTGCTCCATATAATCATACAAACTTAATCTGCATTCCACAGCAGAGCTGAGGATGCGATCTTCCTTTCATTTGTGCAGAACGTTTGAAGTACTGAACCTTTATTTTTGACAAAGCAAAGCCACATTTGTTTAATTCTTATAACTGTTGTCCCTTTACAGTTTTAGTGACATAAACATTGTATAAATGTATCCATTGCATTGATTATTTATTTATAAATTATTATTCCATTAAAATGAGAAAATATATCAATAGCACAACATTAAAAAAGAACACTTTTAGAAATAACAACTTAGTTGCTGCAGCTTTACCAGCCCACTAACGCAATGACAAAAATATACAATCAATAACATAATAAATTATCAGTAATACGAAGTGACCAGATCATAATAGAATCAGGGGACACTCCTATGATCAAAGGTCATAGCCTCCGAATTAAAGGATGTACCTTTACAAAGGAGATGAGGAATATATTTTGTCAGAGGGTGGTGAATCTGTGGAATTAATTGCCACAGATGCATGTGGAGACCAAGTCCTTGGGTATTTTTAAAGCGGGGAATGACAGGTTCTTGATTAGTAAGGGTGTCAAAGTTTATGGGAAGAAGGCAGAATGGGGTTCAGAAGGAACGATAGATCGTCATGATTTAATGGCAGAGTAGACTCGATGGGCCGCTGGCCTAATTCTGCTCATATGACATGATCTTATGAATATATGCACTGACATACTTATTAGCAGGTGAAGTCCATGGAAAGGAAAGGTGTGGAGGAATATGCGCAAAACGTGGGAAATTTGGATTAGCTGGTAGGCATCTTGGTCAGCACGGGAGAGTTTATCTGAAAGGCCCATTTCCATGCTGTAAAACTCTGACTGGCTGACTCTGAACCTCCCACTCCTATCACCAAGCCAATTGTGTTTTCATAGGCTATTCACTCTGGATCCCATATGTCAATGTAGAAAACGTCTGCAGCGTGTCAATCCTCTTGGTCATTTTAAAACACATTCAAATTTGTGAGACATAATTTCCCAAACAATAAGCAATGCTAACCCCAAGCAAACCTTGGATTTAAATATTTAGTAATCATCAGCAAAAGTAATTTCTTCTTATAACGAGGAAAGATATTGATGAAGCAGTGGAAGGTAGCTGGGCCCATGATATTCCCTCAGAAACCTTTTGCAGTGATTGACTTCTACCTTTTATGTTATGTATGTCCTAGATGTATGTACGTTTTCCATTAATGCTCCATTTCAATTCATTTCAATTCGACGAGGATTCCTGATACCACCCCTGGTCACAATCAACAGTAGTCACTTTTGTGTCACATCTAGAATTTGGCTCTTGTGACCAAGTTTGGGTCAATATTATATATGGGTTTGGAACCTTTATGTCTCACATTACACAATTCTTGTCCTCCAGTGATAATAATGTGTGAAGGAACACTGCCCCTCATTGTCATATTTTGTGTTGATGGAGCTTTTCCAAATCTGGCCTAGTATGGCACAAAGTTAGCACCATATAACAGAATGTAGACAATCCTCAAAGTGAAGGTAGTCGCCCTTAAGATTGCGGACATTCTTACCACTACTGTCATTGACATTCTCACCAACAACAGGTAGAAAGTTTAGATATATCAGGTTGGTTAATTATGATGTTAAGTATTTTTATGATGGCGATCAGCCGATTTTTGGGTGTTAAAGTAATTGAGCCAAACGGAATTAGTGTAGGAAAGTGAGGTTGAAGTATATAATCAACTGTGATCTTATTGAATGGCAGAATGGGTACAAGGGGCTGAATAACCTACTCCTGATTCTTGTGTTCTATTTATTTTAGGTTTGTGAGGCAGATTTTGAAAGGGTGATTGAGGTGGAAGCAACGTGGCCATATTAGGATATGGTGTTTTGTTGAGGAACTTGAAATCTTGTCTCCAGATAATCAGTTCAGGCTTTGAGTGATTAAGCTAACGGCTGAGTGAAGTTCAATGGGCCGCGACATCTGTTGGAAAAGATATTAAGCACGGGCAACGTTTGTTTTACTGCGCCAAATTAAATTATCCAAATTACTATTTGAATGAAAATATGTGAATTTTATCAGTGTCTTGACCAACCTTTGTCTCTTAATTAATTACACCAATTCCCATTATCTGGTTATAGGAAAATCAGTTGGATTAAATCGCATTTGTTTAATGCTAGGGGTCTGACAGGTAAGGCCGTCAAACTCAGAGTGTGGATAGGTTGTGCGACTGGGACATTATTCTTATTATGGAAACGTGGCTAAGGCGAGGCAGGACTGGTAACATTGTTTCAGGGTAGAGATGATACAGGTGGGGGAACATTGGCGTGTGGGGTGGGAGGTAAAAGAGGAGGAGGAATTGCTGAAGAAGGGAAGAGTCTCCACCCGAAATGTCACCAAGTCCTTCTCTCCAGAGATACTGTCTGTCTCGCTAAGTTACTCCAGCTCTTTGTGTCCATCATTCGGAGGAATTGCTTTATTGATTAAGCAGAACCTTGTGGCAGAAGTCCAAGATGACATTAATGAACTATCAATCAGTGATGCTATATGGGTGGAACTGAGAAATAAAAAGTGGGTGATGAATTTGTTTGGATTGTACTGTAAGCCTCCAAATCATTAACAGGAATTTGAAGAACAGATATGCCAGGGGGGAGTTGTGGAGGGAGAGTAGGAGAAATGGGGGTGCACCAGGTGGGGTGAGGGTGCATAGATAAGAGTGGGCAGGGAGAGAAAGATGGTACTTAAAATTGATAATTCATTTTTCATTCAATTGGATGGTGAGCTACCCAAGCAGAATATGAGACGCTGTTCCTCCAGTATGCGTATGGCCTCATTCTGATAGTGGAAGAGGCCCAGGACAGAAAGGTTGGTATGGCATTGGGAAGGGGAGATAAAATATTTGGCATCGGGTGGTCCAGCAGGTGGACCAAGAGCATGTTTTGTGAAACAGTCGCCTAGATGCTTGGTTTCGCTGATATAAAGGTGGCTATTCTGAGTATGTGGTGGACTAATCAGGAGGTGCACATGAACCTCTTTCTGACCTGCAAGGGTGGTGAGGGTCCCTGGAAGGCCATAGAGGTTTAGCAAGACAATCCAGTTTTCATCAGCCATGGTAATGCAGTGATGTTACTCAAGTGATACGAGTCAAGTTTAGGAGGATTACATGCGGTAATGTGGAAGAACTTCCAAATGAATGAAGGCTGTGTAAGTAATCATGCTCTCCCTCCATTTGGCTGTGAAGTGCCACCAATTAATGTTCTGCTATAAAAGTTCTGCCTTTGAAATCTCTATTGTCAAAGAGTTACATAGAAAAATAATTTGTCAATTAAATATGGTTATGCTAGAACATATATTTGGGGATAATTTTGCTGTCGAATAATAAACTGATCGAGCTGTAACTGTTATTACTTTCATTCATAAAGAAATTGAACTGGTTAGGTAGGTACTGTCAGAGTAAAGTTGTGATATCTATATATTCTCATGCACACATTTATAAGGATCATGAAATCTTACTCAGAAGAAACTTTTTTGTGCAGCTACCCTTTAATTTAATCAACTGCTTTTTTTAGGCTCAGAACTGTGATAGTATCTTCTTTCAGATAAGCTCATTAGCTTGGCGAGAAACTCGGAATCCAGATACTGTAGTTTTATCTTTTGCACTGATTACATGAGTGAGCCAGTGGGATTCAGATCAACTGAGTAGCTGTGTCAGGAATGAAGGAATCTTTAAGTGTCTGGAACATGGGAATAAGTGAGTTCGGTATTCCAAAGAATGCAAGAAATCATGGAATTTGTCAAAGGTCGAACGCTCTGAATAAAAATCGAACGAAAGCGCTGCAGATTCAGTGAGTACAGTTTGGGTCCAAATGTTTTTGTCTTTTTTTCAGTGGGAGAGGGGGGGTGGGGGGGGGGGCGGGGGAGTTACTTGCAAGTGCTCCCGGCCTGTCCATGGCCGACAGGGACCCGTCCACAGACTCTCTGTGTGACCAGGACGACTCCAGCAGCAGCGGCTACAAGTCGCTCGTCTTCAAGCAGGGCCAGCGGCTGTTCATCTTCAGCAGGATCTCAGTGTTGGATTGAGGGGAGGGTGGTTGAGATGGAGGGCTGCCGTCCAAACCGGCGGGATAGGCAGAGCCGAACTGGAGCCAGTGGCTGCAAGTCCGGGGCCGCCCTGCCGGCCCAGGGCCACTCCGGACAGGGACGGGACCCTTGGGACAGAGATGGCCCAACAGCAACTCAAGAGCACCTGCAGCGACTGAGAGCCGACCCTGACTACAGACGAAATGCAAGCCTGCGCACAATGCAGCACCACCGTTGCCGAGACTGTTTTATAGCTAGTGACCTATGACCTAGGCATGCGCAGTCAGAATACTGAACTTGCTTATTCTGGGATGTTTGTATCATTGAGCCAGGCTGGTATTAGCTTTGTATAGGTCAGTAGTTGTCAAAACTCCAGAATCCTCTGCGCATTTTTCATTTTGGATATGACACAGGTGCTTTGTGATGCAGCCGATTGCTCAGTGTAATAAAGAATATCTGAAAACTTTCTAGTGAGCCAGAAGATATCTATTATTACTAAAACTCTCATCTTGACCACTTTCGGTCTACGTTGTAAACAAATTTGCGCAAAAACGCTACCCAATATCGCTATGATTTTTTTCGCCGTCTTTCTCGCCGTTCTCCTCTACTTCAAGACTCCAAGTTTTGTTCCAATCGGTGAAATAATAGAAAAGTTATGAAGGTTTTAAAAAAATCGTGAGATCAGCAGATTGGTCTTCACGTCTGTCAGTCACCACAAAGGTAACGCCCCTTCCAGGGACCAGGAGAATAAAGCCCCGGATGCCGGTTATGAGTCAGTCAGCCCGCCCGGAAGAACGCGAGTGAGAGTTGAGTCCAGAATTGTGGGTCTATGCCGTGCTGAATGATCTGTGAGTCTACGCTGTGCTGAGTGAACTGTGAGCCCACCAGCCATGGCTGAGTCCAGAGGTCACGCTCATTCCGGAAGCCCGCTCACTCCAGAGTCTCGCTCATTCCGGAAGTCCGGCTCAGTCCAGTCCAGAGTCCAGAGCGTACTCATTCCGGAAGTCCTGCTCAGTCCAAAGGTCGCGTGTGCGTGTGAGAGTGAGTGTGTGTGTGTGTGATTGATGGACGGCGTGTGTGTGTGTGTGATGGTGTGAATGATGGTCTGTGTGTGTGTGATGGACTGTGTGGGTGTGTGTGCGTGAGTGAGATGGAGGGTGTCTGTGAGTGAGATGGAGGGTGTTTGTGTGTGAGAGATGGAGGGTGTGTGTGTGAGATGAAGTTTACGAGATTGATCCCTGGGATGGCGGGACTGTCATTTAAGGAAAGATTGAAAATACAATGCTTGTAGTCACTGGAGTTTAGAACGATGAAGGGGAATCTTTTTGAAACATATAAAATTATAAAAGTTCTGGACAAGCTAGATGCAGGAAAAATGTTCCCAATGTTGGGCGAGTCCAGAACCAGGGACCACAGTCTTAGAATAAAGGGGAGGCCACTGAGGTGAGAAAAAAACATTTTCACCCATTGTGAATTTGTGAGTTGTGAATTTGTGGAATTCCTGCCACGGAGGGCAGTGGAGGCCAAATCACTGGATGGATTTAAGAGAGAGTTAGATAGAGCTCTAGGGGCTAGTGGAATCAAGAGATATGGGGAGAAGGCAGGCATGGGTTATTGATTTAAAGATTAATGAAAAAAAGATGGTAAATCATTAGAAAAAGAGTTGCTGAAGACTTTCTAGTTATGTAAAAAAAAAAAATCCAATTGTTTCTGGCCATTGAAGAACAAACCTTATTGTCATCACTTGTTGAGTTCCTGAATTTCTTGAATGTGAGAATTGATAGAAGTGCATATTTCCTTTTACAAAGGGTGTGTACTTGGGAATTCAGGGTCGGGATAATCTCTTGTTCTGTTTCTGATCACTCAATTTGGGTAGGAGAGAATGTTCTATTTTCCTCATGCTTTTGATCTTTTATATCCATCATATCAAGGTTTCGGAGATGATGAATATGAAGTATTGCATTTGAGTGGTATTGCATCAGTAGTCCTTGATCTGTTTGAAGATTTAACAGTTAAATACATGAACTACCAACATGTTGTCTGAAAGCATTTGTGCAATGTGTATTTAGTGAAGGTACACAAAATTGCTGGAGAAACTCAGCGGGTGCAGCAGCATCTATGGAGCGAAGGAAATAGGTGACGTTTCGGGCCGAAACCCTTCTTCAGACTGTAGTGAATGTAGTTAAGTCACAAAGCCAGGTTTGAACCCTGCTGCTAAATCTTTAGTGAGGAAATTGGCTTTCTTATTACCTATTCTGGTACAGCGATTATAGTAAAAGTAAACTTTATTGTCAATTCAAATAATGCAACAAGTAGTTACACAGAGGATTGAAATTGCGTTTCCCCATACTCCAAATGTGCAAGTAATATTTATAACACAGACAGACTTATGATTATATAACTTCTCCCAGATTTTGCACCATAATTAAGTGTTTGTTCTTGCTCCCAGAATATATATTAATAATTTTTGAAGAAAGTTTATTTATTTGTTTCAATATTAACATGTGATGAGGATGTGGTTTTATTTGTGACTAATTAGTTTTGGCTTGGGAGTGCATTTACCTGGTGACTTGGATAGCTTACAGGACCATTTCTTTGAGAGTTACGTGCTGATAATGTTGAGGTTGCTGATCTGTATTGTTAATAGCATGGATGTATTTTTTTCTTTAGGTCGTGAGCTGTGAATTTAAATATCAGTATGTCAACAGAAAAGGCAAAGGTGAGTAACTTAATGGGGTGGCTTTATGATAGCATTCCATTACTGGAATGGTCCAGTAGTGGCCTCTTACATTAAATTATTCTGTTTATTTAAAATGACTCTTGATTTGAACATTCCTGAAAGATATTGCTGTATGATTTTTACAGATTTATATTGTGTGTATGTGTGTGTGGTGTGTGTGTGTGTGTTGCAAGTTCTGAGCTTTATTATGTATTCATAATTATTCATAGGTGTTAGCTTGTATGAATGGTGAGGCAGGTGAAGCCATTAAATAACCATTGTCAATGTAGTGAATGCCTACTATGTTCTGTTGTGCTGAAGCAAAGCAAGAATTTCATTGTCCTATCAGGGGCACATGACAATAAACCTACTTGAACTTGCACTTGTCCAGACTCGGTAATCATTGCATGTAAACAGAAGAAAGGATGTGCACTTTTTCTCATGGTTGAGGAATATATTTGTGGAGAGGAGAGATGGGGGATCCGATCATTGAACATTTGCTTTGAGGAGATAGGAATTTGTGTACCAATTCTGACACATGGAAAGTTATTAATAATTTGAGTAATTAATTCAATAGCAATTAATTTGGCAGGATATGATGAATATTGAATTTTCATTTTCAGATCTGTATGTATTCTCCATTTGATTTACTTTCCAGTCAACTGGTCCATATAAATGATGTGAATAACTTGGATCACCTCATGATTCCAATGTAAATGTCCTGTATATTTGCAATTGTATATATATTCTTTGTTATCTATGCCCGATTCTGCTAAAACATTGTTGTAAAACTGGTGAATTTGGGCTTGCTAAACTATTAAAAATAAAATATGTGAAGATAACAGAATGAGATAAGGTTTGCCAAAACCAAAAATTGTAACAGTACTTGTAAGAGGGGCGACATGGTTCAGAAAATCTGGTATCTGGTACATATTTTGGTATGTTGCGGCAACTTTTGTTCCATGTATTGTGCATGTAAGCATTACAATGGACTGTGCCTTTTCTTTCACCAGAATGCTGATGCAAACTTTTTTCTAACTCCCTGGAGATACAAATACATTTGTATGGAATCCGAATGAGTTGGATTCAGCTTTACCAGTGGAAGTTGGGTTCAGCTTTAACAGTGCAATGTGAGACTAGAGAAGCAATTCAGCTGGATGAAACTTTCTCTGCAGTGGAAGCGTTCTGCTTGACGAGCAGCTCGTACCAGCACATGAAGTCTGTGCTGTAATGAAAATTGAAGTGTATTGTTTAGGGTAATTAAAATTTTTCGTAATATTGCCAAAAGTGGGTTATGACGTAATTACACAGGAGGATATAATTGTAAGTCATGTTTTCCATTTTTCTCGCAAGGAGAAGGCCACTTGGCTTATTTAGTCTATGCCCACTATTAGAGCATTCGCATCAATCCCATTCCTCCATTTATTTCAAATAAATTAATCTCTCCCATATGGTCAACAACTTCCTTCCTGATTCCCATTGTTCACCAAGTTAACAGTAGCCTACCTTCCAGCAAGTTTCTGGAATGGGGGAACTGGATACAGAATCGGTGTACTGATAGGAAAGGGTGGTTGGTGGTTAAAGATTGCTTTTCGAGGTGTGTGACTTGGGTTTTTGCTGGGCCTATTGCTGTTTGTCATATACACCAAAAATTTGCATGAGAACATGCGCCATAATTAGTAAGTTTGCAGATTACACTAAAATAGGTAGTACTGTAACCAGTGAGGATGTTTATCCAGAATTACAGTGGCATCTTGATCAGCTGGGCAAGTGGGTTGAGGAATGGCAAGTGGTCTAAATCAGATAAATGTGAGATATTGCATGTTGGGAATGCAAACCAGGACAGGACATTCACAGTGAATGGTAGAGCCTTGGGGAATGTGATAGAGCAGAAGGATCTTGGAGTACGAGTACATTGTTGCCTGAAATAGTAAGATGGTGAAGAAGGCTTTTGGCACACTTGTCATCATCAGTCAATGGATTGGTATAGAAGTTGGGATGTTATGTTACAGTTGTACAGATCTTTGGTGAAGTCACACAGGATATTGTGTTCAATTTTGATCACCTTGCTATACGAACAAAGGCATTAAGATGGAAACAATACAGAAACAAGGTAACGGGTAGGATGAATGCACAATCTTTTCCCAGGATAGGGGAATCAAGAACTACAGGGCATAGGTTTCAAGGGAGGAAAGATTTAATACAGTGCCCTCCATAATGTTTGGGACAAAGACCCGGCATTGTGAAGTTATTTATCGATGTGCCTGCTTATTTTGCATTTTTTCTGAGGGAAGTGGAATAAAGTGAAATATAGTAAATTTGTTTTTTTGCCAAAAAAGTTTCACAAGCTATTTGACACAATTTTCATCATGTTTTGGGTCAGTATCTAAGATCTTTATCTGTGGATTTTTTTTGTACAGGCACTCCCCAACATATATATAATGGGCGCCATTTGTACACTCGCACTTATACAAGCAATTTTTTTAAGCCCACTGACGCCCACGTGATCTCTACGTCGCAGCTCCCCCGCGGTCTCCACATCGACAGATGACATTTTGGGTTGGGACTGTCCCTCAGACTGATGTTGTAGGAGGGGAAAACTGTGTGGATTGGGAAAGCTTGGCAAGTGAGAGCGCATACTTGGTAAGGGGGTGTGATTAACAGTATGATTTAGTTAGTGACAGAGGCTGGAGGTGAAAAGAAGATAAAATTGTGTCAGATAAGGAAAGAAGAGGAGGTGTGAAATATAAAGCCGGAGGGATATGGATGGAAGGGGACATGGTGGAGAGGAACGAGATGAGAATAAAAAAGCAAATATGTGACTTGGACATGGGAAATGAGCAAACGGAGGAGAGGGAAGAAGCAGGGTTACTGGGTGGAAAATAGTGAGAGTGTGCACCGAGGAGCAGGAACAAGTGGTGAGGTTCGGGGGTTGGAGGGGGGGTGGGGGGGGGGGGTATGTTGAAATTGGAAAATTCATTGTTCATACTTTTGGGTTATAAGCTACCCTAGTTGAAGGCTTGGGGAGCTTACAGCATAACTCAATGGTTCGGTCTGAAGAAGGGTCTCGACCCCAAAACGTCACCCATTCCTTCTCTCCGGAGATGCTGCCTGACCCGCTGAGTTGCTCCAGCATTTTGTGTCTACCTTCAATTTAAACCGGCACCTACAATTCTTTCCTACATATAGCCCAATGGTGGGTTGAAATTTCATCAATTTCAAAGAAAAAAGCTTTTCACTCACCATCTTGCAACAACCTAGTAACCCAGCTCTTTTCCCCTTCTCCGTATGCTTAAATCCCATCCCTATAATAAGGTAATGCAGGACCCCCCTAGCATCATGGAGAAGACAGCTGAATTATTGCAACTTCTTTACCCCTCATACAAACTGACATTAAGTAAGTGCTACCATCGAGTAGTTTGGTGTTTCTTATTGGAATTATGATTAGCTGATAATGAAATATATATTTGTTTATTTCAAATGCCAGAATGGAAATCTTTTGCACTGTTTGTACAGTTGATGGTGTCCAATATGATAGTGGAAAATGGCTCCTTCCCCAACACATTCAGTTGCAATGGCAGTGGGTCGGCATAGATCATCTTAAGAACAGTAAGAACACAAGAAACACCAGATGCTGGCATCTTGAGCAAAATACAAAGTGTTGGAGTATCTTGGTGGGTCAGGCAGTATCTGCGGAGAGAATATCAATCACCCCTCCCATTCCCTCCACAGATACTGCCTGACCCACTGAGTTACTCCAGCATTTTATTTTAAAAACAATAATGGGAAATCTAGGTCGGGGCGAGTGAATGTTTTTGATAGCTTGCCAGTGGTTGTATGGTATGTATGTGTGTGAGTGCAAAAATGAAGGGGGATGCAGGGATTGGAGAAATGCTTGCGGTGCGGTCCATCTTTCCCAGATTTCCATTACATTTTCTTCAGTAATCGCATAGCCTGGAATCCTTTTCTCTCTTGACAGTTTCCAGATGTTGCTGGTTATGTGGGATTTGCAAATCTGCCCAACCAGGTCCATAGGAAGTCCGTGAAGAAAGGATTTGAATTCACGTTGATGGTAGTTGGTAGGTTTTCTTGCCTTTTAGATTACATACAGATGTGAGCTATTATAAAGCTTGTTAACTAAATTTCATTCTGTGATACTCAGTTCAACAAATTTTAAGGTAGACATTGGAAATTAAATGTATAAATGGTCATTTATTAGGAGAGAAGACTTGTTATCTGTCTTTCAAATAGTTTGTAACAGTCATTCCAGTCATTCTTAATCCTCTTCTTGTTCTCACCGTAAGAAACTAGGTCCTCTATAAGTGTGGTCCTGATGGATGCCATCGCCAGGAAACTAAACCAATTTCACTTCTCCAGTTCTCCTCAGATTCTGTAATTTGTGCAGTTACCTTTTTTTCCCAGAATGAATTTTATTTATAACTTCCATGACTCAATTACATTGCAATAGAATGGCAGTTCATATCATTAGGAGACTGAGTGATTTTGTGAATAATCTTCCAAATTATGTCACATTCTTACATGTACAATTAAACAAAAATCTGATGATGGGGGTAGCGCACTGTTTATGAATTCTTATAAAACGCTATTTAAAATTGAATTTTGCATCTAATGCTAGTTAGTTTCAAAGACTAAATGAATGATTGTTTTGATAGCTGTTGAACTGCTCTGTTTCAACTGTAGCATTTTTTGCTTGTAAATTGTTCTGAGTACAAATTGAAAATCACTTGTAGACCTTTGAATAAATGGCCTAGTGTAATTTGACAATTTTTCAAAATGTTTGGCAGGGTGATGTCATTTATTCCTGGCAGTGTTGTACATTCAATTAAATAAAACATATCTATCACAATAACATTTCCTGTTAATTGAAATTTCACAAAACAAAACATGTGAATCATGAAGATTTTTTTAAATTGTTTCCACGTCTCAAGTACATCCATTTATTTTTAGTTTGTACACACTTCTTTAGCCGCACATCTCATTACACTTATGATTTTATTTTCCTCTATCCCTCATTCCTCAGGTGAGTCTGGCCTTGGAAAGTCTACATTGATCAACAGCCTGTTCCTGACGGACCTCTATCCTGAACGCTATGTACCTGGGGCTGCAGGTAAATGAAATATGGGACATTTCCTAAAATATAGACTATCAGTAATGTACATATGACATCACAACAGCAATAAAGGTTATAGTGTTTTACCACAAATGTGCAAAGCTTAATTGCTGACCTGCTGAATTTGTTTATCTATGCTAGGGTACAACTTTAGATAACTTAATTGGCCTTGCGGAACAGCAAAGAAAGAAACAGCTACAAATATACATTTTGAAATGTGTTTGCTACAGATACAATATGAGGCAGGCCGGAGACCCGGGTTCGATCCTGACTGTGGGTGGTTGTCTGTACAGAGTTTGTATGTTCTCCCCTTGACCGCGTGGGTTTTCTCCGAGATCTTCGGTTTCCTCCCACACTCCAAAGACGTGCAGGTTTGGAGGTTAATTGGCTTGGTACGTGTAAATTGTCCCTAGTGTGTGTAGGATAGTGTTAATGCATGGGGATCGCTGGTTAGTGCAGACTTGGTGGGCCAAAAGGTCTGTTTCCACGCTGTACCTCTAAACTAAAGGGCTTGGGGTGTGGGTCATAAGTGGCTGAATAATCAATAGAACTCCCAATTTATGTTCAAACGAAAAAAACATTTTTGAGTGACTTTGAGCTCTAACACAATTGCACCCAGTAATAGTTAACTGCTTTAGGGAAAGGAAAGTGGAGAAGTGGACATTGGGGGGGGATGATTAAAAATTAAAAACTGCAGCTGCAATACATTCGAAGCTGGTGTTTATTGTTCCGAAAATGTCATCCTGTGTTTCGAGGTCAAGGCTCATGAGCTGTCTGTCATACTCAAATCCATTTGTTGAGTGTAATGTGATAGCTATAGTACTGGTTATCAAAACTACTTCATGTGTTTGGAGTTAATGTGCTTTTTCCAAAATATCATTGTTTTTCTCAGATAATTTGATAACATCCCACAGTTGAGGCATAGCAAGGTGCTATCGAGTTTAACTAAATATTTATGTTGGACTCCTTTTCTTTGCATCTCTTTTAAAATCTAACTCCCCCGCCCCCCCCTCCAAAAAGTAACACATCTCTAATAGATAATAAATCATTGAGTTAGATGAGAATAATATGTGACAGTCCATGGAAAAATGATTGCTATGTGTATCGAATTGTGTAAAGATTTTGGCTCAATTCTGATAAATTATGGCCCTAAGCTCATTTTCTAATGACCTCCACTTATTTTGAAGTTGTCCAATTGCAGTTCCTTAAATAGTCACACAAAAGTTCTTTCCGGTCGTAAAGCTTTATATTTTGCAAACATTGTACTGAAAGCGACATGTCCAGTGATAAATACACTTATCACATGAGATTAAAGGGCTTTTCTCATTCATCTCATATAAAATTAACCATAAGATTGATACTTTTCAGGAGCGACGACTAATCTTGTTCAACCAATTCTTTGTTGAACAGTAAACTGATCGCTTGTTCACAGTAGATAGATTTGTGAAATTGGTCAGAGTTCATGACTGGAGGCCATTCACCGTGCGGATTGTAATAGAAAAGAATCAATTCAAGACAGTGGACTTCAAGTGTTAATAGTTCTGTTTGTTTACAAAAAAACATCAGTATCTGAAAGCCAGCTGAAAGCTAGTGAGAATAAATGTCTTCCTCTGGAATATGAGGAAACATGAGCAAAAAAACAGAAGACTTCAAGAGTCGATATATATGGTCAAAAATGTTGCTGGTTGCAAAGAGAAAATGGGTTGGATTAATAACTCTTTATGATTATGGATATACAGTGTGGGTTTAAAAATGTGATAATTTTATTGGGATTTAGTGACAGTTCCTGTGAACTTGACTGACACAGTGATATAACTGTACACAACTGTTTGCAACTTGTGCACCTGAAATATCAATGTATATTTTTCTATTAAAATCATAAGTTTCAACCCAAGCCCGAAAGAAACCATTGGCTGTTTTAAAGATTGTCCAATAATATATTTGGAATTGGAAGAGGTTGTAAACAAATTGGTCAACTTAGAAACATAGAAAATAGGTGCAGGAGTAGGCCATTCGGCCCTTCGAGCCTGCACCGCCATTCAATATGATCATGGCTGATCATCCAAATCAGTATCCTGTACCTGCCTTCTCTCCATACCCCCTGATCCCTTTAGCCACAAGGGCCACATGTAACTCCCTCTTAAATATAGCCAATTAACTGGCCTCAACTACCTTCTGTGGCAGAGAGTTCGAGAGATTCACCACTCTCTGTGTGAAAAATGTTTTTCTCATCTCGGTCCTAAAGGATTTCCCCTTTATCCTTAAACTGTGACCCCCTTGTCCTGGACTTCCCCAACATCGGGAACAATCTTCTTGCATCTAACCTGTCCAACCCCTTAAGAATTTTGGAAGTTTCTATAAGATCCCCCCCTCAATCTTCTAAATTCTAGCGAGTACAAGCCGAGTCTATCCAGTCTTTCTTCATATGAAAGTCCTGACATCCCAGGAATCAGTCTGGTGAACCTTCTCTGCACTCCCTCTATGGCAAGAATTAACTTAGTTTTAACTATTCTTTTCACAGAAAAGATTGAAAGAACTGTCCAAATTGAAGCCTCAACAGTTGAAATTGAGGAGCGGGGAGTCAAGCTACGCTTAACGGTTGTGGATACCCCAGGATATGGTGATGCTATTAATAGTCAGGATTGGTACGTTTCTAATTACTTACGTAAAGCAGTATCTGTGAACTATTTTTCTTGCACAACCTTTTATCCGAAAGCCTTGGGACCAGACACTTGTCGGATTTCGGACATTTTCGGATTTCCGAATTGCAGATTTTTAGCGTAGATTAGGTAGGTAGCGCGGGCGGCTTGAAAAGTCTGGAGCGACTGCCTCCTCCCCGGAGACCGGGGAATCATTGTAAATCATTGCATAAATGTTAGTCAGTTAGTTTGGAGGGATTTTATGTGGTGGTGGTGGTGGTGGTGGGGTGGGTGGGTGAAGGGGTAAACTTTAATTCTTAGTCCCCTACCTGGTCGGCGACTCCCAACATCGCGGAGCTGGGGGCTCCGTCCGGCCGCGGGCGGCGCCGGTTGTAGCTCCGACCCCGGCAACTCTACCCCTGGCTGCGAGGCGCTCCAAATCCAGCGCCGCCCGCGGTCGGACGCCCCCCACCCCAGCTCCGCGAATGTTGGGAGAAGGCGGCCTCCGCGCCCTGGAGCTTACCGCACAGCGACCCGGTAAGGCATTGCCCGCTTCCCGCTGGTATCCCAGCGCTGCGACGCCGCCGACTCCCAACATTTGCAGAGCTGGGGTGGGGGGCGTCTGGCCGCGGGCGGCGCTGGATTTGGAGCGCCTCGCAGCCAGGGGTAGAGTTGCCGGGGACGGAGCTACAACCGGCGCCGCCCGCAGCCCCACCGGCCACAGCGCTGCGGAGCTTACTGCACGGCGACCCGGTAAGGCATTGACCGCTCCCCGTCTCTCCGACCAGGTAGGGGACTAAGAATTAAAGTTTACCCCTTCAACCCCCCCTTCACATAAAAGCCCTCCAAACTAACTGACTAACATTTAAGCAATGATTTACAGATGTTTAAGTGTCTCCCCGGTCTCTGGGGAGGAGGCAGCCGCTACAGTAGTACAGACCTGGGTTGACCGTGGGTCGTTTCGGGTCAAGTTTGGCGCCAAACGCGAGCTTTGGTGTGCAGACGACATCCTGGAAAAAATGGACCGGTTTTCGGAGTTTTTCGGTTTCCGGAACACCGGATAAAAGGTTGTGCACCTGTAGTTCCTCAAATGTGGAATCTTCACTCAATTGATTTTAATTAGTGCTGGAGTTGGTGCCAGCTGCTGTGAACAGGAATTACATTGTGGAATTCTTAACCAACAGTGACACAGGAATTACATTGTGGAATTCTTAACCAATTGTGGTTTAATTAAATTGTGTTGTGAATTAACTAAGGATGCTGTTATTTCAGTCCGTGCGTGTTTTTGTTTGATTTGAAACTATGGGCATCGCAAGAATTAGACGACGATCAGTTTAAGATTGAATGTTTAATTTGCTAATAAAATTTTTTACTGTAGAGTACCGGTAATTTAAAATCAATGTTATGATGGTGTAAAACGTTATTTTGTTACATTTTATTGTAAACGTTTCCAAAACTAGAATAGTGCCATTGCAGAGATGAAATCTAACAAAGGAAATTGGTGAAAGTCCAGATAAATGTCAATTTAATCTTTTGTACAGTTTCCTCTGGAAAAATTAGCTAAGAAGAAAGTGTTGTTGCAATCCAATGCTTACAATCAATGCATTTCTTCTTAAGGAGTTGCCTGTTTTTCTTTCATTGGGTTGAGTCGAGATTTTCTGCCTTTAGTGTATTAATTGGTGCCACTTTGGTTGCTAAGGAAATCCTAAGCTCATTACGGAAAAGTTAAAGATGAGGGCATTTTAAATCTCCTTATTCTAATTTTGTTTCCTTGTGCTTTGAATTTCAATTAATTTTAATTTCAAAGTGGACTTTATTCAAGTAATAAATACATGCAACACTGGAACTGTGCAAAAAATTTCATCCGACATTCACGGATACTGTACAAATATTCAATACTGTTTACACAAATTTATCCCCCACCCTTGCCACTCATGTGGCCCACTGGTGTGGAATCCCTTCCTTTATTTTTGAGGGGTGACTCCACCACACCCTACCCCCCCCCCATGTCCAGCAGCGGAAGGACCTTAGACTGTGGTCCTCCCCTACCGAGACTTGGCGTTGGCTGCACCAAGCATCAGTGTGTCCCTCAGCACGTACTCCTGCAGTCTTCAGCGGGTCCGTGGGCAACATTCCCGGACGGACATCTCGCTCCGATGGGAGGTCAACAAAGCTCAGGCAGACCAAAGAGCGTCTTTCACCGAGGTGATGATCTTCCAGCAGCACTCGATGTCACTCTCTGAATGTGTCCCTGGGAACAGTCCGTAAATCACAGAGTCGTCTGTGACTGAGCTGTTCGGAATAAACCGTGATAGGGACCCTTGCAAACCTCTCCAGACTTGCTTTGCAAATCCACACTCTGCAAAGGGGTGCGCAACCATCTCCTCTCCATAGCAGCAGTCCCGAGGGCAGTGTGCGCTGGTGGTGAGGTTCTGACGGTGCAGGAAGAATCTGACTGGGAGGGCTCCCCTCACCGCCAACCAAACCAGGTCTTGGTGCTTGTTGGTGAGCTGTGGCGACGTTGGGCATGCTTTTCCCCCCATTGCCTGCCATCTTGTGTATTGTGGCCCGTCGCACCCGGTCCATCCTCGACCCCCAGATGAACATTAAGATGGCCCGGGTGATCCCTGAGGCGTAAGAGGGAGGAACAGGCCCCCCTTGCACCAAGTACAGCAGCCCTGATTGTACCTCGCACATGATGAACATTTGTTGTGGTTTCATTTGTGTTGTTTGCTCCCCCTATTGCCCATTCCAAATCTGAGCTTTCTGTCCTGGGCCTCCTCCATTGTCAGAGTGAGGTCCAACGCAAATTGGAGGAACAGCACCTCATATTTCGCTTGAGCCTCACTCTTGGTTCCAGCGGTATGAGCATTGATTTCTCTACCTTCAGATAGCCCTTGCTTTTGCCCTCCTGCCCCACCCCAGTTCTCCAACTAGTCTTTACTGTCTCCGCCTACCTTCTATCTTTGTCTCGCCCCCTCCCCTGACATCAGACTGAAGAAGGGTCTCGACCCGAAACATCGCCCATTCCTTCTCTCCATAGATGCTGCCTCACCTCACTGAGTTCCTCCAGCATTTTGTGTCTGCCTTCCATTTAACCAGCATCTGCAGTTCTTTCTTACACATAATCAAATGGAATGATTTGGCAAAACTGAATGCATCGTATCTACTGAATTGCAGGAATGCTGCACAGGAAATCCATTGCAATTTTGAAAAAGAAGGGGACTATCATTTATGAACTGCGATGTTGGCCAGTTTTGTAGGTGGAGATTTGTTTAGACAAAGTTCATTGCTGGACATAAACGGGGGGATGGGGGGAGAGATGAAGATGTATGTTTTAATAGCATCACTCCCTACCATTATTGATTTTTTTTTTTAGTTGTTTTTTCCAGTATTGGCTTTGTAACTGGGTTATGATATGTAAATATGTTAAACCATTAGAATTATCAAATGCATATTTATGTACATTGCAAATAGAACAAGCTTATAATTGGTTTCTGCAGACTAAACATGTCTCCGAAACCTCATTGGAAATCCCTGCAAGCTGACAGTTTGTCTATTTACAATAACTCACTCTGAACCCCCACAGCATTAAGTGCTTTTGCCCCATGCCAAGCAGATTTCCATCCTGGCCGACCAAGGGTGTTGGTCCCTGTCACTCACACAGCTAATCTGCTGTATGGAGGATCCAACATCCTTGATAGACATAGAACCACTATCCTGAGGTGAGGCAACAACTCCCTGAGCTGTAGGGATAGGTTGGGCAGGCTAGCACTTTATACTTTGGAGCTCAGGAGGATGGGGGATGGGAGGAGGCAGTTGTATAAGATCATGGGTAGGGTCGGGTAAATGCAGTCTGTTACCCAGTTACCCAGAATAGGGGAATCAAGAACCAGCAGACATAAGTTTAAGGTAAGAGGGGAACGATTTAATAGGAACCTGGGGGACAACTTTTTCCACACAGTGGGTATAAAGAACAAACTCTCAGTGGAGGTATTTGAGGCAGGTACTATTACAGCATTTACAATGCAATTGGAAATTCCCTTGATTGCACTTGGCTGTCAGTTTGGATTATTTAGTTTAAAATAAATGTGCAATTTTGCACTTTGGTCACACAGTTCATTTAATAGCAGTGAGTTGAGGGAAAAATGTGAAAATAAAGATAGCCATGTCAGTTTCACTGCTGAACGATACAGTTGTCCATTGAAAAGACAAATTAATGCAGGATAGTGACAGATAATACAGTGCATGTGGCCAGCAGTAGTGCAGAAACTCTGAGATGCACAGTGCAGCTCACATTTGAAGATTGGTTCACTCAACATCCAACAAAAGACTGCTGATAGTGGAAAAAAGAAAGAGAAATTCAATTGGAAATGGAGAAATGGCTAGGAATACTGATTAACCTCCACGTCATGATCTAGCTACAGCCCATCGTGTAGGGAAAGGATCAGAAACTTTCAGCTCTCTCTGAAATAACCATTGTTACTTGCGTGAGCTCTCTGTGATGCCTTGTCTCATTAATTGAAACAATTCCAGTTCAGCTTTCAGAGACGGTGCGGGTTTAATTGCTGAACATCTGCAGAAACACTATATTAATTAGCCTTTGAATAATGAATCTGTATTCCCTGCTTGTGCAAAATATTAATTGCTCAATGTAAATTATAGTCTTGTTTTCATTCTTTTATAATTAAGGATTAGTACATGTGACAGAAGTTCTGTGGAGAAAGCATGAGAATGGGGTTAGGAGGGAGAGAGATCAGCCATGATTGAATGGCAGAGTAGACTTGATGGGCCGAATGGCTTAATTCTACTATTCCTTATGATAGTGCATAAAGTGTGTGTTCAGCACATTTACTCTGTGAAATTTGATGAGTATAACATTCAAAGTCTGAACAAAGGTTCTGTTTGTGTCCATTCCCACCACAGATGCTGCCTGGCATGTTGACTTCCTCTACTGTTTTTTAAACTCTAAAAGTTAGTGTGTAGAAGGTTATGGATATGCCCTTTCCAGCTTGAACTTCTTGGGAAGTGGGAAGACCATTTTGAGCTAGGGAACACCTCCAGGAAATAGTGGTTAGAGAACAACCATTATTCAGTTATGGGAGCATTTTGAGATTGAACAAAGGGATTGTACAAATACATTCCTTTGACACTGGGTCAAAGTCAAGCAACCCCCCACCACAATGCATCATTGGAAAACCCACAATGTAGCAGCTCAAGACAGCTTACCAATACCTTCTCAAGAGACATAACAATGTAGTGGTTCCTCTTATCAATGGACAGTTAAGGACTGCAGAGTTCTGACTCAATAAGGTGAAGATTGGATTTATTTGTCAATTGTATTCAATTCATTTATATCATGTAAGATATGCTGACAATGCTGTTCATTTTAAAGTAGCCTGCCTTGTTGTAATTGGGAAGAATGCACGTTGAAGTGACTGGTATTACAGAATCCAGTGCACAAGGACTTTAATTGTTGTGACACTTGGCTTACATTCACACGTGTAGATATTGGAGAATTATTTAAAAATACTGTGTTAAAAGCGATGGAGACAAAGAATTCAGTGTATAAGGGAATTGGAATGTACACCTGCTGCATAATTATTTCCAATTTTTAAAAAAAGCCACTTTCAAATAATATATCACCTATATTTCTACATTTTTTCAGTGCTGTCTTTATTTATTATATTATATATATATATATATATATATATATATATATCAGTTGTTTTCTTGCTGGTTGTTATTCTCTAGATATATTTCATTTTCTCTACAGATTAATTTCTTGGTGTCTTCTTTTCCCAGTTGTCATGAGAAGTTAGAGGAAACAGTGCAGGATAGTGATGTATTTTCCTTTCCTCTGTATTCATATCAATAAAACACTGATTTGTTGGAAATATGTTTTTGAAATTTGCTCTTCCAACAACGATCAGTGAATTGGATCTTAATCCAGAGCAGCTGCAGTGACATTGCTTCTTCCACCCAGTTCACAAAGAAGGTTTAATCTAGGATCATCCAAGGCATCAGTCTCGAGCTGTCTGTCTTGCATTTCTCCTAACACTGAAGCTGCACAGCTAGTAAGTAATGTGTTTTGGGATTGGGTGTGTTTGAATTGGCTCCCAGAATGTTTTAAAAATGTGACCTCCATCCCACAAAAATGATCAAAGGGGCCTCAGGATGCAGGTGGCTCCTCCCCTTGGTGTTTTTAATGGCATTAGTCCAGTGCAGCTCAAAGTGGTGGGTCAGTTAGCTCTGCAAATTTAATTTTAATTTTAAAATAGATTGTCCCTCTGCTCCATTCTTTCCTTAAAACATTGATTTTTGTTGAGATTTACTTTCACAAATGCTGGAGATTCTCCAGAACATTCCCTAAGTGGCCAGCATTTACCGGTGAACCTTGGCAGAACATGTGATCTGGTTGATAGATGGAAAGAGATTCACATTTGAACTTAATCAAGCTGTTGTGCAAAATGCACTTGCGTTACACTCCCCCAAGTATGGGTCATGGAATGGTGAGATTATTTGATATCATCCACATTTCATGATACGTAGTACATGTTTCTCAATAAATGTTTTAAAAAAAATGAACATAACACAGGAGAAATGATCTATCCATTTGATTGAAAAAGTATAGAAATATTGGGTTAGAAGAAAAAGCTTACAAATGAACAGTGAGGATTGGTAGAGAAACCCAGCAAAAGGTAGGAGAAAATAGAACGAGAAAGCTACTGGAAGATAAAAACACACTATAAGATCTATAAGTATCTAATAAGAAAGAGAGTAGCACAAGTAAAAGTTCCTTAAAAGCTGTGACAGAATTAGTAATAAGGAATCAAGAAAAGGAGAAATGTTGGATAATATTTAGAATAGTCCAATATACGAGAAACATTCTAAATAACCAAGGAATGAATGAGCGAGGATGAAGACAATGAATGACACCATTACTACCGAGTAACATCATCTGGGACTAACAACTGACATTTCCCGTGGAGCTGAAAGTCTTTCTGCACGGTTTCTAAAAAAAGCAGACGCAGGAATAGCAGGTGGTTGTCATCTTCCAAAATTTCCTTGAGCCTGGAAAGATTTCAGCAAATTGGAAAACAGCAAATGTAACAGATTCACTAAAGAAACGGGGAAAACATAAAGGAGGGAGCTAAAGGTGACAGCCGAGCAGCAATATTGCAAAAAAGATGGAATCCATTATTAAAGATGTATTAACAGTAGCTAGAGCACATTGTAAGTAGGCAGCATAACTTTATGAAAGGAACATTTTATTTTACCAATTTGTAAGGATCTTTGAGGACTTAACTAGTGAAACAGATAAAGGGCAACTAACAGAGACAAGGAACTACAGATGCTGGATCTGTATAGAATACAAAATACTGACGTAACTCAGCGGGACAGGCAACATCTCTGGAGAACATGGATAGGCGATGTTTCTGGTCAGGAACCCTTTTTCAGACTAGGGGGCAACTAACAACTGTTGTCTATTTTGGATTTCCAAAAAGCCATTTGACAAAATGCTACATAAAAGGTTCTAAGGTTTATGGAGTTAAAGCAATTATCTAAGTATGGATAGAGGACTGTTTAGCGGACAGAATACAGGGCAGGGATAAAAGTATCATGTTAAAATTCTAACTAATGGAATGCATTAGATCAATACTGTCTTAACTATTTGCAATCTCTTAATGATTTAGATGAAAGGATAGTGATATGTATGTTTGCTAATGAAACAAAGGTACATTTTAAGATAGTTTGTGAAGAGGCTACTTAATTTGCAAACGGTGCAGATTAATCGATTTAGAGTGCAAAAGGTTGTTCTGTGGAGTATAATGTTGGGAAATACTCTGCTCGGAGTAGAAAATATTTTTTAAATTATGTAAGCTTATTACATTTTGGCGTTTGCAGAAATCTGGATGTTCTTAGATGAGAAAAATAAAGTTAGAATGCAGGTGCTATGAAAGGGAAAGGGAAATAAAATGTTCATATTTTAGGAATGGAATTCAAGGATATGGGGGTCCTGCGATGATTGTACAAGGTTTTCATGAGACCACTCATGGAATGCTGCACATACCATTGGCCTTGTTTAAGGAAATATATATTTAACTTTTGGGGTATTACATTGAAGGATTGCCAGTTTGATTTCAGAGATGAGAATACGATACGATATGATGGGACTTTATTTATCCCAGGAGGGAAATTAATTTGCCAACAGTCATAAAAAAACACAAAATACATGAAACATGAAAATAAAGTGACAACTGGTAAGACACTATGGATGTCATAGTCATTGAGTGATACAGTGTGGAAACAGGCCCTTTGGCTCAACGCGCCCACACCGGCCAACAATGTCCCAGCTACCCTAGTTCCACTTGCCTGCGTTTGGTCCATAACCCTCCAAATCTGTCTTATCCATGTACCTGTCCAACTGTTTCTTAAACGATGGGATAGTCCCAGCCTCAACTACCTCCTCTGGCAGCTTGTTTCATACACCCACCACCCTCTGTGTGAAAACGTTACCCCTCGGATTCCTATTAAATCTTTTCCCCTTCACCTTGAACCTATGTCCTCTGGTCCTCGATTCCCCAACTCTGGGTAAAAAGAATGTGCATTTACCCGATCTATTCCTCTCATGATTTTGTATACCTCTATAAGATCTCCCCTCATCCTCCTATGCTCCATCGAATAGAGACCCAGCCTACTCAACCTCTCGCCTCACACCCTCTAGTCCTGGCAACATCCTCGTAAATCCTTTCTGAACCCCTGCAAGCTTGACAATATCTTTCTGATAACATGGTGCCCAGAACTGAACACAATATTCTAAATGCGGTCTCACCAACGTCTTATACAACTGCAACATGACCTCCTAACATTTATACTCAATATTCTGACTGATGAAGGTCAAAGTGCCAAAAGGCTTTTTGACCACCTTATCTACCTGCAACTCGACCTTCAAGGAACCATGCACTTGTACTCCTAGATCCCTCTGCTCTACACACTACCTTGAGGCCTATCATTTACTGTGTAGGTCCTGCCCTTGTTCGACGTCCCAAAATGCAACATCTCGCACTCCTCTATGAAATCTCATCCCCAATTCCTCCGCCCACATTGCCAATCGATCCAGATCCTGCTGCAATCGTTCACAATCATCTTCACTATCTGCAAAACCACTAATTTTTGTACCATCAGCAAACTTGCTTATCTTGCCCTTTATGTTCTCATCCAAATCATTGATGTAGATGATAATAATAATAATGTTTTGACAATTTTGGAGCATAGATGACAATCAGTAACAGGCCCAGCACTGAACCCTGTGGCACACCACTAGTCACAGGCCTCCATTCTGATAAGAAACCTTCCACCATCACCCTCTGCTTCCTTCCATGGAGCCAATTTGCTATCCATTCAGCTATCTCTCCTTGGATCCCATGGGATCTAACCTTCCAGAGCAGCCTATCCTGTGGCACCTTATTGAATGCCTTACTAAAGTACATGTGCAAAGATTGAGTGAAGATGTGCAAAGATTGAGGAGGTGGGGAGGATGCTCAGTCTCCGTCTCCGTCTACCCCACGACAGAAGGGGGAGGAGTGGTAAAGTCTGATAGCCACAGGGAAGAAGGATGTCCTGTGGCGTTCTGTCCTGCATCTTGGTGGAACCAGTCTGTTGCTGAAGGTACTACTCGGGTTGACCAGTGTGTCATGGAGGGGGTGAGCTGTATTGTCCAGGATGCCCTGCAGTTTCAGGAGCATCCCCTCCAAGACCACCTCCCAAGAATCCAACCGCCCTCAAGACGGAGCCAGCCTTCCTAATGAGTTTGTTGATCCTGTTGCCGTTTGCAGCCTTTGCCCTGCTGCCCCAGCACATGGCAGCGAAGAAGATGGCACTGGCTACCAACGATTGGTAGAACATCTGCAGTATCTCACTGTAGACATTGAAGGAACGGAGCCTTCTCAAAATGTACAGGCGACTCTGACCCTTCTTGTACAGAGCCTCAGCGTTCTTGGACCAGTCCAGTTTACTGTCCAGGTACACTCCCAGGTATTTGAGGCTCCCAGAACATTGAGGCTTATATTGCCCTGTGTTTGGGGGGGGGGGGGGGGGGGGGGGGGGGGGGGGGGGGGGGAAGGAGAGAAGGAAGAGTGATCTCATTGAAACAAAAGATTTTGACAGGGCTTTATGGTGGATATTTTTTGTTTCCCCACCAGGGGAAATATTTTTCTTTGGAGTTAACCACCAAATACAGCATATGAGTCATTAAGCATTTTTGAGGCTGAGCTGAATAGATGTTTGGATTGCAGGGTTAAGTGGATTGCACAGGAAAATGGTGCTAAGGCTAAAGATAAGATTGGCAAAGATATTATTGGCAGAGCAGGAGTCATAAGGCTTACTCCTACTCAACTTTGTTGTTGTGGGATTGAAAAAGCTGAGTGATGTCCAAATAGCAGTCCAATCTATACAATCATGAAGATATTTGTTTGGATAGACACAAGAAATTTGAGAGGAATGCAGAGCCGTGTTGTGAATGCAAGTCACTAACAAGTATAGTGGGGAGTTCATGAGAACCTTTATTACCCACAGCATGGTTAAAATGGGGAATTTGCTAACATGAATGGTATTTGGGGCAATTGACATATAGACACTTTAGGGTAAGTTGGCAAAGAACACGGTATAAAGCGATCAGATTCCAATCATTGAATCACCAGCACTGAATAAATCTGTGCACAATAAAATGTCTTTAATTATTTCACCCCTGGTTTGTTTTATGATGATGAATAAATTAATTGCTGTATTTGCAAACATGACAATTTTTAGTAATCAATCAATGTCTAGTTTAGAGATGCAGCATGGAAACAGTTCCTTTGGCCCACTGGTTTCCCTCCACATCCCCAAAACATAGATGCTGCTGCACCCGCTGAGTTTCTCCAGCTTTTTTGTGTAACCTTCGATTCTCCAGCATCTGCAGTTCCCTCTTAAACCCAAAATATCTTAATTGGCCTCAATCGGTAAAGAGTGGATGGAAAAAGTGGGATAACATAGAACTAGTTTGAATAGGTGATTGATGGTTGGTGTGGACCTGGTGGCCAGAAGGGCCTGTTTCCATGCTGTATCTCTAAACTAAACTAATTTTAGTGACATGGGTATTTATTTTTACACAGAAATACTCAGTAGATTTTCTGTAAATGTAACTGCATTAAAATTGTAAAAATGTAACACAGACGTGTGAAACAGAAATCGGTTGTTAGAAACATTGTTGTCACCGTGTTCGAACAATGGATAACGAGGCTCCAGAGGGAGCCACCCTCCATTGTAATTCTGCTGCACTGTTTTCTGATGAAGCTTCCTTTCATTGGCAAAAGACAGGCACATTTTGGCTAGCTACATTTTTTTTAGCTTATGTGAAGCTCAGTCCGAGTAACTGTTGCTTGCAGCTATATTTTGTTTTGTCGAGTGCATTTATGCATTGATTTCATATCTGGCGTAAAGAACATTTTTGCGTGGGAAGGATTTTAAGTACATTTTGTTTCAAGAAAATATAAAAATTGCTCGTTTGAAGCATGAAACTCATTGAAGCTCATCAGTTAGAAATTAACACTGGAATTCCCACATAATTGAGTTTTATCAAGTAAAAGGCAGAAGTGTTTTCTGCATTTACAGGTAAATATTTGGATTTCATGCTCTCTCATTTTGAGAAGAGCAAATTGTTACTTCCATTTATCATGAGACCGTCTTGGTGGTGAACAAAATAATGTAGATTTGTATATATGAACATTAGTATTTCTAATAGGGAACATGCTTTATGATTGGAATCTGTCTTTCCTAAGTAACATCTGTATATTGTGAGGGGAATCGCAATCAACACCCATGGGGAATGAGAGGCTGATCCGTGACATGTATCATTTTGTATCTTGGAATATTTCAGTTAGTTACTGTGCAATGTTCCAATATTCAGGCTATATAGACACTATTACTTTGATAAAGTTAAATTTTGCCATGCGTTTCCTCCCAGGGGAGCAGTGAGCTTAGCAGGTTGAGAAAGGCATTACAATGGCATTTTTTCCTTTCATTTATGCATTGATGGAAGTTTCCGCAGAGGGGTGTGTGTCATTTCACTTAGTACACAAAGCACAAGGTTGAGATTTGAAGAAGTCATTGTGCCTTTATCGCTTACTCTGTAGGACTTTATCACACATATTTGCACTGAGAATATGTGTTGGTAGTCATGAGTTTGGAATGCTTTTTGTCCCATTTTATCTGAATGGTGGCCGATTTGGAAAAGGGGAGATGCAACGAGACCTGGGTGTCAAGGTACACCAGTCATTGAAAGTAGGCATGCAGGTGCAGCAGGCAGTGAAGAAAGCAAATGGCATGTTAGCATTCATAGCAAAAGGATTTGAGTATAGGAGCAGGGAGGTTCTACTGCAGTTGTACAGGGTCTTGGTGAGACCACACCTGGAGTATTGCATACAGTTTTGGTCTCCTAATCTGAGGAAGGACATTTTTGCCATAGAGGGAGTACAGAGAAGGTTCATCAGACTGATTCCTGGGACGTCAGGACTTTCATATGAAGAAAGACTGGATAGACTCGGCTTGTACTCACTAGAATTTAGAAGATTGAGGTGGGATCTTATAGAAACTTACAAAATTGTTAAGGGGTTGGACAGGCTAGATGCAGGAAGATTGTTCCCGTTGTTGGGGGAGTCCAGAACTAGGAGTCACAGTTTAAGGATAAAGGGGAAATCTTTTAGGACTGAGATGTGAAAAACATTTTTTACACAGAGAGTGGTGAATCTCTGGAATTCTCTGCCACAGAATGTAGTTGAGGCCAGGTCATTGGCTATATTTAAGAGGGAGTTAGATATGGCCCTTGTGGCTAAAGGGATCAAGGGGTATGGAGAGAAAGCAGGTCCAGGATACTGAGTTGGATGATCAGCCATGATCATATTGAATGGCGGTGCAGGCTCGAAGGGCCGAATGGCCTACTCCTGCACCTATTTTCTATGTTTCTATGTTGCTGAGTAGTATTTTCCATTAATTAACAAAAGGGAATTGAAATTGAATTGCAAAATTTTGGCATAAGAATATTGAGTGTCTGTTCTTAAATATGGGATTCAATTTACACCATAGTGAGTTTCTTAACTTTCATCATTACGTAAAACATTAAAGAAAGGTTGAGGCCATGCAGGTTCTGAGAGAAATGATAATTTCGACACACTGTTCTTTCCCATAGCTCTGCAATGTTCTTATTCAAGATTCTACAAATTTAAAGTTGTGGGCATCCACACCTTCTGATAACTGGGTGGTATGCTGTCTCACACTGTGCCCTTTTGGTGTGTGTAACGCCTTAATATTTCTGTTCCAACTGGACAGATCCTGGCTCATAAGGAGGAGAATGTGATACAGTGGCCACCTTTGTTCTTGGGCAGGCATAGCAAGTCAGACATAATTACAACTTTTTTTTAATCTATTTCTGCATGGCTCATTGGACTATCTGGTTGAACTGATCATGAACTATTGTTGAGGGGCAGAGCATGAAAAGACTGGAAACCTGGCTGAGATATCCAGTGAGCTTAACCGCCAACCGAATGATGTTCCAGAATGACTTGCTCCCTGAACTGGAAAGGATTGAAAGAGAAACTGAGCTGTTGTGTGAGAATGCAGGGATGTTTTCATACAAGGTTATCCCTCCCCAAATATGAAAAATAACCAAAACGTGCACCTGTGATTGGCTTGTTCTCACTGAAATGGCTTCAACATAAACTGGCATTGATTTTCTTAGAGGTAGACGAAAATGCTGGAGAAACTCAGCGGGTGAGGCAGCATCTATGGAGCGATCGAGACCCTTCTTCAGACGGAGGTGGGGGGAGCGGGAAGAAGAAAGGAAGAGGCGGAGACAGTAGGCTGTGGGAGAGCTGGGAAGGGAAGAGGAAGCAGAGAGAAAGCAAGGACTACCTGAAATTGGAGAAGTCAATGTTCATACCACTGGGGTGTAAATTGCCCAAAGTGAAATATGAGGTGCTGCTCCTCCAATTTGCATTGGGACTCGCTCTGGCCATGGAGGAGGCCCAGTACAGAATGGTCCCATACGGAATGGGAGGGGGAGTTGAAGTGCTGGGCCACCGGGAGATCAGGTTGGTTCGTGCGAACCGAGCGGAGGTGTTGGGCCAAGCGATCACCAAGCCTACGCTTGGTCTCACCAATGCAGAGCAGCTGACACCTAGCACAGCGGATGCAATAGATGAGGTTGGAGGAGATGCAGGTGAACCTCTGCCTCGCCTGGAAAGACTGCTTGGGTCTTTGGATGGAGTCAAGGGGGGAGGTAAAGCGACAAGTGTAGCATTTCCTGCGGTTGCAAGGGACAGTACCAGGGGAGGGGGTGGTTTGTGTGGAAATGGACAAATTGACCAGGGAGTTATGGAGGGAGCGCTCTGTGGATTTTCTTAAATGTTCCTTTGGCAGAAGACATGATTTGTTCTTGTAAATATTGGATTAATGTTCGAAAGGGATTTTCCTGAATTTGGTAGACGAAAATGCTGGAGAAACTCGGCAGATGAGGCAGCATCTATGGAGCGAAGGAAATAGGCAACGTTTTGGGCCGAGACCCTTCTTCAGACAAGTTGCCTATTTCCCCATAGAGTGTGGCAGCCTCGCTTGCAGCTTTTTTTTTTTTTTTTTTTCACCCTTTAAAAAAAATTATTAGTTTGTTAAAAAGTTTTGTTCTGGAGGCCCTTTAGTCTTTTTATGTGGGGGATGGGGAAAACCGTTTTTTCTAGACGGGATCTTTCGCTGAGATCATTAGTGTTGGAGCACCGACCAGCGCGGCCTGTTGACTTCGGGAGCCGCGGTCTCCTGTAGGAAGCGGTCGTTTTGAAACTCCAAGCCGCTGTGAGCGTTCTTCCGACGTCGGAGTTCCATCATTCCGGCAAGAGGGCCTGAAACATCAGGCCGCTGTAGCGGCAACTGCGACTTGGACAGGCCTCAATAGGCCCCGACCACGGGTGAACATGGAAAATTTGGACTGAACTTTGCTGCCTTCCCGCACAGTGGGAAACGTTGATCCCGCTGTGGGGGGATGTATTTTATGTTTAATGTTAAATTCTATAACGTTGTGTTTATTTGTGTGCTGTAATGGCAACTCAAATTTCACTGGTGTAGGTGACAGTAAATGTCCTTTGCCCATAGATGCCGCCTCCCCCGCTGAGTTTCTCCATCATTTATGTCTACCTTCGATTTATCAGCATCTGCAGTTCTTAAACGTTCCTGAATTTGGTAGGAGGCCATCAGAAGTGAGAGACGGCAGAAACAGTCAGTTTCGCCCAAGATAGACAAGAAGTTATGCTGTGGATTTCTTAGAAATATGAAATTATTTGAATGTTTATTAGAACATAGGGTGTCCAATACCCCCCCTAAAAAGGTATTTCACTGCCTAAGTAGCAGCATGTGATCTGTGGATATGATCATTGCTTATAACTGATTATTTTTCTAGCGCATTTCATAATCTAATCCTGTCATATCCATCACACTGCCATTATCTTCAAACCTATGGACCAATACTAGCTCAATGTGGTGTATAGAAGGATAGGCCAGGAGTAGGATCTGGTATTAAATGAACTGCCTGTGCGATGAAGCCATCACACAACTAATGCATGCAGACCATTGAATCAGCTAGTGCTAATGGGAGATGGCTTCATGAACATCTCCATTAATTAAAGCAGAGATAAGAAATTTAAAACAGAACATACTGGAAATAATCAGGCAGGCCTGGCAGAGGTCAGTGCATGAGTATTAAAGAAAAAGCCAAAGCATTGATAGTCAGGGATGCTAAGTCAATGCTTCACTTTGGTTTCTATGGAAGACAATCTTTAGCTTTTTTTCATTCATTCCATGTGATTATTTTTCAAAACAGCCAAATGCAAGAAGTGCAGATGAGGCATGATACTCACAAGAAACCAGCTGCAGAGTTGAAAAAAGGTCCGGACACAAAACACAACCTATCCATGTTACCAGATGCTGCCTGACCCACTAAATTACTCCAGCACTATGTCTTTTTTTTTCTCTTATGTAGCCAATTACTGCCATGTGCCGCTCACTCATAATTATTAGCAAAATGATGAAAGAAAGCATTGTTATTTGACACAACATTTCAGTGTTTTTCAACATGTAATAGTAAGTGAGTTAGGACCCTTCATATGCCAAATGTACACTATTGTTAGTTCAATTGTAACACAGCATCTACTGCTTTGGCTTTGACTGACTGGACGTGCTCAAGATTTGTATTTGGGATGTTTCTAGTTTGTTCATTGAATTGGGAACTGATAGGAAGCGGAATCATTCCGTGAGATCATATTTCATTGTTAGTGCAGGGTTGATTTGAAGTCTATTGTGGACTAGTGTTAACATAATATTGGCAGGAAGGAGATCACAGGTCAAACTTTATGGCTGTATTGTGAATGAACACGGATTTTCATTGCTATTGTGCGAATGCTATTGTGTATAGGACAATACGTAGCTGACAATTAAATTGTACTGGTTCGTTTGTTTAATTCTCATGACTTTAAAAACAATCTACAAATCTGCGGAACCACAATTTTGCATTACTCTTAATGAACTAACTCACTACTCCACTTCTAACAATTAATCAAGAAGTGTTAATTTCAAATTCTGGTCAATTATTCAAAAGTATTTTACTTTAAATGGTGACTTCATTAAACCAATATGATAAATCACCAGCAATAAAGAGCATACCTTTGGTAGTCCTGTAGTTTCAGTTGTGTGTTTGAGTTTGACCAGTTTATTCTTCTCAAGATGACCCTCTTGAGTCGAGGATGATTTGTTTTCACTTCATTTCAGTGGGTTCCGAGGTAACTAATAAATGTTATGTGGCAACCTTGAACTCCCCCCAATAGATGGTGCAAGTGAAGCATGATGGATCATGTGGATTGATTAAAATATATACTCCTTTTCGCACATTGCTGTCTCAATACCTCCCCATCTGCATTTCTGCCAGTCTTTCTCATGAATCAGTGTGGATGTTACATCTTTTTAAAGTGACCATGAGAACTGTCCGTTTGAAAATTGCTTACTAATTAGAAGTCATGTGCTTGTATGAGGAATCTAGTGACAGACATTCTAGCAATTGGAAATGATTGCATGTGATCAGAGCCTTGCAGCTGGGAATGTTGGCCATGGACGAGTCCCCTGATTATTTGTTTTCCTCTCATGCCAATTGATTGAATATTCTGCAAAGGCATTGTTGGTGGTAGTGTTTTGAGGTGCCGACTGTAAGTTGATCTTGTGTCCAAAACATATGGAAGGAAATGCTCACTACCTTATGCAGGACTTGAGATCTTGGTCTTCAAGCAGTTTTCTTTCCTTGAGGTAGTTGAAGACAATGCTTTCTCTTTGGATGAGGTGGGGGATTTTCTCATTCTGCTTTCGATGAAAGGTGGCTGCTGAGAAAGGGAGAGTATTCCATGTTAAAGGGAATCACATCTGGATTTTGATCATCAAGCACTCAGTTGTGCGATGGAACCTTTGTCTTTCTGAGATTCATCCTTCGAATGGCTGAAGTATGGTTTAGAGCCCATGCTCCGAGAGTGCACGTATGCAATCATTAACTATATTTTGTTGCTGTGATTGACGTTAAAGTGGTTTTAGTTCTGTAGTGGAGGTGATGAAGGTTGGATAGCTTCCACTCAGACTAACTCCACTTAGAGATAAGGTGAATAATGGTTTTCTGCAGAATACAACATTACATAAACAAACATCGCTGTGAGGATGTGATAACTCCATGTCAGGTATAGAGGCTGGCGATGTGGTGGATTTTGTAAGTAAAGATGTTCATGGTTTGGCCATGTCTGTTATAGAGCTCTTCAACCCCGCAACTCCGGCGGGAGAAGTCGCCCAGGAGCCCTGAAAAGATCCAGGGACCCGCGGGCTCCCTGTCCGCCGTTGATGGTCCGTCAAAGGCAGAGGTTTTAGCAGCAATCAAACTTCCGGACTCGGCATGTACGACGGTTGGTTGAGAGCCCCCGGTCTTCTCCTGTAGCTATGTTTTTCATGGATTTGATGCAAGGTGATATAATTGTGGCTCTTGGGCATAATATGTATAGCAGCTCTAAGGAGCTCATCAATGACTTTCTCTGTAGCAGATAGCAGGACAACTCTGTTGTAAAGTAATTACAACATTTGGATTGCCCCTTGAAAACATTATGTATTAAATCAGCCAGCAAGTTACAGACAGTGCATAACTTGCAGTAAATATGATTTACATGCTTTGAAATAAACTGATTGTTTGGTTATAATTCTGTTTAAGATGTGCATTTCAGAAAACAATTACAATGTATTTTTAAAGATATTCTACAAACAGCACTTATGCCTAATGCTGTGGTAAGGCATCACTATAAAATCAGGTACAATCCTTTAAATGCAATGAAGGAAGAATAGTCTTTGCATTGACATAATTCTGTCAATTATAGCCATTTGGACTGATGGAGATTTAATAATCATTCACTGGGAACTGCAGTGTTACTGTGTGTAATTGTAGTCATTTGTAGACCATTGCCAATGATCTGTCACATGCTTACTACTTAATACTTTTTACAATTTTACTCATTAATTTGTTCTCGAGTTCCTTATGGCATACTGCCAAAATGCAAGACTCTTGCTTACTATTTGTTTTACTTGGTAAAATTAGGTTGCAAATTGTAGGGAACCACATTGATAAGGCAAGATCTGTAGGAGTATGAAATCACTTAATTAGTCCTGTACTATCCAGAAGATTATTTCCAAAGCCTTTTGTTTGTAATTAAAATTGTTGGTGAAGTGCATTTTCTGCAAACTCTCACAAATGTTCAATGGGGTTTTAACACCTCAGTACTAAGGGTTGAATTTTATGGTAGTATAACAGGTAGTGTTATCATTTTTAAGACCATACCTGTTTTCTCATTACAGCTTCAAACCAATCATTCAGTATATTGACAATCAGTTTGAACGATATCTTCATGATGAGAGTGGCTTGAACAGACGGCATATCATAGACAACAGAGTGCATTGCTGTTTCTACTTCATCTCTCCTTTTGGCCATGGGTAAGGAAGTAGGCTGATTTTGAATCTACATGCCAGTCTTAGTCTTTGCTGCACCCAAGCTTAGTAATGGAAGGATGCCTAGTGATATCAACCCCAAGTGAGGAAGCTGATTCACATTTTGATCATTTTACCATGGTATATGATTAAGAGTAGTCACTAAATAACGTCTGTTATACTCTAAAGCATGAGTTAGTGTTAGATGTAGGGTCACCACCTGTTGTACTTCTTTTCAAAATATTCTCCAGTGAATAGGCCACATAAAGACCTTATTTTCCAAATAAAACATCAACTTAATCAGTTGTCATCACCTTAGATCTGGTAGACACGAGCCTGAACAGTACTTTGCAAACCATCATTGGGTGCCTTCAACCTACTTCAGTCGAGCAGCTCCCTATACTTGCAGGCATTCCGCCTGCAGGGATATGAAGGCAAGCAGCAACTCTGGCACTATCTCGTCGTGCCATGGACCCAGATCACCTCCTCCATCAGGCTATCAGCAGAGAGCAGAGCCACCCCGATTGAAGTACAATCACCCCTTTGCTCCACACGGAAAACAACTCCTAGCATCCATCTAGCCAACTGAGACAAAAGCACACTGGACAACCACCAAGTGGACACAGGAGTGGAAGGCAACCTCATCTCCATTACACAGCTACATCTCTTCACCAGGTAAAAGCTGTCCAGGGTCTGACCTCCCCAGAGGAGCATGGGTGAAGCTCAACATACTTTGTACTGGAGTTGAGCGTTTCAATGCCAGCATGTGGAGATGGGAGCCCAGCCTGTGAAAGCGGAGCAGAACAACAGACAGCCAACCATGTCATCTCTGAGTGCCCGCTCTACCATGCACCAAATGGAGTTCAGGGCCTGGCAGACATTGATGCTGAAGCAACAACCTGGCTGCTCAACACCCAGCTTGAGGTTTTAACTATTCCTTTGGTTTGTTTCATTCGCAAGGAGAAGATATCTGAGATTTTTGTTTGGCTATCTTTGCATGCAATGAAAACAGTGCTGCATTCCACCATATGAATCTTATTTAGATTATAGGCATATAGCACTGTAGCAAGCCCTTTGTTACAACATATGCACCAACAAATACCCATCTGCACAAACCCCATTAATGAGTACTTGGTCCGTAGTCTTCTGTCCCTTGGCATTCAAATATTCATCCAGATTCTTATGTATTGTGAGGAAACCCACTTTTGCCACCCATGCAAACAATGCCTCCAAATTCCAAACACTCCCAACCCTTCCACCAATAAACTCTTCAGCAATCATGCTCACATTTGCAGAAAACGAAGCCTATCCCTCTTTAACTGTTGTATTTTAATTCTTACTTTTGATGAGAATGATCTACATTACCCCATTGCTGTGCTCAGATTGCTGCAGTCTGTGTTCACCCATACAATCAGCAGTTCCTTGTCAGAGATTAGTTATTATTGTGGATTTGGGTCGTGAATGTAATAGCTAGCAGATAAAATAGAACACATACATTCAGACTTGATTAAAGGATGAAATTATGCATGCATAAACAAAACCGATAGAGAAGCTGGATATTTTGGAATATGCTGGCTTAACATCTGATGAGAAGGAGGACTGGAGTTTCTTGAGATTTCTTGCATGTACTGCTTTGTTGACTTGCCTCCCTCTCTCTATCTCCTCTTCTCCAGAGGGTATTGTTACCTTTCTGGATTGGGGTTTAAAAGATTCATAGGTCTGTGGCCCTTTGGCCCTTTGTTCTTATGGCACCTGGTCCAAGAGATTGTGTGATTCACTCCGCTTTGGGAGACGTTAGAGCCAATTTGAATCATGTTGCATAAATGAACTTATTGTGGACACTGGTGGGAGAGAATTGAGGGGATGAAAAAAGCCTTTGCCAAAAAAATTTTTCCATCCCCCTTGGTACAAATCATGACTCTAATTGAACACTTTCTGGGACAGGGTTCAGTGCAGCACCTTGTGGTGAACTCTTGCCTCCGCTGTAGAACTGTTTATCTTTTTTTTTTAATATGGTCTCAGTATGAGATAATGTTCACTACCATTGGTGTTTTGGGAAATATGCAAGTTATCCTAGTACTAGGATACATGTTATGCAGCAACCTATAGCATAGATTATGAAAGTAAGACATTACGATATAAAAAAAAAAGCCAAAAGACATGATTTCTGGAATTTTAAAATATATGGAGGGAATAGTAGCTAATGCTTTTAATGCCGTATCTAACTATTTGCCATCTTGTACAGGTTGAAACCTCTAGATGTGGAATTTATGAAGGCCATTCACAGCAAAGTAAATATTGTACCTGTGATTGCTAAGGCAGACACACTGACATTGAAGGAACGGGAACGACTGAAGCGAAGAGTAAGTAGTTATTGGTTATTATCTACATCAAGTTCAAGTAGGAGGATATTTTTCCTCATCAATTTTTCCCATTTGTTTTACAATAAATTTCACTTATTTGCTGTTTTTGGTGGAAATTGACTGTAAGTATATAAAGTTCCGATTTTACAAATATTTTTTTAAATTGGATAATATTTGAATATTGCTCTCCATAGAATCAGCAGCGATGCATATCTTAACAACACATTGCAACTGAAGTCCCACACCTCTGATTCATGATATTCTACCCAGTAATTTATGGATGTTGAATTTCATTCCGTCACCCACACACACTTTATGTAGCCTGATACATATCAATTTGGAGTTCATGATGGCAACATAGCAAAAAATGTATTATTATTATGTGGATGCAAGGAACTGCAGATGCTGGTTTACAAAAAAAGACACAAAGTACTTGAGTTCTGGTCAGGTAGCATCTCTGTAGAACATAGACAGCTGAAGTCTCATCTCCATCGATAGTTGATGTTTTAGGTCGGGACCTGGAGATGCTGCCTGATCCACTCCAGCACTTTGTTTTATTATTATCCTGTGACTGCTAAGGTTGAGGTAATGGGAACAACATAGGCAGAGAAACTAATTGTTGCATTTGGCCTTTGTTAAGTCTGAGTGCAGTAACAAACACAACATTTCTGCGCTGCACATTACAACCATTTTCAGATTGTTTAACTAATTTCACGATTATTGACATAATTCTTAAATCCAGGATGTCGATTTATTTAAATAATAAGGAAATCTGTGGCAAGCATTCCTGCCACTCTTGATTTACAGAACAGAAGTGCTGGAATGTGTTCTTTTTAATTTGCTTGCCATTACTTCGACGTTGAGGCTGGAATGGGTTAACAGTAAGAACACATTTGGTGGAAGCATTTATTCTACTAGTATTCTTTGTTTTCAGCAGGCCTTTGTAGGTGGGCCACTTTGTACATAAATTGTAGCTGTCTATTGTAATAGGCAAGGAAACATAAAAGTTTTTTATCAGTAAACTAAGTTATTGCAGCAATTGTGGACAAAGCCATTTAAATGTCTTGGTTATTGTTCTCATGAATGCAGAAATCAACACTTAAGTCGTTGCTGCAGAAAATCACAAGCTAGTAAGAAATTACCATTCCAACATGGCTTTCGGGAAAACAACATTTTAAAAAACCTGGTATCCCATATCGTTTCCTGGAAGGTTGATTTTGATTTTCTTTGCAAGCTGCTCTTTTAAATTCTGGGAACTGTGAATCCAATTCTCTTAGGTCATAAGGTCTTTGAGAATTTTACCGAGTGACTTATCCTACACTGAAATAGAAAGTAAAATAATCTTCTACGAAAAAGAAATTAATTATTAGCAGAATTATATCAATTTTTTTTTGTATAGCTCAACAGCCCATAGTACTATGTTTAGTAAGTATGAGGCACTTAATAACTTTCTCCAATTTTGACATATAACCTGGCTACATTCTGTACTGAATTAGCCCAGAGCATATTACACTCAAGAAAAGATAATATTTTCCATTTAAAAAAAAAAAGATTGCAGGTGGAAAGGAGGCCATTCATCCCTTTGGGACCCTTTCCTATTTTCATTAACTTAATTGTACCTCCCAACTTCTCTGCCAAAAATATTACTGGAAAGAGCACAATTTGTATTGGTTGGGGAAGAGAGGAAAATCTTGGTCTCAGTTTTAAATTCCGATCAGATAATCAGACACCTGGCTCCATTTTAAAAAAGACATTTTAAGAAAGAATTTGGATTTATATGGATCTGGCACATCCACTGGGCACAATCAGACTTTACTGGACTGTATCTTGCACTGATGTTATTCCCTTTATCCTGTATCTGTACACAGTGGACATCTCGATTGTAATCATGTATATTCTTTCAGCTGACTGGACAATAAACTAAACCAAATTAAGTTATTGAATGCACATTTTTGGTTGTGCGATATATTCAGTGTCAACAATTTTCTGAGAGCAGAATTTCAGATAATGACATGCATTAGCATTTTATATTCTGTTTAAATGGTGATATACGGGAAAATATACTGCCTGGGTAACAGTGAAAATCTTCTATTTTATATTATTTAGGTAGTTAGGGGCTCCTGTTTAATATCTCCCTTCCAAAATACAGAGTCCACAACACATTTGTCTCAGTACTGCACTTAAGCTGTCAACGTAGATTGTCAGTCAAGACCTACTGTGAACCTTAACTTACAAACATCTGACATGGAGTAAGAATATTGTCAAAAGAATTTTTGGGTGTCAGTGACTAGGTTTGTGCTATAAATATAGTAGATGTTGCCCATCTCCAGCAAGGAAAAGCCAAACATCCTTCCCAAACCTCAGTAGCAATATTGCCGAGTCAACGCCAATTGTAATCTTAACTGACCAGCATTTTAGATGTTAGAGATACAATGTAGAAACAGGCCCTTCAGCCCACCGAGGCTGCGTCGACTAGCGATCGCTATACACTAAAGCCATCCTACACACTAGGGACAATTTGCAATTTTACCAAAGCCAATTAACCTACAAACCCATATGCCTTTGGAGTGTGGGAGGAAACCAGAGAAAACCTAAGCGGTCACAGGAAAAACATATAAGCTCCGTACAGACAGCACCCATACTCAGGGGGGGGGGGGGGGGGGGGGGGGGGGGAGAGAGAGGGAGGGGGGGGGAGGGGGGGAGAGAAGGGGAGAGAGAGAGAGAGAGAGGGCGGACTTGAAGTCGGCGAGTGGGCGGCGGGCCTCGACAGCTCGCGGGACCTCTGAAGCCCAACCAAATGACTGCAGATCAGCGGCTTCAATCCAGAGACCTGGGCTGCGGGTGGGGCGAGACGCTGCGGCCGGCCGGCCAAATGCGAGTTACGTGGAGGGGGGGAGTTACGTAACTCGCAGCTCGTGGAAAATAGTGCCCAGCAGGTTGTGCGTTGAAAACTGCACAGCTGGCCGCGAGGAGCAGAGCCATTGTGACATCATCAGTTCGTTAGCTTTCGTACAGTGTGCCAGCCGTCATTAACCTTCCTGTTCATCGTGGGTATGACCTTGGCTTTGCACCGTGCAAATTTCAGACAGCGCTCCCCTGCTTTCCCTGGTCCCCGCCTTTGCGGTGTGTTTGTGTGTGAGCAGCGCTGATGGTCGATCCGGCTCGCGGTTTTTCAGGCGAGTGCCCCGGAGCTTGAAGGTCGCTGACAGTTTGCTGAAAAGTCGCGAAAGTTGGACAGGCCCTTAACTCCTGCCTTCTCTACCACCGACCTTTAGCATTAACAATCCCGAGTTTACCTTATCCTGCTTTTTAATTAATAATAATAATAATAATAATTTCATTTATAGAGCACTTTAAAAACAAACATAGCTGCAAAAAAGTGCTGTACATCACTAATCATTGACCAAAAAGTTAATACACACCAAAAATAACAATCAAAAGAAATAGTAGGAAAAGACATGTAAAATAAAGAAACATCAAAAACACCACAAACAGAAGCAAAGCCTCAGGCATGGTCAAAAGCCAGGGAGTACAAATGTGTTTTAACACTGGATTTGAAGATGGACAGAGAGGGGGCCTGTCTGATGTGCAACGGCAGGGTGTTCCAGAGTGCCAGAGCAGCAACAGAGAAGGCTCTATCCCCTCTGAGCCTCCGACTAGACCTCGGTACCTCCAGGAGCAGCTGACCAGCTGACCTGAGGGACCGGGCAGGAGCGTATGGGTGGAGCAGCTCAGAGAGGTAAGGCGGGGCGAGCCCATTCAGAGATTTAAAAACAAATAACTGTATCTTAAAATGAACTCGAAAGTGCACCAGGAGCCAGTGGAGGGAGGCCAGAATTGGCAATATGTGCTCCCTCTTTCGAGTCCCTGTTAAAAGGCGAGCAGCAGCATTCTGAACCAACTGGAGACGAGCCAGTGAAGAACGAGCAACACCAAAATAGAGCGCGTTACAGTAATCCAGCCTAGGTGTAATAAAGGCATGGATTACTGTCTCAAAATGCTGCCGCTCGAGAATGGGCTTCACCTTCGCCAGCTTCCTTAGGTGAAAGAAGCTGGACTTAACCACCGCGCATATTTGGCGATCTAATTTAAAATCACTGTCCATCCTAAAACCCAGGTTCACAACTGTTGGCTTTCACGTACCTTGACAATGGACCTAAATCAACAAATGGAGGTTCACGGCTGCCATTGGGTCAAATAAAATCACCTCTGTCTTTTCATTAAATCCAAGAAAGTTTAGGGCCAACCAGGACTTAATGTCATCAAGACAAGACAGAAGTGATTTTACAGAAAAGGCGTCTTTCCCCCTCAGCGGCAAATAAAGCTGGGTATCATCTGCATAACAGTGGAAAGAGATGCCATGCTTTCTAAGGATGGAACCCAGAGGAAGTATGTACAGCGAGAAAAGCAGGGGCCCCAGAATCGAACCCTGTGGAACCCCATATGACAGGGGAGCGGAAGAGGATTCAAACCCAGCAAGACTAACACACATGGTTCTGCCCGCCAGATAGGACCTGAACCATCCCAGGGCACTGCCGCAGATGCCCACTAACTGCTGTAGCCGAGATAACAAGATATTATGGTCCACCGTGTCAAAGGCTGCAGACAAGTCCAGCAGGACAAGAACCACACAATCCCCAGAATCATTAGCCAGGAGGATGTCGTTAAAAACCCTTAGCAATGCTGACTACTCATACCCCAGACTATTTGCCTGCTCAAAACTTCTCAGAAAAAAATGTGTTGATGAAGATTTAGAGCCCTTTGTTGAATAAACATAGAACAGAATGAACATTTTCAATTGAGTTGTCAACACTTTGTTTTACAGCTTTTCTGCAAATATAGCTTTGAGCTGGAAACCAATACACGGGCAATTTGTTTCTCATGAGAAAGTTAATTGTTAGAAGCCCAACCTCTGGAAGAAAAGGGCCTGAATTAAATAGACTGTTTCGGAAACAGAATGACAGGTTTTCTTGTGTTATAAATGCGCATTTCCACAGGAAAGCTGAAAGGCAGATAGGGTATAATAAATATGTCAGCAGTGCTAGCTGGGGCTTTCCCTTCATTGTTTTACTTGCTGTTATCTGAAGAATCACTGCCACAGCAATGATTCAATGACTTTTCTTGGGCAGAGTTATCAGATGCCTGCTGAACTAGGATAATGTGGTCTGAATGCAACAACTACTCAATACCTGGTGGGTGATATTTTTAAGGAGAAAAACACAATTACTATATCCCCTTTGTTGCATATTGCTGGAGACCATGCAGTTTTTGAAAGGGGGTTCTGCACTCTAGCAGGCCAACTTCTTTTCACAAACTGCAGTAATAGTTTGAGATTTCGCTATTCAATTTAGCCACCCATTACCAATGATTTGGTCAACTTCTATTGCAATTACTGCAAATGGAGAAATTTAATTTTGGGGTGGAATGTGTGAGTTTTTGGCTGGTTATAATGTGGCTTCTATTTTGGACCTCTGCCATATTGGCTTATCTCTTGCCATTAAACAGGAAAGTTATCCTAAGATGTGTATCTCCTGAAAGTGAGTGAAACAATTGTAATAATGTTGTTAGTCTGAGTTACATACAGAACACTGGTATGAGATTGCAATCTTGAATGCAGAATTTTTTCCTGTGTGGTTTTCATATGGAATTCATTTCACTTTGGCTGAGAATGCTGATATGGATAATAATTATTGCATTTATTATTTTTTATTACTTGCTATAACTGTCTAGATTTAGATCAGTGTCATGAGCCAAGTATTTTGCACATTCAGTTGGAACATTATTTATGGGTTTTAGCTTTAAAACATGTCTAAACCCAAGACATTATTTTACCTCTGAAAGTCCCTGGTGGGAATTGTCATTAAATTAATTTATCAGTTTTCAACCGTTTTATTACCTCTTAGACACATTGGCTAGTGCTTGATAAATTGATGCTTCATATCTGCTGTTATTGATTAGTTGGCTTGCTGTTTTCCCTTTATTTTATACTCCCAAACGCTTTCCTGCAGAGTTCAGAACAGACATAAATATTTCAGCTTCTGTAAGTCTCTATTTATTTTTACAGAAATCTAGTTTCAAGATGTGATTTGGAACTTAACTATCATCAGCAGTGCTCACACAAATCATCTTAAACCTTCAGGATACATGCTGCTAAAGTTATTAACATTTTAAAATTATTTCAGAGCTATGTTCTACTGCTGAACATGTTTCCATTGTAAATAGGGTCCATGTTCGATATGATCGGAATATTTTTTTTGTGCACTGAGCTTATTTTGACTGATCTTAAAATTAGAACATCGTTAGTCTCCGATTAATTGTGTTCACAACCATCTTGTTTAGGAAAGTATTGGATCGAATTTCCTACTTGATAAATTAAGGAAATAATTAACCAAGGCTAGCAATTTGACAACATGCAGTATGGCAGAGGTGTTTGAATAATAGGTTCACCACTTATGTTTATTATTGTCACAGGTCATGTCTAATTCTACCTCTGCTGGCTCAATGTTTCATCTTTTTGTTTTTCAACTTTGCCCGCCCCCCACTCACCACCCCACAACCCCTTCTCCCACCATTCTGCTCAATTTTCTTCTTACCCACTGCAACTGAATTCCCTGTCAAGCCTTAATTTACTGGGCACCTTCAAAAGGCTGCTTCCCAAAATCCCTTTTCAACTGTGCTCTTAATCGTACCTCCTAACTGGATCACAAAGTCAATACAGTAAATACTCGTTTTAATGACCCCCTTACAACGGATTTTGGATATAGCGGATAGACATGACGATGCCCCCCGTGGCTTACAACGGTTCCCCGACTGTTTAGAGCCTCGTCTGCTGACTCCTCTTCCGACTCGCAAGGTGCACCAGCGAGCTCCTCTTCAGTGATAGATAGATTCTTGATTAGGACAGGTGTCAGAGGTTATGGGGAGAAGGCAGGAGAATGGGGTTAAGAGGGAGAGATAGATCAGTCATGATTGAATGACGGAATAGATTTGATGGGCTGAATGGCCTAATTCAACTCCTATCACTTATGACTGGTGACACGACTGTTGGTGTGGCGCTTTGGGCTGCCACCACTGGCAGAGCATGCTCTGTCACCGTGGGGTTCCTTCCCCTCTCACTTGCTGTCGCTTCCAAGGTGGAGTATGTCGAGGACTCCAGGGGAGAAGAAGGTGATGATGTTAGGTTGGGGCAGGGAGGGAAGTTGGGGGTGGGGGGGCAGGGGGGAGAAGGAGGGAGGTAGAGGCTGAATGGCCAGAGCGACAGGAGAAGCAGGCGGCAGAGGTCAAGAGTGGATAAAGCCATCGCCAACAGCAAAAAAACAGCAGCATATGAGAGGGAAGTGAGCTCCATGGTGAACAAGCGTGTTCTGACGGTGGCGGCAGCCCGAGGAAAGTACTATCCCCAGGGGCTACAACGTGAGCTGCAACAACAACCGTGTTACTGGACCGTGCAGTGGGTGAAGAAGGACTCGCTGGTGCTGTTGCAAGTTGGGTGTGAGGTCGGAATCCAGGGCTCTAAATGGCCAGGGAGACGGTCATTCCATTTACATTCAGTTTACGTCTTATATTTTTTAAGTTTCAGGCACTCCATTGGGCTTTAAAGACATGGGAGGGCTGTCATTAACTGGCCAGAAGTGTATCCTAATTTCATTATCACATGTCCTCTGTTGGTTCGGAAAAATGGGTAATCCAGAAAGGCTCTGGAACCGAGGGTGCCGGAAAATCAGTGTTCAACCTTTTGTTAAAACGGAATTTGGCTGGACAAAAGCAAATTAAAAATATTATCAAGTAAAATTAAAAATAAGCATAAAATAAATAGAATAAGAAAATGTAGGGTTAACGTGGGAAATTAATTTACACCAATTGACGAACATAGGCTTTTAGTTTGAATATTCTTGGAGCCTTTAAAAAAAATTAAAAAAATTATGTGTTGCAGTAGGGCAATTATTAGTTCTTCTGAATGGTTGAACTGTGAAGGAGAAAAAGAGGGATCAAGGGTTAATACTTACGTGAGCAGACGCTAAGTGTTGTTGAAACATTGCATAACTAAATTGTGGAACTATAAGAAACTTGCAAGGCTTACCTCATGCTGCTAGCTATGGGCTAATTAAGGGGCACTATTAGATCACGAGAGATAACATTTGGACAAAGGACAGGGAACTGAGCATAAGGGAAGCGACACGAGAACAGAGAAGTACAGAATTTCGACTGGTCCACATATGGGCATGTTGGATATGTACGGAGATTCCCCGTACCAGTGGAGGACGAATACCCCTTTTCCCCCTTTACCACTTAACTCCTGGTCATGTACGCATTAACCCTTGATCCCCCTTTTTCTCCTTCACATCACCACACTTGTTTCTTTTGACTGAATTGAATTAGCAGCCGAACCTACAAGCACCCAGTAACATCATAAATTAAATCTTTGTATTAAATGATATGCTGAACTACAGTAACAATTTGAATATTTAATCACAACAAATTTATTTAACTGAACTGCACTGTTGCTCATGGTATTCAAATCAGAGAAACACTTAGTTAAAAAGTTACAGTAGTGGCTCTGAAAGTATTCTTGTGTACGAGAAGCTCTGTGTTCTACTGTGTTTTCCTGTAATTTATGTTACAAATGTTCCACTATGTCTCTTGGCGGCAGTGAATTTATTTTGTTCCTGCTTTTCAGAGGAAGCTGAATGCCAAATTTTGCACACAAGTGCACGTATTTAAGAGGAAAATGAAATTGGCATGTGCCAGTTCCTACTCTACTGCCGCCTTGTCCATGCACCTTGAAATTAGTATATGTAACTGTAGCACTTCAACAGAAAATTGTTTTCCAGCAACAGGAATAAATAAGAGGATAGGTGGCTGATTGGAAAGTTGTAATTCAGAAGCAAGCTGACAAACTAACAGTTTGTATTGTTGATAATGAAATTTATTGGTTTTTTGCTTCTTGAAGTCAAACTTCTGAGTTTTACTATGTTGAAGATTCTGGAGTAGCAATCTTGTAAACATACGATCAAAAGAATATTTCGTTTTGCAATCAATGGGATGACTTTGACATTTAAGATGAGGGACTGCACACTGCATTTTTATTGAGTAAAATTGGTCAGCATTGAACTTTGAAAGATGATAGAAAGCGGTTTATTCTAAACTGGAGTTCAATTGTCAAAATTAACTGTTGCAAATCCAGTAGTTTCAAGGCTATGAGGTGGAATGGTATCAGTCTGTGTGCACAGTGACTAAACAAAGCAATGTAGCAGGCAGTACTAAAGCTGGCAAGATAAAGAGAAAAGTGGACTGTTTTCAGGCTAATTACCAACAATGAATAAACGGACATCTGGCCTTGCTAGGCGTCAGTGCCCTGAGTGCCCCCAGGTGGTATCTTCAACATGCATGTTAATTGCAAAATTAAATGATTAGTAGACCTTGCTGTGTAGCTAATCCAAATTGTGCAAGAGTGTCATCTGGAACGATGCAGGAGTCCAGTGTCCCAATGTGTGCCTTACAGCATGTCTAAATGATGAAGGTTAGCATGATCCATAATTAGTTGAGGGAAAGATAAAGGGTAACAGAGAGTTCTGATGCATCTATAATTCAAGCACATCACGCTGAAGCAGAGGGAATATCTTTATTGCTGACTCGTGCCGTGATACGACCTGATGAGGTCTGGCTGCTTAATGTCTTTGACCATTTAATTTGGATTTGGGCTTGAAATATGAATTTACCAGGCACAAGGAACTGTAGATCAGGGGTCCGTAACCTAAGGCCCCCGGGCCGCAAGTGGCCCCTAACCCGAAATCATGTGGCCCGCAGGCGTATTTTTTTTCCCCGTAGTCATCCAGCCCGCAGACTTCCTTCATCTCCTGTACCTCATGAGCCCGAGGCCCGATGACGCAAGAAGGCCCCCGAGCAGGTCCGAGTGGGGCCGAGCGCACGCATTCTGGCTGTACCGCATCCTGCGCAAAGCCACCAGCACGGCCGCGCACCTGTGTCTGGGCTTCACTGTCAGGATCGGGGTTGTCAATAGGCCGGGAACAAGTGAGTATGGGTATTTGAGCCACCACCTTCAGGACAGAGCCAAGGCAATGGTCCGTAGGTACGCCATGTTCGCGAGTACCCATAACTAGGAGCCAGTGTTCCGGGTGACGTCTTTGATGGAGCGGGATCTATGTGAACATGTGATTTGATGCCTGCCATCCGGGTCGTGATCTATGTGAACACGTGGTAGATGTGGCCTGCCATCCGCTCACAGACATGCGTCCTGGCCCCTATGGCTAGAGCAACTCAGCAGTTCATGCAGCATCTCTGGAGGACATGGATAGGCGATGTTTCGGATTGAATTCTACTGCATTCAGTGCTCCCGATGTGGCCTCCTTTACATCGACGAGACAAAGTGCAGACTTGTCAACCTTCGCAGCACTTGGTCAGCCTCGGCCTGCTGGATCTCCCAGTTGCTAACTGTTTTTCCATTCCCATACAGACCTCTCTGTCCTGGGCATGTTCCATTTCCATAGTGAAGTCGCACACAAACTGGACGAACACCATCTCACATTTTGCTTGGGTATCGGTTTCCAGATCCGCATGATCTGGATGATGGAAATGATGGCTTCATGGCCAAGTTTACGGATTATACAAATATGGGTGGGGAGCAGGTAGTGTTGAGGAAGCAATGGCAGAAGGCAGAAAGCAGAAGGATTTGGACAGGTTGGAAGAGTGGGCAAAAAAAGCATCAAATAGAATACAGTGTAGCAAAGCGTACGGGCATGCACCTTGGTAGAAGTTGTAAGCTATTTTCTAAATGGGAGGATGATTCAGAAATCAGAGGTGCAAAGGGACTTGGGAGTGCTGGTGCAGGATTCCCAAAACGCTAATATGCAGCTTAAATTGGTAATAAGGAAAGCAAATTCAATGTTAACATTAATTTTGAGAGGACTAGAATATAAGAGCAAAGACCCACATTTGGAATATTGTAAACAGTTCTGGGCCCCATGACTGAGATGTTTAATTATCGTAATACATTGTAGCTCTTATGGTCCATGTGTGATTCAAAGAATTTTCGAACAAGAGTTTACCCTGTGCCAAACTAACCAAAAAGATTAACTGTATACACAAGAACCTATATGTGCTGGAGTCTTGAACAAAAAAACAAACTGCAGGAGCGACTCAGTGAGTCAGGCGGTATCTGAGAAGAAAATGGACAGATGACGTTTCGGTTTGGGACCCTTCTTGAGACTGATAATCCCCTGTTGTTTGAGGGTTCTTGCTGCTTGCACTTTGACTGCTCTGTATGTTGTAACTACATCAAGCAAGTTGGTGGTTTTTGTCCAGTAATTTCCACGTAAATATATGCAAATATCATTCATCTTTGCCTTTGTGTTACAAAAATACCAGCACTCCATAGGTTATGGAAACATATTTATCAAATTTGTTTTATGACCACATACTAACAGCATGACATTTTCTCAGTTTTCAGTTTTAGCTTATTGTCAAGTGTACTGAGGTACAGTGAAAAGCATTTCTGTTGTAATTTGCCTGTTACTTTGAAACTAAGAGTACTGTGGCCCAGCAACTACCATTGAGGACTTTACTGCCGAGACACTCAATCTCTTTACATCAGTGCAAAAGAGAAGTGAACCCAACTTGCAGCACTGTAGAATTGAGTAACTCCATGCTGAAAGCTTTCTGAATTGATCATGTGTTAAAATATTTACATTTTTGAAAATGCCAAATATTTTCCTTTTGCTGGTGACAAGGGTAGGATACACATTTAAACATACTTTTTTTTACAGGTTATTTTAAGCTTTTCTTTATATTTTCCGTCTATGTACACCACACTTGTTCCTGGGATAAGATTAACTGCTTTGTTATCTTTCTAAATGTATTCTCCAATCAGCCACTGCAAAGTGTTGATATGCCCTGGATATACGAGGCCATGGTTAGCTAATTTAAAGTTATAGATAACAAGGAATGATAAACGCTGAACTGCTCAAGTTACTGCTTTGATCTTGTGTCCCTTATCTGATCACTAGACTGGTATGGGGTGAAGATGGACTCAAGCCCAGAGGTCTAATTTTTCTGCATTTGTGGGTTGCCTTAATCCCCAACAGTTTATATTAAGCAAACAATGACTTTGTCAGTTGGCAGATGCAACAAAATTAAAATCAGTCAATATTATTGACAAAATGGTCTAACAATTGGAGTGAAAATATTGAAGTCGTCATTTTGTAGTTGAGTTAAGAGCAGACGTGTCCAGTAGAGGTTTGGAAAGGATCAGGTAGATAGCGGGTGTGGCAAGAGTCAGTGAGGCTGAGGATGCGTCTGGTAAATGGGGTCTGGGAATTTTTTCATAGTGCAGGAAATAAAGAGAATTACCTGTTGGCTCTGGAGCCAATATTTTGCTTTTGGCACACAAACATCAAAGGCCTTCATAATTTTAGCCTTTCTCTTGTTTCCTTTTATCTGGCAAGTTTTTCAAGGGCACAAGAACGCAGTTGGATGTGGCCAAAAGTAAGATATTTTATTAAAGTTAAATCTCACAGCCTTACTAATTTATTTTTTTTATTTTTTTTGTAATGACCAAACCATTCGAGTTTAGGTTTTAGGTCTATTATTATCATGTGTACCGAGGAACTGTGAAAAGCTTTGGTTTGCATGCTATCCAAATGGATCAGATATACCAAATATAAATACAATAGTCAAACTCAGGCACAATAGATAAAGGGGAAGATACAGAGTGCAGAATATAGCATCAGTTCCATAGACATCCACAATGAGGTATAGGTGAAAGACAGTACCCCATTATATAGAATGACTGTCAGAGGCCTGGTAACAGAGGGGCGGAAGCTATTCCTCAGTCTGTGGTGCATGCTTCCAAGCTTCTGTATCTTCTGCTGAACAGGAAGAAGGAATGACTGGGATGGGATAAATCTTTGATTATGTTGGCTGCTTATCTGAGGCAGCATGAAGTGGAGATGGAGTCAATGGTGGGTAGTGTGATCTGTGTGGTGGACTGGGTTACATCTACAATTCTCTGCAACTTCTTGCAGTCTTGGTCAGAGCTATTGGCAAACCAAACCAATGTGATGGTTCCAAGACTGGTCTTGGTAATATTAACGCCAATGAACTTGAACCCAAGGAACTGTAGCGGGAGTATAGTAGGAGACTGAGAATGCACACACTCGTCGTGATGCCTCTGTTAACATGGGCAGTGGGTGCCACCAAATATTTCTGGTTGCTATTAACTTAGTCACTTTTTATTCCCCTAAGCCTTTTGTGGGGTTAAAATTACACCTGTTCTCTGATCCTGTTTACCATATTTTGAGAACGTGATGGATGTGAGTTTGCTATCAGAGTTGAGAGATTTCAGCATGGTGCAGAAATGAGAGAAAGTGACTTCTCAAGGCAAACAATATAAAAGAAAGAAGTAATAGATCAGTTTTTAAATTGTGCAACTTAGCAGATATTGTTTCCACCTGGAGGCAGTCTGAGGAGGTAATTTAAATTAAAAAAGGCAAAATAACTAGGTGGGAATGCGATGGGCTGGGGTTGCAGCATGTTTTTCTATAATTCTATTATTTTAAATGAACTAATTGAAAGCATGGGAAATTGGAGGTAGTTATGCTTAAAAGAAGTGTGTAGGAGGGAACTGCAGATACTGGATTCACACCGCAGAGAGACACAAAATGCTGCAGTTTGCTGGTGTGTCAGACGACGTTCTGCCATCGCTTTGCCACAGCCAGTGCCACATCTGCCTCTGCGGGGATCGTCCGCAGTGCATGCCTCTCCGCCGCAAGTCAGTAGGTGGGCCATTGTCTGTACCTCGCCACAGTTGCACTTGTCAGAGTCCGAGAAGCCCCACTTCTTCAGGTTGACTCCGCAACGTCCCACTCCAGTGCGGAGGCTGCAGTAACTCAGCGGGACAGGCAGCATCTCTGGATCGAAGGAATGGGTAAAGCATTTTATGTCTATCTTCAATGTTTAAAAGAAAGTGGACACCAACTTTGAAGAGGTGACAAAGCACGAAGATCCACATGGAATGAGCTGCAAATTAGGTCTAATTAGACACCACTTTCATAGGTGGGCCAAAGGACATCATTCTGTTGCATTTTGTGTTTGGATTTATTTTATTTTGCCACCCTCACTCACCCATGTCTGGCCTTTTCCAGCTCTATAAAAAGATAATTCTCAAGTTACAAAAAGATATATAAAATTTACACTAAGTTTGGAACCTTGCATCTTACTCGATAGGATTCCTAATTGTGGCTTCTTTCTTAGATTCTCGAGGAGATCACTGAGCATGGTATCAGAGTCTACCAACTACCAGATGCTGACTCTGATGAGGATGAGGAGTTCAAGGAACAAACCATGATTCTGAAGGTAAGACATTAATGGTCCACAAATGATCAACATCTTTCCAAAATGATCAGGTTTGAGTAAGTGTCTCTGAAAAGCAGCTACCAAAGTGGGTAGGTGGAGTCTCCAATTGGATGTAGAGAATACTATAATGGGATAATTTACTAATTTTGCACAGGTTAAAGATACATGCAGACTCCATGTAGGTAAATGATTCAAAGGGGGCACTAAACTGGGCCACCGAGAGTGATTGAATGTCAATTGAAAACCAATGTTACCGATACACAAGCTCAGAATAGATCAATTTGAGTAGTGTGTTCTGTTTGAGACACAATGTAGTGGGAATGAAATGTCATCTTATGAATAGGATATCAAATCACTAAATATGAATACATTGTGTGGAAAGTTTGTGTAGATGAGGCATATATTCTAGCTGAAATGTTCAGGATGATTAAAGGAATTGAAAGGACAGACAGAAAGAACCAATTTACCCTGATGATAGAATCCATAACTGGAGGTGAAGTGTTATCACAAGGTATTTTGTGGTATATTTGAAAATTCACAGCTATTTCTGATCAAAACTGAAAATGATAGATTTTGCTGAACATGGGTAAAGGTAAAGAATATGTGTGTTATGATTGTGTTTATAATTTGTTTGGTTGTTTTGTTGTTTGTCTTTTGCACAAAAGTCCGCGAGCATTGCCACTTTCATTTCACTGCACATCTCGTATGTGTATTTGACAAATAAACTTGACTTGACTTGACTTGACTTGACTTGACTTGAAGTTGGTTGTGAAATAAAGACTGGTTGGTACAATTAAGATGCAGGATCTACTTAAATGGTGGGACAAACTAGGCAGTTAAACTTCTTATCCCTGTCCTTGTGTCGATCAGACCTAAATTTCCTTTTGCTCCTAGGCCAGTGTTCCCTTCGCTGTAATTGGCTCCAACCAACTGATTGAGGTGAAAGGCAAAAAAATTAGAGGTCGCCTCTACCCATGGGGAGTGGTTGAAGTGGAGAACCCAGAACATAATGACTTTCTCAAACTACGCACAATGCTGGTGTAAGTATCCTTCAATGATGCAATGAAGCACCATAACTGTCATAAAAACTATGCAAAACTGCTATTGATTATAGAGCTCATATGTATGTATATGAACCACAATTACACACCTAAATTAATGTAAGATACTGCAATAGCCGGTAGGCCTTGCTGCATTGCTATGTAACATTATGGGATCCTTGTTATTACACGGTGATTAACAATGGCTTGACCTTAGGAAGATTCCTCTACGTGATTCATAGACTTTCTGCTTTGTTGAACAGCAATACGTACATTTTCCAAAATGGATATTTAAAGTCAATTTGCAATAATATCTTCAAGTCGTCTTAAATAAATTATTATAATGAAGAGAGAAGGAGAGAGGAATAACAAGAATGTAAGATATCAGACACTCCACTGGCTGATGAATGCTCTGTGGATGTTGTTTAGTTTAGTTACAGAATTAAGTCAAGCTTCATTTCAGTTTAACTAGCTCCCTGCTACCGATACTCACTCGTATTCCAAATACCATTCGCCTATTGTTTTGACATTGCAGTCATACAATAGGGACTGGCAGGCAATCTATCACTAGTAAAATTCTCATCCAGTTTACATTTTACCAATCTTCTAGTCCCCTCCCTAGATGCACTGTGGTGACATGGGCAGAGTTGTTGCTTCACACCTCCAGTGATCCGAGTTCAATCCTCACTTCGGATGCTGTCTGTGTGGAGCTTGCATGTTCACCCTGTGACCATGAGAGTTTTCTGTGGGTGTGTACTTTCTTCCCACATCCCAAAAATGTGTGGGCAAGTAGATTAATTAACCCACTGCAAATGATCCGTCGTGTGTAGGTGAGTGATAGAATCTGAAAGGTGGAGGTGCGCAGCGTGGAGATTGATGGGAATGCAGGAGAATAAACAATGGGATTGATCTAGCAATAATGTAGATGGGTGCTGATGCTCAGCTTGTACTCTCATTGGGCTATAGGGCAATATAGTATCTGTTTCTCTGGGTTTGGCCTCTTCTAAATCATGTCTTTACATTAGTGAGATGTATACTCAGTAATTCCCTCCCTATTAACCCGACCAGAGCACCTCTATCACTCTTTTTTCAAAGCTACTCCCTTTGACCAAGTTTTATTCACTGTTCAAACTGACATGCAAAGCATCTTAGACCAAATCAGTTAAAAGAAAGCAGGTGTTAAAAATTGGGAGAAAAGAAATTACACAATGAAGGCAGAAGGCATGAGTAGCTTCTAAGATCATTTAAGAGAGCTAGTTCAGTCACATGGTTAAATGTTTTTCCATAATTGCTGTTCTCTATTTACTTTTTGTTGTCTGAGTGAAGTTCTATATCCATGTGATTCATAAAGAGTTGTTTTGTAAGGCTCCCTTGACTACTTGCATTCATCACTTTAGTCGCTATGCCAAACCTTTTCAAGTATCTCACTCCCACGTGTTTTCCCACATCTTCAGATGTTCCTGTATTACACGTATTCGCTTATTGATCTTGAGCCAAAATGTTTTGACCTTCTTGATGTTTGTTAAACAATTCAATATGTTTAAAAAGAGAGGTTATATTCCCTTTTTTTTTTTTGTCTCACTCATATTCTATTTTTCACGCACATGATCAAAACATAACACCGTTTATCTGTTTTAAAAGTATCCAACTAAAAGTCCTTTGCATTAATTCCAAACCTTTGGATGAAATTCTTCTTTAATGATTCTCTTCTATTTTGCGAAAGCTGCATACTTTGTGTCTTCCAGCCGTATTTTAAAACCATTGTACTGTGCCAAATTTGTAATGTAGGTCTTGTTTTCTTTCCAGCATGACTGTTAGCTGTGTTCTCAATAATGCTTATGAGAATCATGATGTATTAGTCTCTTTCTGTCCCTTAATTTTGTATTGTGTATAGACTGGACATTGAATTTCTGAACTATAGATGATAAAGTACTGTAAAAGTTGCATTGATATTCTATGCTCTCTTTGAACTGCATTCCTGTTATGGCTGACAATTTAATTGCCAAACCTGGCATGACTACTTCCAAGTTCCACCTGATTGTTCTTTGCCAAAATTCCTCGATGCTCCAGAATGTCAAAATGCAAAGAAAATCCAGTTTTTTTTCTCTTTTTTCTTCTTTTTTTTTTCTCTGCCAACAATAATCTTAAGTATATCTGCCCTTCTGTCTTTACCTCAAACTGTTCATCAGCCATATTGATCTTGTGGGTCAACAACCAAACTTTGGTGACAACCCGTGGTCCTCAAATGATCCTATTCCCCAGTCACATCCTTTCTTCATGCTAATTTTGTCCGAGCGGTTTACACCTTGTTCTCCAAGCTGTTTTTCCACCAACCTTTTGGCAATCCATCTTCTCATCTTGTGAAACATACTGGCCTTTACTGTAAACTGACCCTATCTCTGCCTGTTGATCTCAACTATTTTTTTTCCATCATTGCCTTGAACAATCTATCCATAATTCTCCTTTCATTGCATGAGCATTAGAAGTTTATGGGCTGCTTCCCTGGGTGAGAGATGGAGGTTTGGGGAGTGAGGAGTAGATAACCAAGCGGACTCCTAGGTTAAGTGGTGTGCAGGCTATTAAGTGGTGTGCAGTCCATCGTGTGCAAGGATTATTTTATTTAAAAAAAAGGAAAGGCATTGAGCAGTTTCTGAGCTATTTCATCCATCAAAATCACTCAAAATGTTGAACACATATCAAACCTCCCTTATTTTCTCCCCATTTGCCTTGGTCTTTCTGTGAAAACATAAATTGACCCTGCATCTTTAAACATGGGGTACCATATTATAAATGTTTAACATATTCCAGCTGGTCATTTTGCAATTGGAAAGTTGTATATAGTTGTGCTTTGAAAAGGATATTCAAGTCATTGAACAGGTATGATGTTCAGCAAAATGATAGTCAAGACAAGATCAACAAAAGAAACTGGAGAAAAAGAAATGGGTTAGGATGCATAAATTTGCTCAGGCATGGAAGGGTGTGCCTGAAGTAATAGTACAAGCAGAATAAATATTGATCTGGATTTTGCTGATTGGGTCCTGTTGTCTGCCATGTGACAAAATTATGACTGTGGCAGCATTTGGGAAGATTATCTTATGGGCTGAAATATTCTGGAGCTGTATGATGTCAGTGTCGGATACAATTTATACGGGCCTCGTGGATCGGCCAGAAAAGCCCCATCAATAGAATATTTCTGGAAAAATTCTTGACCTGAGAGCAAAACCACCACAACCCCTGTCTTACTGTCTTGACAATGCTATGGCGGCCACTTGAAGCTTATGAAAGTCTCCTTTAATTTATTTAACAATTGAGAAATTACAAAAGTATTTAAAACACCAAATAATACAACAACATTAAAATATTTTGCCTTATTTTTACCTTTAGTCTTGAAGTTGTAAAAGCTCATTTAAGCGAATGACCTCACTGCTATTGCAATAATGTTTTATGCAGCTAAAGCTTTATGACCAAGCTACAATTCATCAGCAAAATTTTATATTTAAGCTTCGGTTGTTCAGCTAAGCTCTGCTGTTAACAAGTCAAATCAAAACTATGATCTTCATGATCAATGATAAAAATAGGGTAGATCACATCAGATATGATTGCCTTGGTTAGCTAAACCAGTGGCCCAGATATGGCAACTAAAAAGGAACTACAAATTAGTAAATCTATAATTATTTGTCCTATATGGGTTTTTTAATGGATTTCAGCAAAAGATGAATCTTCAGTTTGTTTCCTGTTCATACTTTATTAAAGTAGAATTATCATAGTTATTAAATGCTAATGGCAGCATTAATAATTAAAGATTGTTTCTTTGTATGATTTCATATTACGTAAGAAACATTGTTAATTAATAGTTCTTCCACCAGACCCATGGTTTGCAAAATTACTGAAACCAATGCACCCACAAGGGCGGTGGAAGCTATAAATGTTTAAACACTAGAAAATTACCAAGCAGTGCTTTTCAAGGTTGAAGATTAATGGCATGAGCTTTACTCTTATATTCTGGGATAAACTGTCATTCATTGTAACCTTGTACACTATACCCATTTTCTATCGGGGGAAACTAAGTATCAAGTTATGGTTATGGCACTACAGTATAAATGCGAAAAACTAGAATGTTGCATCTATATTTTTTATCAGGAATTGTAGTCTTCTATCATTTGATATTTGTATTGTTTTCTGTGGACTTTTCTGATTATACAATATCAACTAAGCTATTCCAGTGAATAGCAGACTCATCAGACCCAAAGATCCCTGTTCTATTGAGGCATTGAGTGATACAGTACTAATGCAAACCTTTTAACCTATCGAACACCATTAGCCATCCACTTACACCAATCATATGTTAATCCCTTTTTTTGTATAATTCTTCCAAAATTCAGTGCATTACACACTGGAGACAATTCACAATGGCCAATTAAGCACCCGTGTATTTGGGATGAGGGAGGAAACCAGAGCACCCAGGGAAAATCCATGTGGTGACTGGGAGAATGTATAAAGTCCACACAGGCAGGAATAAAACCTGGTTCTCTGGCGCTACGACACAATGACCCGCTGTGTTACTGTGCCAAACATCATTTTTTGCCAGGTCGGTGATTGAGCAAGTTAATTGATCACTGCCTCCTTCGCGCAGATATTGGAAAACACATGATCCTGGCTGTTGTCCAGTGTCCTTCTGCAAAGATATGTGGAGATATTACATAAAAATAATATTGAATTTGGCTTTAATTTCACCTATGGTAAAAATAGCTTAGAAAAAGCTTTCCATCAAAATAGAAGAATGCAACCATCGGATACTGAGTAGGAACTAGAAAGGAAAGAGGCAAAGGGACAATGGACAAGGAAAATGAAGGCAATGCTTCCAACTTCCTTTACCATTGTTGATAAAGACACGTGTATTGAGAACTTATTTTAATTGTAAATTGTTGAAATATGTTTGGCATTTTGTATTAAAGATCAATATTGTTGTAGGTTTTCCACTTAGGGTGATTTGAAAACTCTCAATTTTCTAATACATGGTTAATTGGTGGACTGATGCACTGTGTTACTAGTAGATGCAGTGGAGTAGTGTTTGCTTCACTATCACACCCCACTTGTCTAGTGGGTTCCAGTTTCAGGAATGCCCTGCACAGTCGTTTGGAGCCAATCACAGCGACACATCTTGCTTTGAAGTAATTTCTTCAGAGTGGACAATAAGGCATGCATGTATAATTTGACAGTTCTGTCAATAAGGAGGCTGGCACTAAAATCAGTGGCTGCCTTTGAATCTGTGTGGAGGTGCTTGGTTCCAGGAATCTTATTTTACTCTTGGAGGCTAAGAGCTATACGGCACAGACACGAGCCATTCAGCACATTTTGTCCATGCTGATTAAGTTGACATACTTGGCTAAATGCATAAGCCCTTCTAAGCCCATTCTCATCCGTATATCTGTCCAAATGTACTTTAAATTTCATAATTGTATCTGTTTCAATAACTTCCTCTGGCAGGTCATTCAAGATACAAACTACTCTCTAAGTGAAAAAGTTAATCTCAAGGTCCCTATAAAATATCTCTCATTTGATCTTAATCCTATGCCCTCTAGTTTTCGAATCCATTACCCTGGATAGAGATTGTGAAGATTTGCTTTGCACGTGTCGCTCTTGATCTTATACACCTCAGCCTCTTACGCTCTAAAGAAAAATGTTCAGGTCCATCCAACCTCATCCTATAACTCAAACCAACAAGCCCAGGTAACATTCTGGTGAATCTCTTCTGCACCATTTCCAATTATACCCTTACACACAGTACTCCAAATGTGGTCTCACCAACGACTTGTAAGGCTGTATCATGATGTGCCAACTTTTGTGCTCGATACCCTTCTCAATGAAGGCAAACATGTACTTGGTCAGACCTTCAGGATTTATCCATCTTAATGTGCTTTAAAACTGACAATCACTTTTTTTAGTAATTTGTATATGATCTATTCCATCACAATTCCTATTGCTTGGCTCCCACGATCCACTCCTCAGTTTTTAAAAAAAAACGTACAGGTTTGTAGGTTAATTGGCTTGGTATAAAAATGTTAAATTATTCCTAGTGTGTGTTGGATAGTGTTAGTGTGCGGGGACGGTTGGTCAGTACGGACTCGGTGGGCTGAAGGGCCTGTTTCCGTGCTGTATCTCTAAAACTAAAAATGGATAAGAAGTATTCATTTCATATTTCCCCCATTCCTTGTCTTTCTATGACCATGTTGGTCTTTAATTGTCATCCTAGCCAGCCTTTTAATATATCTGTAGAGTCTAATGGGATTTTCCTTTACATTTCCTGCCAGCTCCATTTCATGTACTCTCTTTGCCTAAATGTAGATGCCTCTCATTTGGACGAAGTTCACCATTCTTACAAAGGCCTCCTACCTCCAATTCAAAACATTAAACCAAAGCTTGGCTTCCCTCAGGAAACTGAAGTTCTGTTTGTTAGCAAACTTTTGAAATTGCTACAAGGGTCAGTATTCAATCTCCAGGTTTTCATTAAATTGTTGGAATAGTAGGTCCTCTAGTGGCCAACAAGATGATGGTCACCAGTTTGTACATGACTGTAGGTCAGTAGTGCATAATTTGCTTTCAAGAAGGGCCAGATTAACAATCTGAAATATTTAGGAGGGCGATTCATGTAAGTGCCGTAGTTTTGGTTGTTGTGAGCTGTGTTTGTAGTTTTCCATCTGATCATGCTTGCAGCATGGAATCCTGCGGTTCCTATACTTTCTCAGCAGCTGTGCTTGCACTACTTTGCACTTTCCACTAGTGGGAGAGTTTTGCATAAGATGACATGGTTACAAGTTTTGGGAGTAGGCGTTTAAAACAGAGGTGTGCAGCAATTTCTTCTGACAGCCTGATGAATCTCTGCAACTCTCCACCCCAGAGGCTTGCAAAGGCGAGATCACTGGAGCGACTTGAAAAGAAGGTAGACACATTTTTGAAAGGTCTGGAATGCAAGGCTAGGGGGAAACTAGTACAGAAGAGTTGTTCAAGACTGGGCAGACAGCCATGAGGTGGCACAGTGAGGCAAGGTGGGTGGGGTACTATTATCAGATAGATCCAGTAACCCTGATTCAGTTTTGTCTTCCGGTGGCTGTTGGTAAGTTCATCGGCCACTGCAAATTACTCCTGGTGTGGAGTGCATGTGAGTGGTAAAATCTGAGAGGAATAAACAAAACTGCAAGGAATATAAAGTAGGATTTTCATGGGTGTGCAATGGTTGGAGAGGACTCATGTTAGGCTGAAAGGCCCGTTTCCCTGGTTTCAAGAAATCCTCTTGGATGCAACTCTCAAATTCTGCCCCTTCTAAGTCTTTGGCACTGAGTTAGTCCCAGTCAATATTCGGTAAGGTAAAGTCATCCACAAAGACAACCCTATTGCTTTGACATCTTTTGGTAATCTGTATACAAATCTGTTCCTCTATCTCCCGGAGTAGTATTTTAACTTTGAATAAACAATGCATATCTAGCTTCAATTGATCCCGTGATGCTGGTGCAGGGAATTCAAAAGTGGTTTATTGTCATATGTCCCAGATAGAACAATCATTCATCATTTATGTGGCGATCATTTATGTGATCAGTTTCCACTGATTTGTTTGGCATGCAGCAGAAGAAATGGCCATGCGGCATTTCTTGGCCTTTTTAATTTCTAATCAAAAAGCCAAAAAAATGCAGATACCAGAGATCCGTAACAAGACCATAAACTGCAAGAAATAGTCAGCTTTCTTTATTAAAGGTCATCAACCTGAAATGTTGACAGTTTATCTACCGATAGTGCTGCTTGACCTGCTGTAAGTTTCCAGCATTTTCGTTTTTTTTCATTATATCTAAGCTGGAGAAGAGGAGAAGTGGCCAGTGTTATTTGTGACTGGTATTGACTCATTCTTGGAAAGACTGAAAGTGTGGCCGTTGGGCTATCCTCAGTTGGGTAACCTTAAGAAGCCTGGGAAAGGTGGTTGAAAATCGCTAAGAAGCATAGAAACAGGAAAAGACACTGGCTGACTGAAATTTCATATTAAAATCCTTCCTGTTTTCTAGAACACACATGCAGGATCTGCAGGAAGTCACTCAAGATCTACACTACGAAAATTTCCGTTCAGAGCGGCTGAAGCGTGTTGGCAGGTTGGTTAATGTTTTCTTCCCTGTGCCTTGTATACTTTTGGGTTCTGCAGGAAAGCTATTACTAAATGCTCACTTTTAGATCATCTGGTGTGAATTTAAAATTGTTCTTTATGTGTTAGCAATTTAAATTCAAAGATCGCAGTCTTTAAGGTTTATTAGGCTACTTGAGAGGAAGTATGCTGAGTCATTGAAATCACAGCTTTTATCCTACATCTGTGTTGAATTAATTAATCTCAACTAGAACAATGGATTGTGCTGCACTGGCTTCTGCAGCTTTTGGCATAAGAAGTAACAAAAAAATACTTGTTTCCTCGACTTGACCAATGTCCTAACTGTGCCGGCTGCAAATATGACATTGGGTGAGAAAGTGGAGAACTGTAGGAATTTCTACTGCCTCCTGTAGGAATTTCTTGCATCATGTCATTCAATGGTTTGTAAAAGAGTGGCCAAAACTATTTTGAGTATCTGAGGAACAAACACATGAGTGGAAAAAATTAAGGACACCACCAAATGCTTATGTTTTGCTTCTTTAGGGCAAGAACCTGGATTTACGGGAGAACAAAAGTATTTTGGTTTCCACTTGCATAAATCACAAAATATTTAGCCACCAGCTGAAAGGTAGTTTCAGTAATCTTAAAGTGAATAGGATGTTGTTATTCTGATGAAGGTAGCTGCAATACAAAGAGTAGATAATGACACTTAGGCTGTACAAGGCCTAGCTCATATTTTGAATTCCCTGATATTATAAATGTGTGGAATCTAATTGAAAGTGAAAGGACAAAATTAATCTACAGGATGGAGAAAAGGAAATAATATTCGCTGTGGAGTAAGGGTGGGCAGGTATGTGGGAGTGGGGATGGGGCACAGATTTTCCTGTTATCCAAGGGCCTCCCATCAGGGTTTCAACGGTGTGAAATGCCCAAAAGAATCACTGTATACATTGTGGCAACATGACATTTTGGTTGTGGTATAGTGGTAAATTTAAGAGGCTATTGTGGAAGGCTCAGAAGGTTAAATTAAACCTATAATTGAAGCAATGATTCAAATAGTACATTTTGGTTAATATGTGGAACTAGCCCTCATAGTACAGATGTTTTAAGCAATTATATAATTTTCAATTGGGTATTTGCCACTTTGCCACTTGTTCTCTGCATCACCATTTTTACGAAGTTGAAAAATATGTTGTCTTGCTCCTCAATGCATGTGCACATTGAAAATGTCGTGGTCATTGTAGGAAATCCTGAATGTCACTTTCTATTTAGGTTGAAGATGTTACATTTGATTGTAGAGAGCCCAGAAGAAATGTGTTTGCAATCTGTAGCTGCACAAACAGCAGTTACTATTGTATAGATTTTACATTAATCAAAAGATTTTTCAATAAATATTATTATTGGTAAGATACTTGCATAAGAATGGTATTTGTACATAGCTTGCGGTTTCTTTATCACAATTTTAGTGTATGGAAGTTGATTTACGAGGATTTTGCCAGGACTCGAAGGACTGAGCTATAGGGAGAGGTTGAGCAGTCTGGGACTCTATTCCTTGGAGCATAGGAGGATGAGGGGTGATCTTATAGAAGTGTATAAAAGGAATTGATCGGGTAGATGCACAGAGTCCTTGCCCATAGTAGAGGAATCAAGAACCATAGGTTTATGGTGAAGGGAGAAAGATTTAATGGGAGTTTGAGGAGTAAGTTTTTCACACAAGCTGGTGGATGTATGGAACGAGCTGCCAGAGGAGGTGGTGGAGGCAGGGACAAATGCAACATTTAAGAAACAATTATACAGGTACATGGATAGGACGGAATTGGAGGGATATGGTCCAAACACTGGCAGGTGGGACTACTGTAGATTGGACGTGTTGGTCAGTGTGGGCAAGTTGGGATGAAGGGCTTATTTCCACATTCTATGTCTCTCTAAGTTTTAGAAATGAAATAAATTATTGATTATAATGTTTCAATAATTTGCGGTAGAAAATAAAAGAAAGTTTATAGATCATTAGGCTACAGGAGACTTTGATTTGTTGTGCATGTTTGCAACTGTGAGTTCTTGTGCATTGCTATTAAAATAAAATATTACATGAGATGTATATGTGAAATTAAAGCACAAAATGCTAGAATACAGACAGCTGGTTAGGCAACATCTTTAGAGCAAGTTATAGCAGTAACATTCAGCTCAATGACCTTTCATTAGATATGTTCAGATCAAAGGTCCTCGGTTTGATGCATTCTCCATAATGATCCCTGATCTGATTCTGAGCAATTTTCTGTTCTTAATGCATATTATCATTTGATCAATATTACTTGAACTGTATTGAGTGAGGTAGTGGCAGTTTAGCTTTTGAGAGATGAACATTGGGGAAATATATTCCATAAAATGTTTTTTTGCTTAATAGTTCTCGGGGAAGTTGTATTGAATCTATAAATGTTACCATACAGAAAAAAAGCTGCTAAACGCATTCATGTTTCTTCTCACATCCTCCAATTATTTAGACCTTTACAAAAGAATTCTGGGCTTGTTTTCACATTCCAATCACTCTACATTTTTTTGGATCTCCCTTGAATTCTTCCTGTGATTGTTTGATGTTATGTCCTAAAGCCAACAGGTGCAAGTAACTTGTTTGCATTTCATAAAATCCAGACTTTCCGAACATATATCAGTCTTACAATTTTAGACATAGTTGTCTTAGAAATGGTAAGTTTTCATATTGACAAAAATTGATCTATCATTCTGTTAGCCTATATGTTTACTTAAGAGTTTTTTTAATTTGTCATACTCTATTATGGTACTGAAATGGCTTACTTTGTTCAAAGTAATTGTGTATGGACGTATACCAAAGGGCCAAGCAAAGACTTCTGTTGAGAGTCATTCACCATAGTTTTCCACTCTAAATAATTTTCTTTAAGCTATGGTTGTATCAATGTTGATTAATTTACTTTGTCTTCACCTCAAAATACATCCCGTTTTCTTTCTTTTCCAATTTTTGATTGGAAGCATTTCGATTAATACTGACAAAATTATTTTCTTTAACCGCTTAGTTGGATTCATAAATATGACTAATAAAATTCGCATTATACTTATCTAGAATAAGATGCCGGCAGAAATTTTTGCAGTGCAGATGATTGTGAGTAATTCATGTAAATTGGCTGTTATCTTGCTCCAGAACTTTGAGCAAATCTCACAAAATGGTGTTCCTTTGTTACAATACTCGAACATTAAGCCTTGGTGAATAATTGTGCAGTAAAACATTGAAGGGAAGACCAGCTCACTGGGTGTGTTCAGAGAGTAAAAGCAAGAGTGAGGATATAACATCCACCCAAGGAGAGAATGTGTTGAGTCACCTTTTGGCTTTGCTGAAGGATTGTGTAAGAAGCTGTTCAGTAGTCCTGCAGCTGTCAGTGTCTGCCCTGGACCTTATTATTGTTCTACTTAGCAAGTTGAAATGTCAAAACATTCTTTGGGTCAAATTGGAACACATAATGTATGACAATAAATTGCTTCAAATAAACTGAGCCAAGTTGGAAAAATATTGAGATAGAAAAGTGTTTTGAATTGATTTCCAGGATGGTCAGATTTACTTGGACTTGGTGTATACAGAGGTCATTATTTATTGCACTTGATCTCTCATTCATATCCTTCAATTAAAATCCATCTCCTGTTGCAGTTATAAAAACTATTAACTATTTATTATTTCTGCACTCGTTCAAATCACCACTTCTGCACAGCCACGCCCTTGATTCCATTTTTAATGCCTTGAGCTCTGCTAAAATTATTTTCCTCAAGCCAAACTAAGCTAGAATGTAGTACTAATTCCTGCTGCTGTTATGATGTGCAAAGTGTCATCTTGACTCTCCTATTTCCCCCACTCTAAGCTAGTCAATCTTGCTAGCTCGTGGTGGGGGAGGTGGTTGCAGTTGCACTTCTATAAGCGTTAGGTTTAGGTAATTTCCAGGTGCTGAAATACTACACAATTTGCGTACCATCCTGTGGAGAAGGTTGGTATTGGAGTCTACTGTCTAGCTCTATATGGAAGGTGATGCCATTTGAGTTTTCCAAGTTATCATTATCTCTTTTTGCTCACAGGAATGTGGAAGATGAAACAGTTGACAAAGACAAGATGCTGCTGCAGAAGGAAGCTGAGGTGAGTGGATTAATTTCAACAGATAAATGTGCAGAAATCGAGAGAGGAAAGATAAACCATTATCTTTATTCTTTACAAAATATTGACTATTACATAGTTTTGTGCTTTCTGTCTGTGAATAATCAATTAAATAACATCCAACTCTTTGGAATTCATTGGTTCATTATTTACAGACGCTTTGCTGGCTCTCTTTGTACTCAGTGACCGTTTATTTCTCTTCTACCAGGACATGCATTTTATTGAATTAAACCAGCTAAACATCAGTAATCAAGTGAGAAATGCGGAGTTGCTTTGTTAGGAGGTGGGAATGGATTTAGGACAGAGTAATATTACACCAAGTACTTGAGCTCCACTTGATTAACTCTGTCTTATACTGAATTATGTGATTTACATGGAATTTGGGACAAGTATGGTTATGATGGGCCTGCAGGCTGTTTAACTATATCCATCATCAGTATACAGCGACTGGAAAAGCTGCTGCACCCAATAAGAATGATTTACATCTGTGCTGGTTAACAGCAATGGTGAATTTCTGCTTTGAATACATGCCATTTGATTTTTGTTTTTAAACTTTGCTCATATCCAAGTTTCTTTGCAAAGTCCAAATTGGAACGGTCTGTCCGACTCCTTTTGGAAAACAAGTAGATTATTCTTCAGGCTAATCAAGTCTTTTAATGTAAATCTGCTGTAGTATAAACTTTGTAGATTCATAGAACATGGTTACTCTTTCAATTTTTCTGGATACTTGTTGCTTGTACTTTTTTTTGTATTCATTGCTCACCACAACACCAAAGTATTGTGTCCAATTTCAAAAGAGCGATTTTCCCCTCCGTCATATTCCCAGATAAGAGCCCAAATTTGCGACGGACTACGGATGTTGATGCAGAATTCATGATAGAAATTCAAAGTTTTCAGTCAAACAACATGAAAGGAATTCATGGGTAAACTATACAGGTAATAGTTGCTAAAACAAAACTGAGGAGTTATTAATCGTCTACCATAGATGGAGTGGGTTGACCTGGTTGACAATTTTGTGTATGAAAGAGAGAAACTTAACCTGGATGTTGGCAGGGCCACATGTAAAGATTTTGTCAATGATGGAATGGTCAAAGAGAAAATTACAGATACAGCTGAGCAAACATTTTCAGGGAGCAAATTACATTAAAGTTCTATCTGATGATGATGATGGCCAGAGGAAAACTCAATAAAAGCTGAGGGATTTAGAGCAGAGGAAATCTGGTGTAAGAAGCATAACATTCATTTGCAAAAGAAAATACACTAGAAAGGAACCAAGAATGTTCTTGCTCAGAATGGTGCAGAATTGTACATCTGGCAGCAGACCACGTGCTGACTGTACTGTGATAAAGACAGACGTGGAGAAGCAGATCACTTCAAAGAATATAGAGATTAAGAGAGATACAAACAATTGTTTGATTTTGACCAATGCTGTAGTATGCATTGACATCCAATACACCCCCATCATTGCTTCCCTTGGCCTTTCCACTGTCCCTATTACGTCTGGGAGTAAAAACATGGAGATCAACATAATTTAAATTATGCTACTTTGAGGAGTACATACATGAGAACTGGGGTTGGTAGTTTACAAATTAGTGAAATTGTCAGGGCAAACTTGAGAAACAAAATGGATAGTTAAATGGAGACACAAAGAACTGTTGATGCTGATTTACAAATAAAGTACAACATTTTGCAGTAATTCAGCGGGTCAAGCAGCATCTCTGGAGAACATGGATAGTCAATGTTTTGGGTAGGGAATCTTCTTTAGGCTAATTGTAATAGGGGGATCTAATTGTAGACGTTGTGCCATGCGCACAGAAGTAGACTCATAGGCCAATGATTGTCTGTGCTGAATCATCGAACATTTTATTTCCCCACCTTCCCATTAACTTTTCCCAAATGTTACCATTTAACTTCCCACTAGGGTCAATTTACATTGGCCTCACAACCCGCACATCTTTTGGATGCGGGAGAAAACCGCAGCGCCTGGAGGAAATCTGCTGGGTTACAAAGAGAACTTGCAAACTCAATAGAGACAGCATCGGAAATGTTTGATGCTGTCAGCTAGCGATTGATTGACAGTCTTTTGTGGTATAATATTCTGTGTTTTTAATCTAGAAATTCCTGCAGAATGTGTTTGTGGTGAAACGCCTGCATTTATCTAACACATCTAAAATGCGAACTGAATATTTAGCCTTTTGAACCCTGATTTTTGTTTTCATTCTTAACTCTGTCTTGTGACCTTGGTATGCCAATCCACCTTTTATATTTGTGTCCAGTGCTACTCTCCACATGCAGACCCCTTTACAACTACAAAATGCCTCATTTCAAGAAGAAACCATCAATCAAATTCAATCTTATTATTCTTTGGGATTTTATAAGATAAATGGCAAGAGTTCTAATTATACCAATTGCAGTATCTTAAATGTAACTTGAGCTAGAATTGCCAGCACTTCCTTAGGTTGCTCATTTATGAGATATTGTGTGCTAAACCGGTACGTTGTATATGGGCATCATATGCTCTGTAGAGCAGTTAAACAATGTCACCATTTTTTCCACGCTTCTGCTATAAAGCAGATGCTGCTCAGAAAAGAAGTATTAAGCAGTAGACTTCGAATTAGCTATTCGAGTGTAAGATGCCTGAGATAAACCATCCATTGACAAAATGTATTATATTCAAATTCTAATTCATTGAACCTGAAGGTGCAGCCAGCATTATTTACTCAAGCTGTTCAAGCAATGTTGGGTTGCAATTGTTTTCTCTGCCAGCATTCTTTGACAGGGCATTTCATCCAAGAAACCTGGGAAAGCTAAGGAAAGGAAACTCATGTTTATCAGTATAAAATCCTTGAAGCCACAAATGGTCATCTGATTTCCTCACTAGCCGCCTATCAAGTGTTCTAGCGATAAAAGCAAATTACACAACAGCTAGAAGGTGGAACTTGGAAACCCTTACTACATAAAGATGATTAGGCGAGAGTGCATCAGTTTATCATAAATTGGGTCATGCTTAATTAAAAAAAAAAGATATTCTACTCCAATCTATGAATTTTTCTTTAGTCTTATTGAAAATATTGTAATAAAATGAAAACTTGAAATGATTGATTCCCACAATCAACAGATCTTCTTTCAGTGGTAAAGCACTGTTTATGTTGTGTGTGAAATCAGGGTCCACAGAATGTGTGATCATGAGAGTTTGGTAATTTAGGGGGTAATTGAAGACCAAAAAATTCAAGACATGCTTATGTTTGTGCCTAGCATCATTCAAATTTCTCACGGTGGGTGTCGTACGTGTAAAATCTTGTTTCAAGGACTGCCATTAGAATCTTCTGTTCATCGGCAAACCAAGCAAAGTTTCGGGTACCATTTCGCTGAACACCAAGGCCAACTGGATATTCCAGTTAATAACCATTTAACCGCTTCCTGGTCCCATTGTGAGTTTTCCGTCCTGAGCCTCCTCCATTGCCAGAGTGAGGACCCAGGCAAATTGGAGGAACAGCACCTCGTATTTT